>NW_025920214.1:0-318339 GCF_902686445.1 Sciurus carolinensis
ATTGAGATATGAGTTGTATTCCTGGTCTTTTTGGCTTACTTTTGGTTTTTAACTTGTCTTGGTTTTTCCTTTAATTGACTTTTCCTTTTAGGTAGTTCCTCCCTTTGCTGACTTACACTGCTGTTTTTCATTTCCTCCTCATGGAATGTTTTGCTGAGAATGTTCTGTAGTGCAGGTTTTTATTTGTAAATTATATTAACTTTCATTTATCATTGAAAGATTTTATTTCATTATCAAATATGCAGGTTAGTTTTAGTGGGTATAAGATTCTTGGTTGGCATCCACTGTTCTTTTAGAGCTTGAAATAAGTTGTTCCAGGCCCTCCTAGCTTTTAGGGTCTGGGCTGAAAAATCTGCTTATATCCATTTTGGTTTACCCCTATATATAATCTAATACTTTTCTCTTGTGACCTTTAATATTCTATCTTTATTTTGTATGTTGAGCATTTTCATTATAATATGCCTTGGTGTGCCTTTGTTGTAATTTTGTGCATTTGGTGTCCTGTAAGCTTCTTGCATTTGATTTTCCATTTCATTCTTCAGGTTTGGGAAATTTTATGATATTATTTCATTGAATATATTTTTCATTATTTCCTTTATTTCTGTGTGCCTTCCTCAATTCCAATAATTCTTAAATTTGATCTTTTCATGTTATCCTATAATTCTTGGAAGTTTTATTCATGATTTCTTACCATCTTCTCTGTGTGGTCAACTTTATCTTGAAGATTAAATATTTTGCTTCATTATCTGAGGTTCTGTCTTCCAAGTGATTTAGTCTGTTGGTGATGCTTTCTATTGAATTTGTAATTTGGTTTATTGTTTCCATCATTCAAGGATTTCTGTTTGTTTCTTTTTTTCAGAATCTCTATCTCTTTACTGAAACGATCTTTTGCTTCCTGTATTTGCTCTTTTATGTACTAATTGAATTGATCATTCATTACCTGCATTTGCTCTGTTATATTATCCTTTACTTCATGGATCCTTTTAATTATGTACATTCTGAACACCCTTTCTGACATTTCTTCTACCATACTGTCAATGGATTATATTAACATAGCATCTTGGTTTGTTTGGTGTGCTTTCTTCCCTTGTTTTTTCATGCTGTTTATGTATCTTCCCCTCTAGCAATGCAGATCCGAGGTATAACGGTTTCCTCCCTGTGGGTTTATAGTGTCCCTGCAGGTTTCCAAAATTTCACCTGTAAGGGAGATATCAATATTAGCAGCCCACAATACAAACAATATGCAACCTTAAACCAACTATCCCCTCTTAAGATGTTAACAGTATTGTAATAAACAGAGATGATGAGTTTGATTACTATAGGTTTGCAATAAGGTCTACAATTTCTAATGGTGGAAAAAGCAGATGGGGTGGGATATAGGACGTAATGTTAATGAGATAAGAAGTGAATATGTAAAGGCACTAGATCATAGGAGAGTGAAAGTGGAATTGAAAGAAGATGGTTGTTAGCATGAGAAAAGAGATAAAGAGACTCCAAGGTAACTGATAGATAAGAGTAACATAGACTGAGAAAAATAATTAAAATTATAGAAAGATAAGAATAATAATAATAAAGAAAAAATCTACAACAAAACCATAATATACTATTCAAACCCCTCAGTCTTCAATAGCCTGGTGCATGAACAATACTTGATAATGCAGTATCTCAGGATGGGACCTGCCCCAACAAAGATGGTGGCATCTGGGTTAAGGATAATCCATGATGGCTGGCAGAGATGGCATCACTTGTTGGTAGATGGGGAGCCACAGCACTGGAGATCCCTGTGGGCAGGCTGGGCCTGGGTGGCACAGCACTAGAATTCTACATGGGCAGAACTCCCTTCTTTGGAGATCAGGGTGCGGTGGAATGGGAAGAGCTGTGTGTTCCACTCACAGGTTGTGTTCTTCACCAGGTTCTGTGAGATGATTTCTCATTGTGAAATTCCCTGTTTTAGAGACTCAGATTTAGTGAGGTTCCAGTTGCCTAATTGTGTGGTGAGGTACTGGCAGTGTTGAATCAACATACTTTTAGAGCCTAGTAGATGCCAATCTGCAATAGTCTGGGTGGGCCAGGTGGCAAAGTGGTAGACTGGGCAGGCCTGGTTGTGAAGCCACTGGCTGGGGTGTTTGGGCATAGAGAGCCAGGGCCAGACAGATTGAGACACTTCAATGGGCCATCCATGCTTGGTAGTGAAATGGTGGGCTGAGCCAGGAAGGTATGGGGGTGAAGCGGTGACCTAGAAGACTGGGTTGTGGGCCACATGGGGAAACTGTGCTCCCAGTAGGCTGAGCAGTGCACTGGGTGGGGGACTGTGGGATAGGGTGTCAGGGGTCCCTGGCAGGGGAGACTGGGTGGATGGTGGACATTGGTTGTATGCCAGGGACCAGCAGGCATGAGGACAATCAGACTGGGCAAGCTGAGACCTAAGTGCCCTCACACCCTTTCAATTTCCTGACCTACTATAGCTGGCATTGTTAGTCATTGTGAGTTCTGTGGCTCACAGTGGGGAAAACTGAGTTCTCCCTAAACTTTCCAACTTCTGTTCCCTGTGAAGAAATGCTTTCAGATTTTTATTTTCCCCAGGTTTGTTAGGCTCAGTTAAGTCTTTGCTAAGCTCAGATAGGTTTATGGGGACCTAGCCACAAACTGATGATTCTGGGTTTCCAGTTCCATTGGCACTACTGCATTGTAGTCCCAAGATGGCTCATAGTTTGGATAAACTCGGGGTGACTTTTCTTTTTAGATTCATTTAATGAGTCAAATAGTCTTTGGTTTGGATAGAACAGACTGACCCTCCACTCTCAGGATTTTTCCTTTAAGCCTCAGGGACAAACAGTATTCCCACTGCTTGAGTTCATAGCCATGTTAGGAGAAATGCTGTCTCACTCTAATCTACCATTTTCTCCTCTCCTAATTATTAATTTCTATATTATTTTGACTAAATGTTATTTTAGAAGAAATTTCAGGTCAATCAATATGTTCTCCTATTTTCCTTTAGAGAGCTTTTTCTTAATAATCTTCCATTCAACTATATGTAACAATTTGAATTACTGAGGTTTTTATCCCAAGGTTCTGTGGGTGTATCTTCTGAATATTAAAGATCTTTCAATGTTTCTGTTTGGAAAATAAATCTTGCAATTTATCAACTTATGGAGTCAAAGGAAATTAATGCTGGAAGTAATTTAATATCTTTAATAGACCTGAATCATTTCTCTATGGCAGGTTTGTTTTGTTCAGTAGTTCTATATAGAAAAAAGGAGGATCAGGATGTGATCAAATAAAAGAGCATATGTCTCAGACTGGAACCAGCATCCTGCTTTTTATGGTCCTCCCAGACCTGACCTGACTCAGCCAATCCACTTTCATTTCCAGTGACCACCCAAAGCACAATTTCTACTGGTGTTTTTGGTATTCCATGAATATGTCCTATTAATTTCTGCCCATTTATATGTCTGTACAGTTACATGCCCATCACTTTGCTTTCTGTCCATTATTCTAGAGACATTTTAAATTTGATATCTTTGCTGAGCCTCCCATTTCCTCCTGCCTTTTTTCTAATTTCTCTTAAGCTACTGTGCTTCAAAAGCAATACAGGTAGTTGGGAATACGTGCCTTTAATTAATATGATTTAGATAAACATCATGACATAATCTGATACACACTTGATGAGACAATATAGGATAACTTTCCTATGTACATATATGAATACACCACAGTGAATCTCTGCACTGTATACAACCAAAAGACTGGGATCCTAATTAGAAAAAGATGTTCTCCATGTTTGTATAAATATGTCAAAACATATTATTTTCATGTATAAGTAAAAGAAACAAATAAAAAAAAGAACATGTCTTCAGAAATATGGCAAACCTGAATTCCAGTTGTAACTGATCTTCCTCCATCAGACTCATGGATATTTCAACTGAAATATGTAGACATTTGTATACATATATGCCTTACATGGATGCTGATCTTTAACTGCAGTTTTTGTGAGTGAAAAATTCTTTGATTATTTTTAACTACTGTTCTTCAAGACAGAAAAGATTCTCCCATCAATGTTTACCATCCATGTAATTTTGTCAGTTCATAGTCATGTGCTTACATTGTAAGTTATCCAGTACTTATAAATCAGTACAACCATTCTTTAAATATGAACTATTTCTTATCATGACACATACAAACTCACAGCTAAAAAAAAAATCACAACCCAATTTATAATAGTAATAATTTGAAAATAGCCTAAGTAATAAAGTGGGTGGTCAACTAAATCATGGTAGAATATACCATGCATCATATTAGAAAATAGCATACAACCCTTAGAAATTATGAATAATGAAGCTCTTTATGATATGGCAAATATTTATTATGCAATGTTAAGTAAAAACAAAATTTTAACTCCAAACATAAAATGATATCTCAGTCATGTAAACATTATATATAATGTATGTGTGTATATATATATATATATATATATATATATATATGCACTTGTAATATACAAATAATATGTATAATTTGTGAAGGGAAAAATAAATTTCAAAATTTCAAAAATACCCAAATCAAGCACATATATATTTATAATACATTAATTAAAATAAAATAATAAAAATAACAGATAAGAGATCAGTAGATCAGTGGATCAGTGGAATAAGGCATGTGGATCAGGAGGAAGGAGGAGGGGAGAGCAAGGGAGTTACTGGGGGATGAGTTTGATAAAAGTGTGTACATGTATAAACATGGCATAATTACTCTCACTGTTATGTAGTATCATAATTCACCAATAAAAAAGTTTAAAAAATAACTTCTGGGGGCAGTGGCATGTACCTGTAATCCCAGTGACTCAAGAGGATGAGACAGGAAGATCCCAAATTAGGCCAGTCTCAGCAACATAGCAGTAACCTGTCTCGAAATGAAAATAAAAAAAGACTGGAGATATAGCTTAGTGGTAAAACACCCCTGGATTCAATTCCCAATAACATCCCCCTAAAAAACTAGAAATATCAAAAATCAGAGTAAAATTAAATTTAATAGAGTAAAGATTTCAAAAGATCAATGAAACAGTGTTGGTTCTTTTAAAACGTAAAAAATAGACAAAGTGATATTGAATTAAGAAAAAGAAAGGCAAAAGTCTAACACATAAAATCAGAGATGAAAATGGAGATATTACATTAAACAAAAAATGTAAAAGATCATTAGAGATCATTATGAATAACTGTATCTAGCAAATTTAATAATCTGGATAAAATGGACACATTACTGGACATATAAACCTTACCAAGATTGAATCATGAAGAAATACAAATCATGAAAATACTAATAAGATATGAGGTGAAAATAGTAATAGTGTCACATCAAAGAAAAGAATATTCAGGACTAGGTGACTTCATTGCTGAGTTCTAAAAAATATTTATAGAAATTAAACCCATATCTCTCACCCTGCACAAAATCAACACGCAATGGATCAAGGACCTTGAAATCAGACCAGAGACCCTGCATCTTATAGAAGAAAAAATAGGTCCAAATCTTCACCTTGTTGACTTAGGATCAGACTTCCTTAACAGGACTCCCATAGCACAAGAAATAAAAGCAAGAATCAATAATTGGGATAGATTCAAACTAAATAGATTTCTCTCAGCAAAGGACACTATCAGCAATGCGAAGAAAGAGCCTACAGAGTGAGAGAAAATCTTTGCCACTCATACATCAGATAGCGCACTAATTTCCAGAATATATAAAGAACTCAAATAACTCTACACCAAGAATACAAATAACCCAATCAACAAATGGGCTAAGGAAATGAACAGACACTTCACAGAAGATCTATAAGTAATCAACACACATATGAAAAAATGTTCAACATCTTTAGTAATAAGAGAAATGCAAATCAAAACTACCCTAAGATTCCATCTCACCCCAATTAGAATGGCAATTATCAAGAATACAAGCAACAATAGGTGTTGGAGAGGATGTGGGGGAAAAGGTACACTCATACATTGCTGGTGGGGCTGCAAATTAGTGCAGCCACTCTGGAAAGCAATGTGGAGATTCCTTAGAAAACTTGGAATGGACCTACCATTTGACACAGCTATCCCACTCCTTGGCCTATACCCAAAGGACTTAAAATCAGCATACTACAGAGATACAGCCACATCAATGTTCATAGCTGCTCGATTCACAATAGCCAGAATGTGGAACTAACCTAGATGTCCCTCAATTGATGAATGGATAAAGAAACTGTAGTATATATATATACCATGGAATATTACTCAGCCATAAAGAATGATAAAATCTTGGCATTTGCAGGCAAATGGATGAAGTTGGAGAATTTAATACTAAGTGAGATAAGCCAATCTCCAAAAACCAAAGGACGAATGATCTCACTGACATGTGGATGATGACACATATAGGGGGTGGGGAGGGGGCAAGAATGGAGGAAGGAGGGACTATATAGAGGGATAAGAGGAGTGGGAGGGGTGGGGGGAGAAAAAATAACAGAATGAATCAAAAACTATTACCCTAGGTAAAAGTATGATTACACAAATGGTATGCCTCTACTTCATGTATAAACAGAGAAACAAGATGTATCCCATTTGTTTACAATAAAAATGAATTAAACAATGAAAAAAACAGTAGAAGTTCTCCTTAAGTTGTTTCAGGAAATAGAAAAGGAAAAAAAATTCTTCCCTGCACATTCTATGAGGCTAACATTACTACCAAACAAAACTGTAAAATAACAGAACAGAAAAAGGTAACAGCAAGTCAATGTTACTGATGTGCATGGATGCAATTTTTTTCAACCAAATGTCGGCAAATTGAATCCACCATCACATTTAAACATGTTATTCGCCATGACCATGTGGGATTCAATACAGGGACATGTGGATGATGTAACAGCACAACAAATGAAACAACATTCTACAACACATCAACAAAATAAAGGACAAAAAGTCATCTCAATAGACACAGAAAAAGCATTTAACAGATTTCTACATCCCTTCATAAAACATTGTTGAAAAGTCTGAGCATAGAAGATTCATACCTCAATATATTAAAGGTCATTCATTTACTGTAAGGTAACAGTTAACATCATATTTAATGAGGAAATGATGAAATTTTTCTAAGACCTGGAATATGAAAAGGATGACCAATTTCACCATTCTTATTCAATAGAGTGCTGGAAGTTTTAGCCAAATAATAATAGGGCATCAAAATAAAAAAAAAGAGGAAATAAAATCTTCACTGTGTGTAAATCACACTTTCTCATATATAAAAACCCCTAAGACATGACCAAAGTTACAAAATACAAAATCAATGTAAAATTCAGTAGTATTGTTCTATGCCAATAGAAATTATTTGAAATAGAAATCAAGAAAAAAAACCCATTTACAATAACTTTGTATCACCTAAAAATAAATTTAAGCAAACTACAAAATATCTTCAATGAAAATTATGAAATATTTTTGAAAGAAATCAGAGAACACTAAAAATTTGAAAGATACCCCTTGTTCATGGATTAGAAGAATCAATATTTTTAATGGGTCCACACTTACCAAAACAATGGATTCATTGCAATTGTTACCACTGTACCAATGGTATTCCTCACAGAGCTAGAAAAATAACTTTGTTTATATGTATGAATATCAATTCCTTGCAAATATATATTCTCCCATTCTGTAGGTTGTCTCTTTACTGTGTTCATTGTTTCCTTTGCTGTGCAGAAAATTTTTAGCTTTATGTAATCTCATTTGTCTGTTTTTATTTTTATTACCAGTGTTTTTGGCATTTTGTAACAAAATGAAAATGACAGGTAAAATTTGGAGGTCAGTCAATTTGGATTTCAACTGATTTCTTGGCCAAGACCCTAGAATCTAGGATGGTTTGTAATATTATAAACCAAGACATGATAGAAAATGGGTACCAACTAAGATTAGTGTATCCATCAAATTATATTCCAGAATTGAAAATGAAACAAAACATTTCATGATAAATAGAAACTAAACGAACATATAACTACAATGAAATAAAAAATCTCACAAGAAATAAAAACTAGAAGAACGTATATCCACAAAGTCTGCATTTCAAAATATATTCAATGAAATATGCAGAAAAAGTAAAAAATAAAAATATGAAAACCAGCATAGGGATGAATTCCACTTGAAAAATACTCAAAGGAGAATCAAATCTGATTTAAGCATTATAAATAAGTTAAAATTGCAGAAAATAATAATCTTCTTATAATAACACTGAATGTAAATTGTCTAAATTCTCCAATCACAAGACATAGATTGGCAGATTTGATTTAAATAAAAGCAGACTCAAACATATGTTGTTTACAAGAGAGTCACCTTACAGGAGGAAAAAACATCCACAGACTGAAAGTGAAAGAATGGAAAAGATATAGCATGCAAATAGAAACTAGTAGCAAGCAGGGGCAGATACTCTCATTTCAGACAAAGTAGAGCTTAAGTCAAATGAAAAAAAAAGAATTTCACTTTTTATTGGATAAAAATTCATACAACAAGGATGTACAATGATTGTAAATATTTATGCCCCAAGTGCAGCTGTGCTATTATACATAAAACAAATCCTTCTCAATATAAAGAATCAAGTAGACCGTAATACAGCAACACTGGGTAATTTGAACACATGTCTCTCACTTTTAGAGAGGTGATCCAGACACACATTAAGTAGAGATTATTCAGAACTAAAAAATACTATTAATTGACTGGGCCTAACAGACAACTACAGAATACTTCATTTATCAAGAACTGAATTTACTGTCTTCTTAGTGACACATAGAACATTCTCTAATATAGACTATATTTTAGGGTCAAAGCAAATATCAAATAAAAAATGGAGATAATGCCTTTCATATTATAGGATTATAATGGAACAAAACTAGAAATCAATACAAAATTAAATAAGAAACTACACTAAAACCTAGAGATTAAATAATATACTTTTGAATGAATTTTGGGTTGCAGAAGAAATCAGGAGAGAAAAATTTTTAGAAACAATGAGAATATATATATCAAAATTTCTGGTACACTATGAAGTCAGTTCTAAGAGGAAATTTTCTAGTACTGAGTTCCTATTTCAAAAAAATAGATAACAAATAAATAATTTAATGTTATACTTCAAGGCCATAGAAAGAGTAGAACACACTAAATACATGCAAATTGATAGATGTAATACACCACATTAATATACTTAAGGACAATAAGCAGATGATTGCCTCAATGAATGCAGAAAAATAATTTGACAATAGAGCATATTTTGACATATTATACATACAATGAAGAATAACTTATTTTAATTAAGATCCCACACTAATGATTGTACATAATATGTTATTTCACTGGTTGTATATTCATGTATGAATATAGGAATGTTATGTCTGATACATTCTACTGTCTTTCCTATTACCATCCCCTCTCCCTTCCCTTCATTCCCCTTCGTCTAATTTAAAGAACTTCTATTCTTTCCTCCCCATCCACTTATTGTGTCTTACCATTCACATATCAAAGAGAACATTCAGCCTTCAGTGTTTTGGACTGGCTTATTTCTAAAATACTAGAGAAATTTGGAATAGAAAGAAGTTACTTCAACATTGTAAAAGCTATATATGAGGAACCCAAGGCCAAAATCATTTTGAGTGTAGAAATATTGAAATCATTTTCTCTAAAACCAGGAAAAAAACAAGTGTGTCCACTCTTACCTCTTATATTCAATACTATCCTTGAAACTCTAGCCAGAAAAACTGGGCAAGTGAACTAAAGAAAAGAGAAAGTAGGAATATATGGAGTCAAATTATCTATTTATGACATGGTTGTCTATTTATTTATTTTTTCAATGTTTCTTGCTTTATTATGTTTTTTTTTATTATAAACAAATGGAATACATGTTGTTTCTCTATTTGTACATGGAGTCAAGGCATACCATTTGTGTGATCATAAATTTACATAGGGTAATGTTGTTTGATTCATTCTCTTATTTTTTTCTACCCCCCATCCCTCCCACCCCTCTTTTTCCTCTATGCAGTCTTTCCTTCCTCCATTCTTACCACACTACTTAACCCTAACCCTAAACCTAAGCCTAACCCTAACACTAACCCCTCCCACCCCCATTATATGTCCTCATCCACTTATCAGTGAGATCATTTGTCCTTTAGTTTTTTTGAGATTGGCTTATCTCACTTAGCATGATATTCTCCAATTTCATCCATTTGCCTGCAAATGCCATAATATATATATATGTGAATATATATATATATCCCCTGCTTCATCCATTCATCAACTGAAGAACATCTAGGTTGGTTCCACAATCTGGCTACTGTGAATTGAGCAGCTATGAACATTGATGTGACTGTATCTCTGTAGTATGCTGATTTTAAGTTCTTTGGGTAAAGACCAAGGAGTGGGATAGCTGGGTCAAATGGTGGTTCCATTCCAAGCTTGTTGAGGAATCTCCATACTGCTTTCCAGAGTGCCTGCACTGATTTGCAACCCCACCACAATGTATGAGTGTACCTTTTTCCCCACATCATCGCCAACACCTATTGTTGTTTGTGTTCTTGATAATCGCCATTCTAATTGGGGTGAGATGGTGTCTTAGGGTAGTTTTGATTTGCATTTCTCCTATTACTAGAGATGTTGAACATTTTTTCATATATCTGTTGATTGCTTGTAGATCTTCTTCTGTGAAGTGTCTATTCACTTCCTTAACCCATTTGTTGATTGGGTTATTTGTATTCTTGGTGTAGAGTTTTTTGAGTTCTTTATATATTCTGGAAATTAGTGCTCTATCTGAAGTATGAGTGGCAAAGATATTTTCCCACTCTGTAGGTTCTCTCTTAACATTACTGATAGCTTCCTTTGCTGACAGAAAGCTTTTTAGTTTGAATCTATCCCAGTAGTTGATTCTTGCTTTTATTTCTTGTGCTATGGGAGTCTTGTTAAGGAAGTCTGATCTGAAACCAACAAGTTGAAGATTTGGACCTACGTTTTCTTCTATAAGATGCAGGGTCTCTAGTCTGATTCCGAGGTCCTTGATCTATTTTGAGTTGGGTTTTGTGCAGGGTGAGAGATAGGGGTTTAATTTCATTCTGTTGCATTGGATTTCCAGTTTTCCCAGCACCATTTGTTGAAAAGGCTATCATTTCTCCATTGCATATTTTTGGCCCCTTTGTCTAGTATGAGAAAATTGTATTTATTTGGGATTGTGTCCATGTCCTCTATTTGTACCATTGACCTACCTGTCTATTTTGGTACAAATACCATGCCATTTTTTGTTACTATTGCTTTGTAATAGATTTGAAGATCTGGTATTGCGATAACCCCTGCTTCGCTCTTTCTGCTGATGATTGCTTTAGCTATTCTGGGTTTCTTATTCTTCCAGATGAATTTCATAATTGCTTGCTCTATTTCTGTAAGGTACGTCATTGGGATTTTAATTGGAATTGCATTGAATCTGTATAGCACTTTAGGTAGTATGGCCATTTTGACAATATTAATTCTTCCTATCCAAGAACATGGGAGCTCTTTCCATCTTCTGAGGTTTTCTTTAACTTCTTTCTTTAGTATTCTGTAGTTCTCATTGTAGAGGTCTTTCACCTCTTTTGTGAGATTGATTCCCAAGTATTTTATTTTTTTTTTTGATGCTATTGTGAATGGGACAGTTTTCCTATTTTCTCTTTCTGAAGATTCATCACTTATGTATAAAAATGCAGTGATTTATGAGCATTAATCTTGTAACCTGCTACTTTACTGAATTCACTTTTGAGTTCTAAAAGTTCTCTGTTGGAATTTCCAGGTTCCTCTAAATAAATAATCATGTCATCAGCGAACAAGGACAGTTTGAGTTCTTCTTTTCCAATTCGTAACCGTTTAATTTCTTTGGATTGTCTAATTGCTCTGGCTAGAGTCTCAAGAATGATGCTGAATAGAAGTGGAGAAAGAGGGCATTCCTGCCTTGTTCCAGTTTTTAGGGGGAATGCTTTCAGTTTTTCACCATTTAGAATGATATTGGCCATGGGCTTAGTGTAGATGGCCTTTACAATGTTAAGGAATGTTCAAACTACCCCAATTTTTTCTAGTGTTTTGAGCATGAGGGAATGCTGTATTTTATTGACTGCTTTTTCTGCATCTATTGAAATAATCATTTTATTCTTAACTTTAAGTCTGTTGATATGGTGAATGACATTTATTGGTTCCTGGATGTTGAACCAACCTTGCATCCCTGGGATAAAACCCACTTGATCATGGTGCACTATCTTTTTAATATATTTTTGTATGTGATTTGCTAAAATTTTGTTGAGAATTTTTGTGTCGATGTTCATTAAGGATATTGGTCTGAAATTTTCTTTCCTCGATGTGTCTCTGTCTGGTTTAGGTATTAGGGTGATACTGGCTTCATAGAATGAGTTTGGGAGGGTTCCCATCTCTTCTATTTCATGGAATACTTTGAGGAGTATTGGAATGAGTTCTTCTTTAAAGGTTTTATAGAACTCGGCTGAGAACCCATCTGGTCCCGGACTTTTCTTTGTTATACGCTTTTGATGACCTCTTCTATTTCATTGCTTGAAATTGATTTATTTAAGGTGTGTATGTCCTCCTCATTCAGTTAGGTAATTCATATGTCTCTAGAAACTTGTTGATGTCTTTGCGGTTTTCTGTTTTGTTGGAGTACGGATTTTCAAAATAGCTTCTAATTATGTTTTGTATTTCACTCGTGTCTGTTGTGATATTTCCTTGTTCATTCTGAATTTTAGTAATTTGAGTTTTCTCCCTCTTTCTCTGTTAGTGTGGCTAAGGGTTTATCAAATTTGTTTATTTTTTCAAAGAACCAACTATTTATTTTTTTAATTTTTCCGATTGTTTCTTTTGTTTCAATTTCATTGATTTTGGCTCTGATTTTAAATATTTCCTGTCTTCTACTACTTTTGGTGTTGGTCTGCTCTCCTTTTTCTAGGGCTTTGAGCTGTAGTGTTAAGTCGTTTATTTGTTGATTTCTACTTCTTTTGTTGAATGCACCCCATGAAATAAATCTTCCTCTAAGTACTGCTTTCATAGTGTCCCAGAGATTTTGATATGATGTGTCTTTGGTCTCATTTACTTCTAACAATTTTTTTATTTCCCTTATGATGTCTCCTGTTATCCATTCATCATATAACAGCATAATATTAATCTCCAGGTATTGGAGAAATTTCTGTTTTTTATTCTGTCATTTATTTCTAATTTCAATCAATTATGATCTGATAGAGTACAAGGTAGTATCTCTATCTTCTTGTATTTGCTAACAGTTGCTTTGTGGCATAAAATATGGTCTATTTTAGAGAAGGACCCATGTGTGATGAGAAGAAAGTGTATTTGTTCTTTGTTGGATGGTATATTCTATATATGTCCATTAAGTCTAAATTGTAGATTGTGTTATTGAGATCTATGTTTTCTTTATTCAATTTGTGTTTGGAAGATGTGTCCAGTGGTGAGATAGGTGTGTTAAAATTGCCTAGTGTTGTTGCATTGTAGTCTATTTGATTTCTGTAATTGAGAAGGATTTGTTTGATGTACATGGATGAGCCAATGTTCGGGGCATAGATATTTATGATTGTTATGTCTTGCTGATTTATGCTTCCCTTAAGCAGTATGTAATGTTCTTCTTTATCCCTTCTGACTAGTTTTGGCTTGAAGTCCACATTATCTGATATGAGGATGGATACTCCAGCTTTTTTGCTGTGTCTGTGTGCATGGTATGTTTTTTTCCATCCTTTCACCTTTAGTCTATGGGTATCTCTTTTATGAGATGAGTCTCTTACAGGCAGCATATTGTTGGATTTTTCTTTTTAATCCTATCTGCCAGTCTATTTCTTTTGATTGATGAGTTCAGGCCATTAACATTCAGGGTTATAATTGTGATATGATTTGTATTCCCAGTCATTTGACTCATTTTTGTTTTTTGACATGACTTGGTTTCTCCTTTATTTGGTTATTCCTTTAGGTTATTTCCTCCCGTTGCTTATTTGCATTGTTGTTTTTCATCTCTTCCTCATGGAATGGTTTGCTGAGAATGTTCTGTAATGCTGACTTTCTTTTTGTAAATTCCTTTAGCTTTTGTTTATCATGGAAGGATCCTATTTTGTTGTCAAATCTGAAAGTAAGTTTTGCCGCATATAAGATTCTTGGTTGGCATCCATTTTCTTTCAGGGCTTGGTAAATGTTGTTCCAGGCCCTTCTAGCTTTTAGGGTCTGGATTGAAAATCTGCTGATATTCTTATTGGTTTCCCCCTGAACATAATTTGATTCTTTTCTCTTGCAGCCTTTAAAATTCTGTCTTTATTTTGTATGTTAAGTATTTTCATAATAATGTGACTTGTTGTGGGTCTGTTGTAATTTTGTACATTTGAAGTCCTATAAGCCTCTTGTACCTGGTTTTCCATTTCATTCTTCAGATTTGGGAAATTTTCTCATATTATTTTATTGAATAGATTGTTCATTCCTTTGGTTTCTTTCTCTAAGCCTTCCTCAATCCCAATAATTCTTAAATTTGGCCTTTTCATGATATCCCATAATTCTTATAGATTCTGTTCATGATTTCTTACCATATTCTCTCTTTGGTCAATTTTATTTTCAAGATTAAATATTTTGTCTTCAGTGTCTGAGGTTCTGTCTTCCAGGTGTTCTATCCTATTGGTTATGCTTTCTTTGGATTTTTTAACTTGGTTTATTATTTCCTTCATTTCAAGGATTCCTGTTTGGTTTTTTTTCAGTATATCTAACTCTTTATTGAATTATCTCTTGCTTCCCGTATTTGCTCTTTGAACTGATGATTGGTGCGATCATTTAATGCCTGCATTTGCTCTTTCGTCTCCTCATTTGCTTCCCTGATTGTTTTATTTATGTACATTCTGAACTCCCTTTCTGACATTTCTTCTGCTGTGTTGTCATTGAGTTTTATTGATATAGTATCTAGGTTTGTTTGGGACATTTTCTTCCCTTGTTTTCTCATATTGTTCAGATGTCAGTGGGACTCTGAAATATTGCAGATTTCCTCTATTGGCTTATAATGTCCCTGTAGATTTCCAGTATGTCACCTTTCAGCCTTCAGTAGCCTGAGGTCTTGGAGGAACTTGATAATGCAGTGTTTCTGATGAAACCTGCCCTTAGCCTGCTACTGGTTCCAGGGCTTGGAGCTGGCTCTGTGCGAAAGGCTCTCACTGGGCATTCTGCTCCGAGAAGGTGGCCGTGAAAGGAGCCTGCTGCTGGAAGGAGCAGGGCTGCTTGGGGAAGTCCCTGGTGCCCTGTCCTGGTCCCTGAAGCTGCCTGCGGGCCGGAGCTTGCCGCTGGCTGCGGGACTTGGAGCTTGTTCTGTGCAGAATGGCTCTCACTGGTGGGCCTGCTCCAAGAAGCTGGCCATGTGGAAGGAGACTGCCGCCGGAGGGAGCCGGACTACCTGGGGAAGACGCTAGCTTCCCTGCCCTGCTCTGAGAAGCCGCCCCTATCTAGGCCTGCCGCCCGGGCTGAGCTTCACCCAGTGGGGGAGACTCACCCCGTGGCTCTATTTTAGTCTGAGTCTCTCAATGCCTCCCCTTCTTGAATCCTGTCTTCTGGAGTGACAGGAAATGGAGTCACCCTCTTGTCCGCCATCTTGGATCACCCCGTGGAAAGAACCTGTCCCCGGAGGGAGCAGGGCTGCTTGGAGACGTCTCTGGCTGCCCTGCCCTGGTCCCAGAGGCTGCCTGTGGGCCAGAGCTCTCCTCTCCTCCGGGACTTGTGGCTGCTCTGTGTAGACAGGCTCTCACTGGGCGGTCTGCTCCGAGAAGCTAGCTGTGGGAGGAGACTGCTGCCAGAGGGAGCAGGGCTGCTTGGAGAAGTCCATGGTTGCCCTGTGTTGGTCCCTGAAGCTGTCTGTGGGCCGTAGCTTGTCGCTGGCTCCGGGACTTGGAGCCGGTTCTGTGCAGAAAGGCTCTCACTGGGGGCCTATTCCGAGAAGTTGGCCGTGTGGAAGGAGCCCACCACCGGAGGGAGCAGGGCTACCTGGGGAAGATTCTGGCTGCCCTGCCCTACTCTGAGAAGCCACCCCTATCTGGGTCTGCCGCCCGGGCCAAGCTTCACCCGGTGGGGGAGACTCACCCGTGGCTCTATTTTAGTCCAAGTCTCTCAATGCCTCCCCTTCTTGAATCCTGGGCTCTGGAGCAACAGGAGATGCTGTCACCCTCTAGTCTACCATCTTGGATCACCCCATGGACTGGTTGTCTATTTAGATGACCCAAAACACTGTACCAGAAGATTGCTACAGATCATAAACAAACTCAGCAAAGTAGCATGATACAAGATCAACATACATAAATGAATTGCTTTCCTATACCCTAACAGTAAATCTGCTGGGAAAAAAATCAGGAATTATCACATTCACAATAACCTTACCCCAAATAAAATACTTGTGAATAAATCTGATCAAGGAGGTGAAAGATCTCTACAATAAAATATTTAGAATAAGAAAGAATGAAACTAAGATCTGAGAAGATGGGAAGACCTCCCATATTCTTGGATAGGCAAACAAAAATGTCAAAATGGTCACACTACTGAAAGTGTTGTTTTACAGATTCAGTGCAATCCCCAGAAAAATACCAATGCCATTCTTCACTAAACTAGAAAAAGCAGTTCTAAAATTCATTTCAAGTATAAGACACCCAGAATAGCCACAGAAATCTTGAGCAAGAAGAGTAATGCTGGAGGCATCACTATACTTGACCTCAAATTATACTATAGAGCTACAGTAATTTTAAAAACATTTTATTGGCACCAAAACAGACTTGACTGCCAATGGAACAGAAGACACAGAGACAAATCCACATAGATACAGTCATCAGATGTGCTACATAGGCAGAAAACAATAAGAAAATGTGAATAAAGATCTTACATAATGGTGAAAAATCTTTACCACATGTTTCTCTGACAGGGATTAATATCCAGAATATACAAAGAAATAAAAAAGCTTAACACCAAAAAAAAAAAAAGAAAAAAGACAAAGAAATGAACAGATAACACAACTAATTAATTGATGAAATTACTAAACAGATGCTTCTCAAAAGAAGAAATACAAATGGTCTAATACCTAGGTCTTTGATCCACTTTGAGTTGGGTTTTGTGCAGGGGGAGAGATAGGGGTGAAATTTTATTCTACTACATATGTATTTCCAATTTTCTCAACACAATTTGGTGGAGAGGCTATCTTTTCTCCTGCACCTACTACAAGAAGATATAGGCACAGCACTCCATTGTGCCAGCTTAAGAACGGACTTCCTCAAATACTCCTAAAGTGCAAGAAGTAAAATTAAGAATAAATAAATGGGACAGTATCAAACTAAAAAGCTTCTTCACAGCAAAAGAAACAATCAGGAGCACGAAGAGAGAGCCTACAGAATGGGAGAAAATCTTTGTCACCTGCCCCTCATAGAGCATTGATAACCAGGATATATGAAGAATAACCCAATCAATAAATGGACAAAGGCATTTCACAGAAGAAGAAATATCAGGTAACAAATATATGAAAAAATATTTAATATCTCTAGCAATTAGAGAAATGCAAATTAAAACTACAAAGAAATTTCATCTCACTCCAGTCAGAATGACAATTGTCAAGAATACAAGTAACAATTAATATTGGTAAGGATGTGGGGGAAAAGGTACACTCATACATTGCTGGTGGAACTGCAAATTGGTGTAAACAATCTGGAAAGCAGTATGGAGATTCCTTAGAACACTTGGAATGGGACCACTATTTGACCCAGCTATTCCTATCCTCAATTATATCCACAGGACTTAAAATCAGCATGCTATGATGACACTGTTTATAGCACAGAAAAGCTATGGAACCAACCTAGGTGGCCTTCAACAGATGAATGGATAAATAAATGTGGTATATACACACGATGGAATATTAGTAAGGCATTAAAGAGGAATGAAATTATGGCATTTGCCAGTTAGTGAACAGAACTGGAAACTATTATGCTAAGTGAAATTAGTCAGTCCCAAAAATCTGAAGAATAAATTAAATTAAATATTGAAATGAAAGTTCTTAGGAATTATTCTGTGTTTTCCTAGAATCTATGACTTTCTCTTTGTCATCCACTCATCACAGGTCCAATTATATGTGGGGATCTTACAGTCCATTCTAAATGCAACACTGGACTAGGCTAGGATGATGTCTCTCATGTACATGCCAACCAATTCTGAATCTGAATCTGTAACCTCAATAATTTTCTTATTCTTATATGCCAAGACAGGTTTTTCCCCCTAAATCAAACCAGAGCTAGGTACCACCTCTATAGCCCAAAGTCCACTACAAATGTTTCTACTAGTCAATATCTTAAAGTGAACTATTCCTTGCCTTGCCTTTTCCACATAAACCTCAACAAAGTCTCTGGTCTAAACTTTACCTTTGCCACCTTTTTTAAACCTGGCACTTTCCCTGTAAGCTTGCATGGCATGAAGTGACATACCCTCTCTAGGACTGTGAATACAATAAACCTTTCCCCTGTTTAACTTGTTCTTATTTTCTCCTGTGGCCATGACATATCCAATATGTATGTTCTAAGCACAGGAATGTAGTGTAAGTCTTTTAAAGTATGGTACAGGGATGTCTATTTGTTTGCTTCAATTATTCATAAACATAAAATTTTTAAGCAGTTTCAGGTTAGATAGTGGACAAATAACATTCTTTGGTATTCAGTCTCTCTCTAGACCATTTAAAAATTATTCACACATGAAAACAGAAATGTTTAATATTAAAAATAATATAGGGTTCACAAATTGATGAGATATTTCAAGAAAGAATTACAAAAGACTGATGGATGAAAATGTCAAAAATTGCCATAATCTAAAATATGCTGCCAAGACTTTATGAAAAATTGTAGTCAAGCTTACTATTGAATCTCTGAAGAAGCTTATATTTGACATACATAGTAGGTATTTTTGTACTTTAAATTTTATTCCAGAAATAACAGTCTTTTGTGGATATAACGACAGTACATATGTACATATCTATGTCTATATTATATTTTATTATATATAATTATATGCATATAAATGTTGCCCAAAATTTGTGTTATTGCATAATTTTATACATATAAAATATTAACAGCTATATACCTCATCAGTCTTGATCACAGAAATACCCACTGCTTCATTTCTAGTCAGTCATTATTGAATACTATTTGCTCCTTGAGTGTGTCCCAATCCTCCACTCTCAAAAGTTATTAATTTTTCTCTCTCTCCAATTTCCATCAAAATCAGTCCCACTATTTCAGCCCCTACTAGGGTTCGACCTCTTTTCCAAGGTTTCTGTTACTACCGTAGTTTTGTAGGTTGTTCCTTTCTCTTCACTCCTCTTTATTAGATACTAATCTCTTCAACACTTTAAGCAATTGTGAGTATAGATTAGAGAAGGAAGACCTAAGAGTATATTCATTGAAGAAAGAGATGACTCTCCAGTAAGGTAACAAGGCAGTGACCTGTGATGCTGCTAGTAACCAAAATAGTAATTATACTGTGGGAAATGCAGCTACTAGTAACATTTAGTTTAGTGATTCTTTTCCTTATCACATATTATTATGGTATACTACCATTAGGCATCAGAAAAGTAGTTCTAAATCTAAGGAAGCCTACTTATACACAGCCAAAGTCAGAGATACATGTAACAGGAATGACCAAGAATGAGAAAGACAGTGAATAAAGCAAATTTTTAGACAAACTTAAGTTATCTAATCTGTGAAGATTCCTATATACATACAGTTTACAGAAGCAACTGAGTTGCAACTGACATGCAACCCTGGAAGAAGCAATGTAGAGTAGATGAAAGAAAACCGCTTACAGACAGTTTTGAATATATAGAGAGACTAAAATAACTCTAAGAGTTTGGTACATCAAGAATCATGCTTCTAATAAGCAGGTCTTAATACGTTTTTAGATTTGTGAATACAGAAGTCAATAATAAAATAACAAAGAGAACAAATTTCAAATGTATCACAAAAATGATAAGGTAGTGATGAATATGTTAATTGAATCAATTTGATTAGACCATATATATAAATCATATATATAATCATACTTTAATCCATAAATGTAATACGGTCATGATTTTTCAGTTGAAACTAATACTAATTTAAGAAAATAAAACAGTTTAAAAAGACAAGAAAATCAATATTCAATAATTGGAGTGAAATATGGGGCTGGGGAGATAGCTAGGTTGGTAGAGTGCTTGCCTTGTAAGCCCAAGGCCCTGGTTTGATCCCCAGCACCGAAAAAAAAATAATAATTGGGGTGAAATATATGTTCACTTAATCCATAATATTTCCTGAATAACTAAAAAACACTGCTTTAGTTGCTGGGATTCTGATGGTGAAATACAAATATCATTCTGTGAAAATAATGTTGGACATTTAATTCTCCTTGCCCAAGCATATTACCCTTTTGGAAGTAGAAATGTAAAAATCCTGGCACTAGATGAAAAGAAAACAAAACTCACACAAATGCAATTAAAAAGGATTAAAAAAAAAAACACCACGGGACCAACCTTATGTGCTTCTTTGTAACACTGCTCATAATGCCAACCCCCAAAGATACTCTATGATAGAATCTAAGATAGATTATTATTTTCAATATTTTGTCTATGCATGTACATATATGTAAGTATCTTTTCCTGTTTATAAAGATTTGGCTTACAATGTCTGCACAAATTTGTATAATGCTCTGTCACTTCAAAGTATAAGAATTTCCAAATGCATGAAAGTGTTAATATTTAGATTTTAAAAATAGTTCAAAGCTGGGCGCAGTGGCACAAGCCTGTAAGCCCAGCCACTCCAGAAAACTTAGGTAGGAGGATTAGACTAGTCTCAGCAACCTAGCAAGGTCCTAAGCAACTTAGCAAGACCTTATCTAATAAAAAAAAGGACTAGGGATGTAGCTCAGTATTTAAGTGCCCCTGGCTCAATCCCTGGTACAAAAAAAAAAAAAATTAAATTGTACCAGTAAAGTTCAGGAAGGGACTAGAGAAAAACATATGATTTCAGATGAGAGGAGACTTTTTACTTTGAGATGCAAAACCCTATAATTAAAACAACTCTATAGCAAATCATCCCATAAAAACTTAAAAAGGTAAAAGCAAATCATTAAAATAATACAAGCATTTTATATATAAATATATATATATAAATATATAGACTATATATATATATATATACATATATACACACATACAAGAACAATGCATATATTTGGTTTTTGTGCATATGAATATAGATGAACCTTTGGCAATAGGAAGAAAATACAGAACTAGGCAAATAATATGAAGAAAAATTTTGAAATATATGTATAGCTATAAGAAAATAATGTGTCTTCTATAGTATCAAAGATTAATAATAAAATAATGAGGTACCACTGTTCAACATTTAAACTGCAAAAAGTTGGTGAATTATTATATTCAATACTGGTGACAATTGAGAAAAGAGGGTTCTGCCACACCCCAGCAAGAAGAATGTGACTATCTTTAAAACTGATTGATAAGGTTTTGACTTGATCCTATCCCTTATAGAAAAGGAAAACTCAACTTGGGAGGGCAAAGCAGGAGGTTTGAGTTCTCAACCAGCCTGAACCATATTGCGAGACCGCCTCTCAAAATATCAGTGGGCGGGGCCAAAGGACTTGAGGGGCGGGGCAGACAATGAAGAATGTAGGGCCTCCTCTGTGACGTTTGAGACTGTGTCAAAGGGTCCCAGCGCATCTAAGGACTAGGCAGCATTGGTCAGTCAGAGCAATGCCATGACAGGGAAGCTTCTACAAGAGTCTCTTTTAGCGGCTCTGGGAGGTTTTATCTATGGGGATCCTAAGTAGCAGGATCTTGCGATGCAGGGAACCAGGTACCATCGATTCGCAGCAATCAGAAGCCACAGCGGGTCCCAGTCACATATCTGGCAGTCGGAAGCGTAAGCAGAGTGGCGAGCATTGTTTGGGTCCAAAATCTGACACCGAGAAGTCCCAGGACCATGGAGAGAATCTACAGCAAGTCCTCAGCACCAGCCACAGAGAAAAAGTTAAGATTACATCCAAGTATGCTTACCAAAATTTATTTTTGAATGGGGAAAACAGTGACATCAAAATCAGTGCTCTGGGAAAAATATGGTGTTTACACAAAATATTTTTATATCAGTCAGACTACTTTGCTGATATGTTTAGAAGTTCTTGGAAAGAATTGCACAAAGATACTATTGAACTGGAGATTCATGACCAGAATATAGATGTCCAATCTTTGCATTTTGTACTAGGTTCATTGTACAGGGATGAGTATTTTTTAATAGAGCCCCTTCAAGTTCCAGGTGTTTTGGCAACATCATGTCTGCTTCAGATAGAGGACTTAATTCAGCAATGTAATGAGACCATGAAAGATACAATTAATGTGAAAACTGTATGTGGTTATTATGCAGCAGCAGAAACCTATGGATTAGATTCTGTAAAGACAGGGTGCTTTGAATGGCTTCTTCACAATTTGATGACACACCCAAGTGCTGAGCTCTACAAAGAAATAGGCATAGAGCTTATGGATTTGCTCATCTCTTCCTCTAATTTACTAGTAATGCAAAAGGAAATGGATATATACACCACACTTAAAGAGTGGATGTTTCTTCGTCTTAACCCAGCTTGGAAAGGCTCAATGAAACAGCTTCTAATTCATACTAACAATTGGCTTTCCAGACGTAGGGAATGTGTTGGCAATACCACTTTTCTTGAAACAGAAGAAGGAATATCATTTAAACCAGTGTTTAAAAAATTGAGGTTTCAGCATATCATCTGTGACTTGGCCTCTACACAAATAATTGAACAAGATGGTCTAATACCTTCAGAGTGGTTGTCATCCGTTTACAAACAGCAATGGCTTACCTTGCTTAAGGCACAACAATACAGGGAGATCGGGCCTCGAGAAATCAATGAAACAGAACTTGAAGGATACAGCATGAGATGTGGAAAAAGGATTATCAAAGATGGTAAATATTCCTGGAAGTGGTCAGGTTACAATTTTGGCTTTCCCTTACATGTCATTTTTACCAGCCATTATATAATTTTCAAGCAAAATACTTTCAGTCAACTATGTGAAGATTCTACCTGCTTACAACCTCTACGAAATATTGCGTTCAGATTAACTTTGGTATATTTTGATGCTAATGGAAAACTAAATTTCAGCAAAACAACAGGTTATAAAATACTTACTTTTGCAAAAGATGAGGAACAGGTGGTAATGAAGTTGGATAGCATAGTTCTGAACTTCCCTTTATATATATTCTGCAACTTCCTATTTATATCATTAGAAAATTCAGAAAACTGATTATTTTATCAATGATATCATATTAATATTCTGAAAAATTTCCATGCTTCACTTAATTTAATTGCTTTACTGTATACAACTCATATGATCAATAACAAATGAAATATTCTCAAGAATAAAGTAATATAAAAAATGACTACAATTCAGCTTCATTTTATTTCCATATATCTGTGGATTGAAAGGTTTAATTCCAAGAATATAATTGTCAAACCCGAAGATAAATGTGGCTAGCACGTGTTGTTTTTCATTTTCTGTCTACGGCCAACCTCCAAATGGAATTAAGAGACTGTATTTGCAAACAACCTAAACTAAATTAACTGGTTAGGTTAATTTTACCCTAACTAAGGTGGAGACGAAATAAAGAATTCTCTCCTTTGCTGAACTGTTGTGTAAATGTGAATTTATTTACTTAATATTGCAGAATGAAGTCATTTATCAGGTAAAAGCTTAGATTAGCTACTCTGTTTAATGCATATAATACAGGGTTTTAAATAATTAAACTGTCAGATTTAATATTATTGAATATTAATATTATAAAACTTATTGATATTTTATAATTAGTGTGTAACATAGCCCATTTCTTGTATGGTTTGGAAAACTTGTAAGGCTGATTATAAATATATAAATATAAATATATATATAAATACATGTCTTATAATTACATATTGCTTAAACATATGTAACATAACTTCATGTTACATAAAAATAAATGCAAGCAAAAAATATACATGACAAATAATTGTGTGTATTTATATGGGGTACAATGTGATGTTAGACTCTAGGTATACATTGTAAAAGATTTAATCAAAATAATTAAACATCTATCACTTCTCCACCTTTAATATTTTATAGTAAGGACATTAAATATTCATTCTTTCAGCAATTTTTAAATATGCAAGTTTTAGTCAGCATGTTTACTGCTGTGTCTAAAAGACCCAACAAGAACAATTTTAAACAGGAAAAATTTTGGGGGGGCTCAAGAATACAGAGTGCTCAGTCCATAGATGGCTGGCTCCATTCACTGGAGCTTGAGGTGAGGCAGGACATCATGACAGAAAAGTATGGCAGAGGCAAGGAGCTCAAAATATCACACCAGGAAACACAGTTTCCCTCAAGGACAAAATATAAGCCCCAAAGCACACCCCCAATTATCCACCTCCTCAAGCTACACCATACTTGCTTTCAATTACCTCTCAGTTAATCCCTACCAGGGGATTAATTTACTGATTAGATTAAGGCTCTCACAACCCAACCACTTTACTTTAAACATTATTTCAATCATTTTACTTCTCATGCATGAGCTTTTGGGGGATACTACGTATATAAAAGTAATATTCCATCTCTGGCCCCCACAAGTGCACACTCATCTCCCAATGCAAAATACACTTAGTCCATTTCCAAGAGTTCCCATAGATTTAACAGTTCCAGGATTGCTCAAAAGTCCAATTCCAAATTCTTCTCTAAAACTGAAGGTAAACTCTCAATGGGAGCTCCTGTAAAAATCAAAACAAAATTACATACATGCAATATATAAAGGTAGAGTAAACATTTCCATTCCAAAAGGAAGAAATAAAGATATAGAATGAAGGAATGGGACCAGAGCAAGAACAAATGCAGCCAGGCATATAAGTCCTATAGCTCCACATCTAGCATCTGGGGTACCTGCTATCCTGATATGTTCTCCAAATGGCTTGCGTGGCTCTACTCCTATGGCCTTCCTAGTTGCAACCTATATGGTCTCTCTCTTGGCTTGTCTTTGCTCAATTCCTGCAGCTTTCCTTGGAAGACTTCCCATGTTACTGGCATTTCTTTTTATTTTTTTCCATTTTTATTACTTTTTTACATGAAAGTACAGTATATTTTGAAATATTACACATACATATACTTATTCTAAGTATAACTTGTTCCAATTACGATTCCATTATTGTGTATGTACATGATGTACAGTTACACTGATTGTGTATTTATGGATGAGGATAGGAAAGATATGCTGATTCATTCTACTGTCTTTCCTATAATTGTCCCCTCTCCTTTCCCTTCATTCCTCTTTTTCTAGTTCCATACACTTCTAATATTCCACTCCCTTGTTGTGGGTTAGCATCCACATATAAGAGAAAAAAAAAGAGAGAACATTTTGCCTTTGGTATTTTGGGACTGGCTTTTTTCACTTATCATATTGCCTCCAGTTCCAGCTGTTTATTGGCAAATGCCATAATTTCATTCTTCGTTATGACTGAGTAATATTCCATTGTGTATACATACCACATTTTCTTTATACATTCATCTGTCATTGGGCACCTAGTTTGGTTCCATAGCTCGGTGATTGTGAATTGAGCTTCTACAACTCACTATAGTGATGGCTACATCACTATGGTATGCTGATTTTAGGTCCTTTGAGTTTAAACCAAGGAGTGGGATAACAGGGTCAAATGGTGGTTCCATGCCAAATTTTCTAAGGAATGTCCATACTGCTTTCTAGAGCAGTTGCACCAATTTACATAAGTGTACTTATTTCCCCACATCTTCACTAACATTTATTGTTGCTTGTATTCTTGATAATTGTCATTCTCACTAGAGTGAGATAGAATCTCAGTGTAGTTTTGATTTGCATTGTTCTAATTGCTAGAGATGTTGAACATTTTTTCATATATTTGTTGGTGATTTGTATTTCTTCTGTGAAGTGCTGTTCAGTTTCTTAGCCCATTTATTGAGTGGGTTATTTGTTTTTCTGGTGTTAAATTTTTTTAGCGCAATATATATCCTGGAGATTAATGCTGTCTGAAGTGCTGGTGCTAAAGATTTTCTCCCATTCCATATGCTCTCTGCTCTCATTCTTGATTGCTTTCTTTGCTGAGAAGAAGATTTTTAGTTTGATATCATCCCATTTATTGATCCTTGATTTTATTTTTTTTGTACTTTAGAAGGCTATTGAGGAAATAAGTTCTAAGCTGACATGGTGGAGAGTTGGGTCTATTTTTCTTCTAATAGGTGCAGAGTCTCTGGTCTAATGCCTAATTCCTTGATCCACTTTGAGTTGAGTTTTGTGCAGACTGAGAGATAGAGGTTCAATTTCATTCCACTTCATATGGATCTCCAGTTTTCCCAGCACCATTTGTTGAAGAGGCTATATTTTCTCCAATGTATGTTTATGGTGCTTTTGTCTGGTATGAGATAACTGCCTCTGTGTTTTCTATTCTGTTCCGTTGGTCTCCATTTATGTTTTTGTGCCAATACCATGCCATTTTTGTTACTATAACTCTGTAATTTAATTAAAAGTTTGGTATTGTGATGCCTCCTGTGTCACTTTTCTTGCTAAGTATTGCTTTGATAACTTGGGGTCTCTTATTTTTCTAAATGAATTTATATTTTTACAAAGAATGTCATTGGAAATCTAATAGGAATTGCATTAAATCTGTATAGAACTTTTGGTAAAATGGCCATTTTGACAATATTAATTTTTCCTATCCAAGAACATGGGAGATCTTTTCATATTCTAAGGTCTTCTTCAATTTCTGTCTTTGGTGTTCTGTAGTTTTCATTGTAGAGGTGTTTCACCTCTTTTATTAGATTGATTCCAGATATTTATTTTTTGAGGGTATTGTGAATGGAATAGTTTTCCAGATTTCTCTTTCAGCTTATTTGTCGTTGGTATAGAGGATCACAACTCATGTATGGGTGTTAATTAATATCCTGCTACTTTTCTGAATTAATTTATGAGTTCTAGCAGCTTTCTCATGAAGTTTTTTTGGGTCTTTTAAATATAGAATCATGTCATCAACAAATAGGGATAATTCAATCTCATCTTTTCCCATTCGTATCCTTTTAATTTCATCCTTTTGTGTAATTGCTCTGGCTAGGGTTTCAAGGGCTATGTTGAATAGGAGTGGTGAACAAGGGCATCACTATCTTGTTCCAGGTTTTAGAGGGAATGCTTTCAATTTTTGTGTATTTAGAATGAGGTTGACCTTGGTTTTAGCATATACAGCTTTTACAATGTTCAGGTATGTTCCTACTATTTCTATTTTTTCTAGTGTTTTGAGCATGAATGGATGTTGAATTTTGTCAAATGTTTTTTCTTCAATCTATTGAGATAATTATGTGATTCTTGTCTTTAAGTCTTGATGTGGTGAATTATGTCTATTAATTTCCGTATGTTGAACCAAACTTGCATCCCTGGTATGAACCTTGCTTGATCATGGTGCACTATATTTTTCATATGTCATGTACGTGATTTTCCAGTATTTTATTGAGAATTTTTACATCTATGTTCATTAATTATATTGGTCTGAAGTTTTCTTTCCTTGATTGTCTTTGTTTGGGTTTGGTTCAGGGTGATACTAGCTTCATTGGATGAATTTGGAAGGGTTCCTTCCTTTTCTATTTCAGGGAATAATTTGTGGAGTATTGTAAATTTTTCTTTACAGGTCTTGTAGAACTTGGCTAATAATTCATCTGGTCCTGGGTTTTTCATTGTTGGTAGGCTTTGGATAGTGTCTTCAATCATTGCTTCAAATTCATCTGTTTAAATTTTCTACATACCCTTGATTCAATTTGGGTAGGTCATGTGTCTCTAAAAATTTGTTGATGTCTTCAAGATACTCTATTTCAAAGTAGCTTCAGATGTGTATTTCAGTGGTGTCCATGGTATTTTCTTTTTCATCATGAATTTTATTAATTTTGGTTATCTCATTTTCTTCATTAGCTTGACTAAGGGTTTATCAATTTTGTTTAATTTTTCAAAGATGTAACTTCTTGTTTTCATTTTTCAAAAATTTTGTTTTAATTTCATTAATTTCAATTCTGATTTTAATTATCTTCTGTCTTCTACTACTTTTGGTGTTGATTTGTTCTTCTTTAGGGCTTCGATATAAAGTTAGGTTATTTAATTGGTAACTTTCTATTCTTTTAAATATGTGCTCCATGCAATGAGATTTCCTCTTAAAATGGCTTTCATACTGTCCCAGAGATTTTGATAAGTTATGTTGCTATTCTCATTTAACTCTAAGTATTTAACTTTAAATATTTTTTTAAATGTTCTTCCTGATTTATTCAGCTATCCTTTGGTCATTCAATCATGTATTATTTAGTCTCCAGGTGTTAGAGCAGTTTCTATTTATATTTCATCATCGATGTCTAATTTCATTTCATTATGATCTGATTAAATGTAGGGTATCATCTCTATTTTTTTATTTTCTGAGGATTGCTTTTTGCTTAGGATATGTTCTATTTTAGAGAAGGATCTGTGTGTCACTGAGAAGAAATTGTATTCAGTTATTGATGAAAGAAATATTCTGTATATGTCTGTTAAGTCTAAATTATTAATTTTATTTTTAGTTCTGTAGTTTCTTTATTTAGTTTGTGTTTGAAAAACATACAGAGTGGTGAAAGAGGCACATTAAAGTTACCCAGTATTATTGTGTCTATTTGATTCTGAAGTTGTGAAAGGTTTGTTTGATGTATGTAAATGCTCCATTATTTGGGGCATAAATATTTAAGATTTTTATGTCTTGTTGATGTAATGTTCCCTTAAATAGTATGAAATGGCCTTCTTGGTACCTTCTGATTAAATTGGACTTGAAATCCACTTTATCTGAGGATAGAAACCCCTGCTTGTTTATGAGATCCATGTGAATGATATGTTTTATCCCATCCTTTTATCTTCAGTCTGTGGATGTCTTTGCCTATGAGGTGAGTCTCTTGGAGATGGCATATTGTTGGCTCTTGTTTTTTTAATCCAATCTGCCAGGCTATGTTTTTTGATTGATGAGTTTAGGCTATTTATATTCAATGTTATTATTGAGAAATGATATTTATGCCTTGTCATTTTATTTCTGGTTTTTAATTTGAATTATTTTTTCCTTTGATTGACTTTTCTTTTAGTGTAGTTTTTTCCCTTTGCTTGTTTTCATTTTTATTCTTAATTTATTTTTCATGAAAAATTTTGCTGAGAATGTTCTGTAGTACAGGCTTTCTAGTTGTGAAATAGTTAACATTTTTATTATGGAAAGTTTTTATTTCATTTTCAAATCTGAATCTTAATTTTGCAGGGTTTGGTATCCTTGGTTGGAATCCATTTTCTTGCAGAGTTTGGTATATGTTATTCTATGACCTCCTAGCTTTAAGCATCTGGGTTAATATAGATCAACTGAGATCTATATTAATTTCCCTCTAAAAATAATCTGTTGTTTTTCTCTTACAGCCTTTAAAATTCTATTCTTATATTTTGTATTGGGAATTTTCATAATAATGTGCCTTGGTTTGGATCTGTTCTAATTTTGTATATTTGGGGTCCTATAAGATTCCTCAATCTGGTTTTTCATTTCATTCTTAAGGTTTGGGAAATTTTCAGATATTATTTCATTGAAAAGATTGTGCATTCCTTTAGTTTATATCTCTGAACTTTCATCTATCCCAATAAATCATAAGTTTGGTCTTTTCATGATATTCCATATTTCTTGGAAGTTTTGTTAATGTTCTCTTAACATCTTTTCTCCATGGCCAACTTTATTTTCTAGATTATTTATTATGTCTTCATTGCCTGTAACTCTGTTTTCAAAGTGGTCTAGTCTGCTGGTGATGCCTTCCAATGAATTTTGATGATTTCTGTTTGCTTTTGTTTTCAGAATCTCGAACTCTTTATTAAAGTGAGTTTTTGCTTCCTGTATTTTCTCCCTTATGTCATCTTTTCCCTCACATATCAATTTAACTGTGAACATTCTAAACTCTTTCTCTGTCATTCCTTCCACTGCGGTGTCAATGGATTCTGTTATTGAATTATATTGGTTTGTTTGAGGCATTTTGTTCCCTTCCTTTTTCAAGTTGTTTGTGTGTAGAAAAGAAGTAACATAGGATGCAGTATTTGTGAGGGAAGAGAAGACGTAATAGAAGTAGAATATATAGGATGGGTGACAGAAAGATCAGTAAAGGTTGGTTGGTAGCAGAGGAAAAGAGGTATAGAAGACAAAGGAAACAAAAGTGAGAGAAAAAAGTGTATAGAATAAAAATTTTAAAATTAATAGTAAAAATGAAAATAACAGTAAAAGAGTACACAAACAAAACTGCTATATTCTAATTAAGCATCTTAGTCCTCAACCTACTGATCTATGAGAAATAACTTCCTTGGAAAAATGTTAGGAGAAACAAAGAAAAAACTCCAATCAAACCAAATCAGACAACAACAACAAATGGAAAAAAAAAAAAAAGATAGATCTGAATATATATGTGTCTGTAAATCATTCACGTCACAATTGAACAGTAAATAGAAAAAATAAAAAAGTAAAAAGTTAAAAAAATAGAATAAATAAGATGATATTGCTGAAAAAATTAGGGACTTATTTCCATTGGGGTTCCCAATATTCTTATTAGGTTAGCAGTAGCTCCAGTGATCTCTTTTATTTTGTTCTATCCAACCTTCTGATTCTCTGATCTGTTTTCAATGTTTAGAGTTATTTCCCAGAAAAGATCACCTCAGTGAGAAGCTGTGTGTCTAAGATCTTAGTTTTCTGCCACAGAGCTACCAGGAAAGTGACCCTCTCTAATACACCATTTTTCCTAACCTCATTACTGGTTTTTCTTAGACCAGGGTCTCCACTGCAACTTTGGCTTCCTTCCAACTTCTCCACACATAACCCTCTCAGAGGCAGCCTGCAGAGACTCCAACCCTGCTACACTTTGCCAGGCCTCCCAGCCTTCTTTTGAAATCTTGGTAGAAGTCTTCATAACCCCCTCACTCCAGCATTCTGCATTTCTTCAGAACTGGCACCACATGTGTCATGCTGAGGCTCAGATCCATGACAGATTCAGAATCCCAGCAGGTGAAAGAAGATGGAAGATGCAGTTGGGATAGTAGACATGCTTTATTCAGAGGCAGCATCACCATTTAGTCAGCCCTCCAGCTCCAGCTTTAGCCCCCAACCAGTTCCATAACCCCCTGAGTCCTTCCATAGGCATTTATATATGAAAGCCAGACAAAAAAGACACACTGCAAACAGGTTACATCAGTGGGCTCATGCTCAGCAGCAAATTTTATGATCTTTATATATACTAAAATATAATTTGCTGAAAGTCTTGGCGAGGGAGCCAAACCTTAGCCATTTTGGGTCTACCCAACAATGTGGTTGATGTCAAGGTCTACCATGATATCAAGCAGTAACCAAGTCTGCAGGGATCATGGCTGCAGCAACCTCTGAGTGCTTGTGTGGTTGAGCATGGTGAAACAACTTTCTAGGTCCCCTGTGCAAGTAGGGTGTCCCACTCATCTCATCTCAAAGGTATTTCTGGTTTTTCATTCTTGAGCTTGAGATGGGTATGATCTTGCCAATTCCTGAGATACCCTCAAGCCATCTTTCTTATTGTCTCTGGGCAAAGTCTTTAGAATTTCTTTAGTGACTGTAATATCTTTAACAACCACACTTTGCTTAGCCTCAGTTTTACTTGCAGTTGTCTGGCAAAATTGCAAGTTTTTCAAATCTTTCTTCTCTGCTTTCTGCTCCTGATTATCACAATATACTTGGCTAAAGGCTACCAACAATATCCATACCACTGACTGAATAGTATGCTGCCTAGAAATTTCTTCTATTGTTAAGAGCAGGGTGGTATCTGTGCTGCTAACTGTCTCAAGGACAAACAGGACTGCTGGGCCCCTGTGCTTACCAAGGTCGTTAAGAGATATTTGTCCGAGGAATGTGCGGTTGCCTGGAGACCTTATCCGTCAAGGACGGGAGCGGGGCTTAGCCCCGACTCATCTCCTACATAGTTCACCCCTTCCCTCCTCCATTCTTCCACTAGGACCGTTCAGTTCTGACAGGACCCAATGAAAATCAAATAGATTGGCCGGACCCAACCAGAGGAGGTTTAGCTGTTCAAATGTTAACCAATTAAAAGAACACTGTAAAACTGCTTGCCTTTGATTATAAAAACCCTGCTGACAAGGGCTCGGGGCCTCTCTTAGCGTCACTGGTTAAGGACGCAGAGGACCGGGTTCGAACTTGCTAATAAATGACTCTTTGCTGCTTGCATTGATCGTGGTCTCTGGTGGTCCTTGTGGGGTCTCGAGACTTTGGGCACAACACTATCAGATTAATAAATCCATTGCATTTAAATTCAGTCTCACAGAAAGTCTCAGAACATGGGCAAAATGCAGATAACTTCTTAGCCAGAACACAACATGAATTGCCTCCAATCCAATTTCCAAAAGTCTTCCTCCTCAGAAACCTCATGAGCCCCATTTTTATTTTCCAGAGTCCTATCAGGAGTCTCATCTTCTGAACTCCCACCAGAATTGCCCAAAATGTCCTCTGGCAACATTCTAAAGCTTTTCTAACTTAAATTACTAAACTTTCTAAAATTTCTCTCAAAAATTCTAGAAACTCCAAAAACTTCTGAACCTCATGGTTCAGTTAGTCATAGAAAGGTTCTCACTTCTTGGTACCAATCACTGTTTTAGTCATCTTTTTTTTGCTACTGTGCTAAAATACTCAATGAAAACAATTTTAAGGAGTAAAGTTTATTTTGGAGCTCAAGATTTCAGAAGTTTCAATTCATAGGCAAGTGATTTTGTTCCTTGGGTCTTGAAGTGAAGCAGAGCATCATAGCAGAAGAGTGTGCTGGAGTCAAGGGGCTCAAGATATCACACCAGAAGCATAGATAGAGTTCCTCTCAAGGACAAAATATAAGACCCAAAGGCACACCCCCAATTAACCACCTCCTTCAGCCACACCCTACCTGCTTTCAATTACCACCCAGTTAATCCCTATTAGGGGATTAAATTAGTAATTGTGTTAAGTCTCTCCTAACCCAAACATTTTACATCTAAACCTTTTTACATTGTCTCTCACATGAGATTTTGGGGAATACAACCTAACTAAACCCTAAGAATTACTAATTAGCAAATTTGGTGACCATGCAGAATAATACATCACTAGAGCTTATTCCTCCAAGTCCAACTGAAATTTGTTTACCTTTAGTTAACATCTCCCATTTTCCATCTTTCTCTTTCCATTCCCCCAGGCTCTGGTAACCACCTTTATGCTCTCTGTTTCTGCAGTTAGATAATTAAGCAAGGTTACAGACAACCCACAGATTGGGATGATAGAAACCCATGCATATGATAGGGGACTATTATCTAAAATACCTAAAGAACTTCATTCAAACTGAAGGAAAAAATTATCCAATTTAAAATTGGACAAAGGATCTGGACAAAAATTCCTCAAAAGGAGAGATATAAATAGAAAACAGATAGATATTTCTCATTTTTGTCAGGCTTGGTTCTGTTTGTCCACAGAACAATTAATGCAACATTTATTTCAAAATAGAAGTCAATAAGGTGAAAAAAGTATATATATATAAAAAATCTTCCAAATGGTTCATGAACTAGGAAGTGAGAGCCTAGTCCATTCAGCTGTTAACAACTTTTGTTTTTTTTTTTTTTGGGTGCTGGGGATACGTACCCAGGGCCTTGTGCTTGCAAGGCAAGCACTCTACCGACTGAGCTATCTCCCCAGCCCCAACTTTCAAAGACTTCATATAACCTTCAATGATGTTTGTGTTGGTTGTCAATAGCTTTGCCATTTTTGTGTATGAATACACATTTTTCATTTTATTACTTACTCTGAGCACAAAGTCAAAAACAATCTAATATTTTTACCCCAGCTCATCTTTTTTTTTTCTCAATTTTTATCTTCAAAGCCCTCATATTTTTAAAAAGCAAGGGTTCATACAGTAACTTACATCATCAGTACTAGTGACTGTCTTTGGTTTACTTGGATTGAGAAGTTAAATTGACAGTCCATTTGTTGGCATTTGCATAACAATTTTGTAGGAGGTAAGCACTATTTTCTCGGGCACTGTTTTCACATCTCTCAGAGTAAAGTGGGGTTCTTCAATCCATTTAAGTTTTGTTCTGGCAAACATTTATCTAACTTGTTTACTTTTTCCCATGTATTTCTCTACTATCCTTATACTTTGAAGATTAAGAAGACAGTATGGAATCTGGAAAACCCTTGGGTTTCTTTCACAATCCTTCTAGGAAAACAAGTGTTTCTATCACTTGATGTTTATTCTCAATAGTTAACATTTGGCATGAATAGAGCTGAATTTGATTAGAACACAAATATTGAGGAATGGGACACTAACTATGAGTAAATCATAGGGAACTGAGTAAATGACATTTTATGGTTCATTTATCAATCAACAGGAGTAGCATCTGACATAAATTATGTTCAGTTTTACTCATATTTTAGGCTTGATATACAGAATATATAAAGCAATGATCTTGAGTCATTTTGGAAATATAGAGCATTGTAATATTATTTTCCTATTGCTAACAAGCCTTTCTTTACACGGACACTAAGTCAGTTGCTTGAGTAAGATGGGCAGTAATTACATTTAAAAACTAGGAAACATTTTGGGGCTTACCATAAGATTATTGAGACACAATGTGCAATCCTACTTTTTGTAAAATGTAAGTATAAATAAATCTTGACCTATTTTACTTTTTAATGTTTTCATTAGTGTATCATATTTTTACATAATAGTGGGGTTCATTTTGACATACTCATGTATGCATGGAATAAAATTTGCTCTATTTCAGTTCCAAGTACTTCCTCTTTCCTTCCTCTCCTGCCTCCCCCTCTTCTCCTTCTACATTACTTGTCTTCCTTCTGGTTCTTTATTATTTTAATTGGCATTTTATACATATGCATAAGGGCATAATTGACTGTGTACATATGTACATAGCATTGTTTTATCAATATCATTCTGAAGTTCCTCCCTTTTCCTATTCAAATTTTAAAAATTTGGTATAGAGAAACTATTAGAATGTTAACATATATAAAAGCTTTGCCAGATTAGAAGAGAGAGTGAAGGATCAGACAAATAATTACCTTTATGTCCTTCAACAATAGCTCTTTGAGTCTCACATTTAACTAAAGTATGTTTAGAAGACAACTATTAGCAAAACTTACAGTGTACAAAATCATTATATAAAAATGAATGACATTTGCAAGAAATTAAAATTTTCTAGTTGATACATAAAAATATAAATATTTTGCATGTTAGCATCTAATGTTTTGACATATGTATAAATTGTGTAATGTTTAAATGAATGTAAATATCTGTCCTCAAAAATGTATCATTTCTATATGTTGAAAATATTAAAATAATTTCTTCTAGCTTTTCAAAATGTACAGTTCATTATGTCATCTATGGTCACCCTACAGTACAATAACACAAAGGAAGTTCTCTGATTTAACTTTAACATAGTATATTGATAAATGTTTTTCCATCCCTTCCTTGTCTCTGCTCTCCAAACCTCTCTTAATGACCACTCTACCCTCAACTACTACAAGATCAACTTTTCCATATTATACCTGTTAGCTCATGTGATTCATATCTTTCTGCACCTGGATTATTTTATTTAACAAATTATATCAAGTTTCATCTACATTGACACAAGTGATAGAAATTTATGTTTTATAACTGAATAGTATTTCATTATGTTTATATATACCATTTTCTTTATCCATTTGTCACTTGATGGACATTTATGTTGTTCCCACTTCTTAGCTATTGTGAAAAGTACTATAACAAATATGTAATGTAGATTTCTCCTTAACATACTATCTTTATTTTCTTTGGATATATACTCAGGACTGGAATTGCTTACTCCTATGGTAGTTCCATTTTAACATTTTGAGGAAATTCCTCACTTGTTTAAATAATGGTGTACTAATTTATATGACCACAAAGATTGTACAAGGATTCCTCTTACTCCAGATCCTAATTCTTTCTAAGCACATGGGAGATCTTTTTATCTTTGCACATCTCCTTTATTTTTCTTCTCCATTATTCTATAATTTTTTTGTAGGGGATTTTCACCTCCTTGTTAGATTCATTCCTAGATATTTAATTTTGTGAGACTTTTGTGAATGGGATTGTTTTCTTTTTCATCAGAATCACTATTATTGTATAAAGAGCTAACTATTTTGTATGTGAATTTTGTATGCTACCATTTTGCTATATTTGTTTATCAGATCTAGAAGTCTTCTTGTGGAGTTTATTGGGTCTTCTAAATATAGAATTATATCATCTGCAAACTGATAATTTATTTCTTTTGCATTTGTATCTCTTTTAATTCCTTCATTTGCCTAATTCCTCTGGCTAAACTTTATTGAACAGGAGAAGTGAAAATGGACATCCTTGTCTGGTTTTAGAGAAAAGTTCCCATTTTTTTCCCCATGTAGTGTGATGTTGGTTTTCGGTTTTTCATATATATCCTTGATGATATTTATATAAGTTCCTTCTATCCCTAATTTCTTCAGTGCTTTACACATAAATTGGTGCTGCATATTGTCAATGACTTTATCTGTATGTATTAAAATGATCATATGATCTTTCCTTATTTCTATTTATGTGATAAATTATATTTTTGTTGTACATATGTTAAATCATCCTTGTATCTCTGATTTACAACTGATCATGTTGTCCAACTATGTTAATGTGATGTGAGTATGAATTCCTATTATTTTATTGAGGATTTTTGCGTATATGTTTATCGAAAATATTGTGTAGATTTCTTGTTGTGTATTTATCTGATTTTGGTATCAGGAAGATTCTGACTTCATAGAATGAATTTGGGAGTACTCACCCTATTTTTAGTTCATGGTCTAATTTGAAGAACAATGACATTAGTTCTTGTTTTAAAGTCTGGTAGAATTCATCTGTGAATCCAACATATCCTGAGTTTTTTTTATTGGAAGAATTTTTATTACTGCTTCAATTTCATGGTTTGCTTCTGGGTACATTAAACTTTCTATATCTTCTTGGTAAATTAAGCTTTCTATATCTTTTGGGTTTTTATATTGGTCTCTAAAAAGCCTCTGGATTTCAGAGATATCTCTTGTGATAAGTAATTTTTCATCTCTAATTTTATTTTTTAAAATTTTGTACAGACTGTGTTTTGATTCATTGTACACAAGTGGGGTACATCATTTCATTTCTGTGGTTGTACTGATGCAGATTCATACCATTCATGTAATCATACATGTACATAGGGTAGTGATGTCTATCTTATTCCAACATTTTTCATATCCCCTCCCTGTCATTTCCTTCTACATAATCTAAAGTTCCTCCATTCTTCTCTCACCCCCCACCCCCCACTCCCATTATATATCATTATTCACTTATCAGGGAAGACATTTGGCCTTTGGTTTTTTGGGATTGGTTTATTTCAGTTAGCATGATATTCTCCAATTCCATCCATTTATTTGCAAATGCCATAATATTATTCTTCTTTATGGCTGAATTGTATATATATACCACTCTAACTATATTAATTTGGTCTTCTCTCTCAGAGAAACTCATAAAAGTTTATGAATTGAATTTATCTTTTCAAAGAACACACTGTTCATTTTAGTGATTATTTTAATTACTTTTATTCTCCAATTGTTCATTTTTTTCTTTCTTCTTCCTGCTGATTTTGGAAATAATTTCTTCTTGTTTTTCAAGAGGTTTGAGATATATAATCAGGTTGCTTGTTTGAGTACTTTCTGATTTCTTTTTAAAAAATAAAGCATCTTCAATGTGTTCCAGAGATCATAGTATGTTGTATCTCTATTTTATTTTATTCTAAGAATTTTTAAAATTGTTCTTACCTAATTTCTTCTGTTATCCATTCATCATTCAAATTGTATTGTTTAATCAAAATATATTTATGTAATTCCTATGCTTTTTCTTATTATTTCCACTTTCATTTCATTATTATGTGAGAAGATGCAAGAAATTATATAATTTTTTGTATTTACTGAGATTTGCTTTGTCATAAGATAGGATTTATTTTGGAGAAGTCTCCATGAGCAGCTAAAAAGAAGGTGAATTTAGTTGTTGGTGGGTGAAGTATTCTAAAAATGGCAGCTAGGTCCACTTGATTTATATTTTTCAGGTCTAAAGATTCTTTAAATTTTTTGGTCTGGATGACCTATTTGTTGGCAATAGAGGTTTGTTGAAATCACACAGGAGTATTGTTTTTTGCCATATATTTTATCAATTCATTATGTGTATATTATAGTATGATTTGTACATGCACAAAATATAACAATATAATTTGACTACATTCCCCAGTTTATCCCATTTCCCTCTACTCCTCCCTCAACCTGGTCCTTTTCCTCTACTGTACTGATATACCTTCCATTTTCATGACACCCCCATCTTCCTTTTCCTTTTTTCTTCTAGCTTCCATGTGTGACAGAAAACACATCATCCTTAACCTTCTAAGTTTAACTTATTTCACATAACATAATCGTCTCAGTGTCCATCCATTGTCTAGAAAATGACATAATTTTATATTTATGACTGAATAAAATTTCATTATATGTTATATACATAATTTCATATATATATATATAGAGATAGATATATAATTTTGTATTTTCTTCCAATAGTGAACACTTACCTTGTTACCACAGTTTGGCTGTTGTGATTTTTGCTGCTATAAACATGGGTATTCATGTATTGCTATAGTATGATGATTTTAATTTTTTAGGATAAATACCAAGGAGTGATATATCTGGTTCATATGCCTAGTCCTTTTAAGGAGATTCCATACTGATTTCTATATTAGTTGTTCTAATTTACAATACTATTAAGAGTGTAAAATTGTGCCATATCTTTCACATCTTCTCTAGCATTTATTATCGTTTGTACTCTTTTTTTAAGAGTTTTTTTTTATTTATTTAATTTTTAAATTTTTATTGTAAACAAATGGGACACATGTTGTTTCTGTTTGTACATGGAGTAACAGCATACCATTTGCGTAATCATACATTTACATAGGGTAATGATGTTTGATTCATTCTGTTATTTTTTCCCTTCTCCCCACCCCTCTTTTCCCTCTATACAGTCCCTACTTCCTCCATTCTTTCCCCCCCATCCCCCATTATGTGTCATCATCCGCTTATCAGTGAGATCATTCGTCTTTTGGATTTTTGAGATTGGCTTATCTCACTTAGTTTTCAAAGTAGCTTCTCATTATGTTATGTATCTCAGTGGTGTCTGTCATGATATTTCCTTTTTCATCACAAATTTTAGTAATTTGAGTTTTCTTTCTCCTCTTTGTTAGTGTGGCTAAGGGTTTGTTTATTTTGTTTACTTTTTCAAAGAACCAACTTTTTGTTTAGTCAATTTTTTGAATTGTTTCTTTTGTTTCAATTTCATTGATTTCAGCTCTGATTTTAATTATTTCCTGTCTTCTACTACTTCTGCTGTATGATCGCCCACCGCCCACAGGCGGTGGGCAATCACAACGCGTACGCTCTCTTGATCACAGGAACCAAAAGGGCTTTATTCCACAAGTCTCCGACTTATATTGAGAACATCAGCCTATCAGAGAGTAGACTACCAGGAAAGTCAGCCTATCAAGGAACAGTCTCCAGGCAGATACCAGGATCGCCTCATGTACAACAGCCAACCAGAGTTACTTCCTAAAACTTGTTTATGAGTGCAGCTATGTCTGGCAAGCTGCCAGGCGCCATCTTAGAGATCAGGCCATGGTGCGGCTCTGGGGTCCTCAGAGCCCGCCCCTGACATCTCCCCCTTATTCTTTAAATAAAGAAAAGATGACTTGGGACCATGCCTGTCTTAGGTTGTCCGTGGCAAATTACATCTTTACCCATCATTGGAATTCCTGACCTCCAGGCGTCAGAACCCTGTCTTAGGTTGGTATGCATTTCCACGGATCTTACCCGTCTTTGACTACTGGTCCAGCATGCTTAGCCATACTTGGGGGGATGTGCCTGTCTCAATGGCTGACAAAGTCTGTACTATAGCCCGTTGATGACATCGGGCATCTTGGTGAGCTCTGATTTGGCTGCGTATAACATAGGCTATCCCTAAGCAGAAAATAATCAGAACAGCTACTGTTCTAGCCCACTGTTTTGTCAATCCCAGGGCCTTAGATAACAAAGAGAACATCTCGGATACCCATGTAACTTGAACCCTGGTGGCATTGACTCTGAGTATTTCAGCTCATAGCTGACTGGTTAAATTATCAAATGTAGATGACCAATTACCAGTGAGGTAGATTTTTAGATAACATAACCACAGAGCTAAGGTTATTATAAGCAATAGGGGTGACACACACTGCTCTTAAAGGATAAACAGATCCCAGTCCCAAAAGTTCTTGCAAGATATCCACTTGTTCTTGTAGTAAGTCCACTCTTTGATTTACAAGGAGTATGCCTGCTGTTAGAACAGATCCCAGTCCCAAAAGTTCTTGCAAGATATCCACTTGTTCTTGTAGTAAGTCCACTCTTTGATTTACAAGGAGTATGCCTGCTGTTAGATGTTGGTTTAGGGTCTCTTTAGTCTGTAAGGCTGCAGCTGTATTTTCGGCCAAGTGATTGACTGCTGTTGCTGTAGGTATGGCAGTTGCTAGTGCTGCTGTTGCAGAAACCACTATTGCAGTGACCATAGCCACTGTGATGCCAAATTCTCTCCTGTTTCTTGATAGTAACACTGGCAATTCCGCATCTGTAACAGAGACTGGGACTGGTAGGAAGGTAGGAACACACATTAAGACTGCCAGCGGGAACCTAGAAGCATTCCAACATTGAGAGAGATAGCATAAATCTGAAGTACAATTGAGAGAAGCGGTTGTTTCGTTAGTTCAGAAACATAAAAGGGGGAAACACACAAACTGAGCCACGGCTCCAGTAAAGCACTGGGTCCGGGCCATTCCATTGTCCTGTAAGAACATCCTTCCATTTTACCGTCGCTCTATCATGTTGTTTATGATTGCCATGTCTCTCAGTGGCAGAGTGACCCTCATTATCCAGAGTTAAAAAATTTAAAATAAAGAGGCAAATAGAAAGTTTATCTTTAGGAGACCTGAAGGTCTCTTGTATTCCCCCTTTTTGTTTAAAAAGAGTAATTTTGAGGGTGAGATGTGCACGTTCAACAATACCTTGTCCTTGTGGGTTATAAGGTATACCTGTGGTTAGAGTTATTTCAAATTTAATGAGAAATTGGTTCTTACCAAATTTAGTTTTTAAAGAAAAATTTAGACTCTATAACGTAGTACAATACTCTAACAGTTGCTTAACCATAATTGTATAAACCCCTATTTTTAAGACTAATTGTTCTAAAGAATAAAACTTAATAGACACAAAGTTAAGAGTAAATTAGTGTTTCTAAGAAATCCTTGTTATTTTACCATGTCATTTTATCATATAGATTAAACTTTGGTTTATATTAGAACATTAGTATTTCACCTTAGGAAAAACCTTAAATAGCTTTAAATGTTTTAACTCTTAGTAACCTTGTTTTTAGTTTAGTGATGACACAAAACAATTTTAAACCCTTTTTATTTACCAACCTATGAAAACACCAATAATGTTTAAGTATGATACCCCATGGAATTTAAGGAGTTAAGAGTACTTGATGTTATTTAACAATTAGCATTTTAACTTTGTAAATTAATCAGATGTCTCTACAAACACATTTGAGTAATCCCATACATGTTAACTCTAATTCACTTATTGTTAAAAACCAAGATATCAGACAAGTGTCCTGAACAGTATTTGCTCTTTCCTGTTGAAGAAAAGTCCTAGAAACAATTGATATTATACATTTTATTAACATCAATATTTTATTAGCTTGACTACCTAGAGTCTTGTGAGTTATTTTCAATGACATTTTACTTTCATTAGTTTACCCAATTTGAATTGAATCTTTAAATCACGTGAATTAAGAGTATCTGGATCCATTTTTAAATTTCAATTTTAGGAGCGCTCAATTTTGATACAGACAAAACATGACATTGGACAGCACGACATACACATAACACAAAATCAAAGACCTTGAAACTTTATAGGTGAATCTCCATTGCAATGTAAGAGATGTTCAAAGACTCTAGTTGAATAAAAAAAAAAATAGAACTGATCAAAAAAGTCATGAGCTCAAAAAATATGTAGAATTCAGAAAAAACAAGAGTCCTGGGAAAATGTTACGGCCGTTAATTACTTTAGTAAAGCACCATAAAATTTACTTTTGCTGGAGTTCAGGTAAGGCTTTTGCTCTCTTTTTTTTTTTTTTTTTGGGTTTGAGACCTGTCTCCTACTGAGCCTTCAGGATTTCTCTATTTACATTTCAATGTAAGCCTTGACTGAGATTTGGATCTGAAAGGGGATGAAAAGTTCCAGCAGAAACTTGATGCCTAGGGCATTTTAACCCTTAATCCTGGTTAGTAATCAATTCAGGTTTGGATGCAGAAAATTGTGAAACAATTATCTCCCAATATTTGTGGGGACTGGGGTTACTATATCATACTCCTTACTAGCACATGCCACTGATGGTTGGGCTGGTTACTCCCTCCACACCGGTATATGTGGGACCTCGTGGCAGGAGGACTAGGTGAGCTGGGTGGGGCGAAGTTGGAGGAGGAGAAGAAATGAGCATAGAAGCGCAAGAAAGAAGAGACTTGAAGATAAGGAATCCCTTTCCATCTGCCCGCTCGCTTGCGGAAGCTGCGTGCCAATATCTTTGGTAGCCACAATCCACCTTCCCATGGAGCCATCTTTCATCCCTGCACAGGCCAATTTGTTATCAGTAGTCATTCCTTCCCAAACTAACATTTTAACATTTACCGGGAAGGCCCTACAGGGAGGGGGGAGGTTAGAGTTTGTGAGTTTCTGGAAGGAGATGAATGGGGGACCCTCCCCTAAACTGATTTCCCTCTTCCTAACAAGTTGTTCCTCACACCCAGTTTCATTTTCCTTGTCTGTCTCTGATCTTATTGATGTCCTTTCTGATGCTTTAGACCTACCTTTCCTCTTTTATTTCCTCCAAAACCTCTTCCCCTTGTTTTATGGCCTCTCTGCATTTGGTTCGGGCTGTTTTAGTTTCAAGAGGAATTCCATTGGCCCGGAGCAAATCCTTTAAGGGACTTTCCATGTGCATTCGTGACATTTCAGTGCCCATTTTTCTCTATTAAACTAACAGAATGGAAAGCACTTTAACTAGCAAAACAAAAGTGAAAGCATTTACAAACAATCTCCATCACTTAACTCGTGAACTTTAACTCCGTCGCTTCCCGCGAACTTTAACTCGTCGCTTCCTGTGAACTTTAACTCTGTTGCTTCCCACGAGCTTTAACTCTGTTGCTTCCCGTGAACTTTAACTCCGTCGCTTATCCAGCAAACTTTAACTCGTCACTTATCCAGCAAACTTTAACTCGTGGTTTATCGAGCAAACTTTAACTCGTCGCTTACCCTGCGAACTTTAACTCGTCGCTTATCCTGCGAACTTTAACTCGTCACTTATCCAGCGAACTTTAACCTGGCCAGACTGTACTTTACTTTCCCTGTATTTACCTGATCAGTTTCTTCTTTATAACTTGAGGTCCCGGGTTTCGGCACCACTTATGATCGCCCACCGGGCGATCACAACGCGTACGCTCTCTTGATCACAGGAACCAAAAGGGCTTTATTCCACAAGTCTCTGACTTATATTGAGAACATCAGCCTATCAGAGAGTAGACTACCAGGAAAGTCAGCCTATCAAGGAACAGTCTCCAGGCAGATACCAGGATCGCCTCATGTACAACAGCCAACCAGAGTTACTTCCTAAAACTTGTTTATGAGTGCAGCTATGTCTGGCAAGCTGTCAGGCGCCATCTTAGAGATCAGGCCATGGTGCGGCTCTGGGGCCCTCAGAGCCCGCCCCTGACACTGCTGTTATTCTGTTCTTTTTCTAAGGCTTTGAGCTGTAATGTATTGGTCATTTAGTTGTTGACTTTTCATTCTTTTCTGGAATGCGCTCTATGCAATGAATTTTCCTCTTAATACCACTTTCATGATGTCTCAGAGATTTTGATATGTTGTATCGTCATTCTCATTGAACTCTAAGAATTTTTTTATCTCTTCCCTGATGTTTTCTGTTATCCATGTTTCATTCAATAGCATACTATTTAGTCTCCAGGTGTTGGAGTAATTTCTGTTTTTTATTTTGTCATTGATTTCTAATCTCAGTTCATTATGATCTGATAGAACACAAGGCAGTATCTCTATTTTTTTGCATTTCCTAAGGGCTGCTTTGTGGCATAACATATGGTCTATTTTTGAGAAGGTTCCATGTGCTGCTGAGAAGAAGTGAATCTGCTCATTGATGGATGGAATATTCTATAATGTGTCTATTAAGTCTAGGTTATTGATTGTGTTATTGAGTTCTATAGTTTCTTTGTTTGGTTTTTGTTTGGAAGATCTATCTAGTGGTGACAGTGGTGTGTTAAAGTCGCCCAGATTTATTGTGTTGTGGTCTATGTGATTCCTGAAATTGAGAAGGATTTGTTTGATGTACAGGGATGCACCATTGTTTGGGGGCATAAATATTTACTATCACTATGTCTTCCTGATTTATGGTTCCCTTAAGCAGTATGAAATGTCCTTCTTTCTCCCTTCTGACTAACTTTGACTTGAACTCCAATTTTATCTGATATAAGGATGGAAACCTCCGCTTTTTTACTGAGTCCATGTGTGTGGTAGGTTTTTTCCCATCCTTTCACCTTTAGTCTGTGGATGTCTTTTTCTATGAGATGAGTCTCTTGCAGGCAGAATATTGTTGGGTCTTTCCTTTTAATCCATCCTGCCAGTCTATGTCTTTTGATTGATGAGTTTAGGCCATTAATGTTCAGGGTTATTATTGAGATATGATTTGTATTCCTAGTCATTTGGCTTATTTTTGGTTTTTAACTTGGCTTGGTTTCTCCTTTGAGTGGTTTTCCTCTAAGGTAGTTCCTCTCTTTGCTGACCTACATTGTTGTTTTTCATTTCCTCCTCATGGAATATTTTGTTGAGAACATTCTGTAGCACAGGCTTTCTATTTGTAAATTCTTTTAATTTTTGTTTTAATTTTTGTTTATCATGGAAGGATTTTATTTCATCTTCAAATCTGAAGGTTAGTTTTGCTGGGTATAGAATTCTTGGTTGGCAACCATGTTCTTTCAGAGCTTGAAATATGTTGTTCCAGGCCCTTCTAGCTTTTAGACTCTGGGTTGAGAAGTCGGCTGCTATCCGTATTGGTCTCCCCCTGTGTGTAATCTGATGCTTTTCTCTCGCAGCCTTCAAAATCCTATCTTTATTTTGAATGTTAGGTATTTTCCTTATAATGTGCCTTGGTGTGTACCTGTTGTGATTTTGTGCATTTGGTGTCCTGTAAGCCTCTTGTATTTGATTTTCCATTTCATTCTTCAGGTTTGGGAAACTTTCTGATATTATTTCATTGAATAGGTTGTTCATTCCTTTGGTTTGTAGCTCTGTGCCTTCCTCAATCCCAATAATTCTTAAATTTGGTCTTTTCATGATGTCCCATAGTTCTTGGAGATTCTGTTCATGATTTCTCACCATCTTCTCTATTTGGGCAACTTTATTTTCAAGATTAAATATTTTGTTAAATTAAATAAATGAAATTAAATATTTCATTGTCTGAGGTTCTGTCTTCCAAGTGGTCTAGTCTTTTGGTGATGCTTTCCGTTGAGTTTTTATTTAGTTTATTGTTTCCTTCATTTCAAGGATTTCCGTTTTTTTTTTTTTTTTTTTGAGAATCTCTATCTCTTTGTTGAAATAATCTTTTGCTTCCTGCACTTGCTCTTTCAGCTTATTGGTATTATCATTCATTCCCTGCATTTGCTGTCTTATCTCATCCTTTGCTTTGTGAATCATCTTAATCATGTATAATCTGAAGTCCTTCTCTGACATTTTTTCTAACATACTGTCATTGGATTCTATTAATATAGAATCTAGATTTGTTTGTATCATTTTCTTCACTTGTTTTTTCATGTTCATGTGTCTTCCCCTCTAGCAGTGCAGATCTGGGGTATTGCAGTTTCCCCCCATAGGCTTATAGTGACCCTGTAGGTTTCCAAAACATTTTCTTTAAGGGGGAGATCAATATTAGCAGTGCCCAGTTCAGGCAGTATGCAACCCTAGACCAAATAGCCCCTATGAGGGCATTAACAATATTGTCATAATAAACAGACTCAGTTCACTTATTATCTTCAGTATAACAAATAGATTTTCAATAAGGTCTGCAGTTTCTAATGGAGGACAAAGCAGATGTGGAGGGGTGTAGGATGTAGCTGTTAATGGGATAAGAAAAGAACATATAGAAGTTCTAGATAATAGAAAGATTGAGAGTGTAACCAAAAGAAGTTGGTTGTTAGTACGCGAAAAGGGAGAAAGAGACTCTGAGGGAACAGGTAAACAAAAGGAAAAGAGAGCAAGAAAAGTAAAGAAATAAAACTTAAAAGTGTTCAGTAAGGAGAAAAAAGAAAATCTACACTCTAATAGTCATATAGTATTTAAACCTCCCAGTCCTCAGTAGTCTGATGCATGAGAGGTACCTGACAATGAACTTCAAGTCTCCAGCAGGCATCTCAGGATGGGATTTTCCCCACCTAAAGATCAGAGCTATGACTTCCAGAATTATCCAAGATGGCTGCTCTGGCTTTCAAATGTGTTGGCAAATGGGGAACTGCAGCTCAGGGTGTGGGCATGGTCAGCTGGAGGTCCTGGAGGCGGGGTGCAGTTGGTCAGGCAGGGGTCCTGGAGGTCGGGTGTGTTTGGTGTGGTTGTGGGATCCTGGAGTCTGGGTGCAATCAGTCAATCTGGGGTCTCGGTGCTAGGGCGCAGTCAGTTGGTCTAGGGGTCCTGGCAATATGGAGCAGTCGATGTGAGGGCCCCAGAGGCAGGGAGTGATCGGTCGGGCTGAGGGATCCTGGAGACGGGGCTCAGTCAGTCCAGCCAGGGGTCCTATGGGGCCTGACTGTTGTCTCAAAATGGCGGCAGCCACATGTAATCATACCTGCAGGTACTGTGACAGTGAAATTCTAGGCAACAGCAGGCATCTGGTGCTCCACTGGCACTCGGCGATCAGTTTGCCGACTGTTGTCGGAGGATCGGGATGTGAACCTCCTGCGCTGGGTGATGGATAGGTGTAAGGCAGGCAATGGACAGGTGAGAGGCAGGCAAATGGTGGATGATAGGCACCTGACAGTGAGCAATCTGCACTCAAAAAGGTGTCGATATGCTGGCAGACTGCAGGTGATCACAGCAGACAAATGGGGTAAACAGCAGGGGATCGATAAGCAGCAAAAACTGCCTCACCAAGAAACAGATATCCTCTGCTTGAAACCGGAGTTACAGAGCAACAAGGAACCCAGCCTCCTTCTAGTCCGCCATCTTGGATCTCCTTGTTTGTACTCTTGATGGCTGCCATTCTGACTGGAGTGAGATAAAATCTCAGTGTTGTTTGATTTGTATTTCTCTAGTTGCTAATGATGTTGAATACTTTTACATAAATTTGTTGGCTATTTGTATTTCTTTTGCGAAGTGTCTCTTTAATTTTATGTGCTCACTTATTAATTGGCTTATTTGTATTATAGGTGTTAAATTTTTGAGTTCTTTACATATTCTAGATATTATTCCTCTTTCAAAAGAGTAACTGGCAAAGACTTTTCCCCAGTTTGTAGGTTGTCTCTTCACATTTCTAATTCTTTCCTTTGCTGTGAAAGATTTTAAGTTGATGCCATTCCATTTATTAACTCTTGGCATTACTTTCTGAGCTTCACAGGTTCTAATAAGAATGTCACTGTCTGTGCCTATAGACTGGAGTGTTAACCCTATGTTTTCTTCAAGAAGTTGCATAGTTTCTGGTCCAATTACTAAGTCTATGTTTAATTTTCAGTTCACTTTTGTGCAATATGAGAAATAAGGGTCTAATCTCACTCTTCTACATATGAATGACCAGTTTTCCTAGCACCATTTGTTAAAAAGGTTGTCATTGCCCCAATATGTTTTTGGTACCTTTCTCAGGAATCCTATGGCTATAGATGTGTTGGTTTGTCTTTGTGTTTTCCATTATATCCCATTGGTCTATGTATTTTCTTTTATGCTCATTTTGTTTCTATAGTTCTGTAGTATAATTTGAAGTCATGTATTATGATGCCTCCAACATTTGTTTTTTGTTTTGCTTTTACTTAGATTTACTTTGGTTATTATTTGAAGCTTTTGTCATTATTCCAAATAAATTTTAGGACTTTTTTTTCTAGCTCTGTGAAGAATGTCATCAGGATTTTTTGGGTATTAGATTGAGTCTACACGTTGCTTTTTGATAGTGTGAATAATTTAACAATATCAATTCTTCCTATCCATGAGCATGGGAGGCCTTTTCATTCTCTTGCATCTCCATCAATTTCTTTCTTCAATGTTATATCATTTTGATTGTAGAGGTCTTTCACCTCCTTGGCTAGATTTATTCTTCAATATTTTTTTGAGGCCATGATGAACGGGATTGTTTTCCTGTTGTCTTTCACAACCAATACATTATATGTATGTAGGAAATCTATTGTTTTTTTTTTTTTTTGTATGTCAATTATGTCACCTGCTACATTGCTGATTTTGTTTATTAGCCCTAGCAGTTTTCTGGTGGAGCTTTCTGGATCTTCTAAGTATACAATCATATAATCAGCAAACAGTGATAATTTGACTTCTTCTTTTTCTGCTTTTATTCTTTTATTTCCTTCTCTTGTCTGATTGCTCTGCATTGAATTTCTAGAAACATATTAAATAGTAGTGGTGAAAGTGGACAGCCCTTTCTTATTCTAGATTTCAAAGAAAATGTTTCCAGTTTTTTCCATTTAATTTGAAGTTGGCTTTGGTTTTATCATCTAAGACTATTATAATGTTGATGTAGTTTTCTTCTTTAATTTCTTCAGTGTTTTTATCATGAATGGATGCTGAATTTTGTCAAAGACTTTTTCTACATATATTGAGATGACTAAATGATATTTGTCCTTATTTTATTTTATGTTATGAATTACTTTACTCAAGATGGGATTAAACCAACTTGATCATGATATACAATCTTCCTAATATATTTTTGAGTATGATTTGCTAATATTTTATTAAAGACTTTTCACATCTAAACTCATCAAAGATATTGCTCTGTAGTTTTCTTTCATATATGTGTCCTTATCTAATCTTGGTATGAATGCAACATTGGCTTCATAAAATGAATTTGAAACTGTTCCATCATTTTTAATTCATGGTGTTTTTATAGTTTCTGTAGGGTTCCTTTTGGTATTGATTTCTAATTTAATTCCATTATGACCTGATAAGATTCAAGGAACTATATAATTTTTCTTTCATATTTTGTAAGTGTTGCTTGTGCCCAAGATACAGTCTATTTTGGAAAATGTTTCATGGACTTCTGAGAAGGAAGTGTATTAAGCTGTTGTTGGATTAAATAGTCTATAGATAGCTATTAAGTTCATTTGATTTATAATACTTTTCATATACAAAGAATCATTCTGTGTTTATGTCACCATAACATATATGTTGGTGAAAGAGGTATGCTGAAATAACCCAGTATTATTTTACTGAGGTCTGAGTCTTTAATTTGGGTAGTGTCTCTTTTATATAATTAAGTGCACACCCACATTTGGGGCAGAAATATTTACTATCATTATGTCTTCTTGTTGAATTCTTCCCTTTACCATGATGAAGAAACTTTCTTTGTATCTTCTGATAAATTTTTGTTTGAAGTCTGCTTTGTCAAATATGAAATTAGCTACTCCTTCTTGGTGTGGGGCTCTATTCACATGGTATATTTAAGTTCAGGTTTCTATTCTGATGTCAGGGATTTTACTGTACCAAACTCTTTTATGTGTTTCTTTCTCTGTTAGTCCCTCATGTGCTGTGAACCAGCACCACTGCTTCTGTTGCTGCAACCAGCTTGATTTCAATATACTTTCTATTTTGGTAGATCAATGGTACAGAATAGAGGACACAGAGACAAACTGCATAAATACAGTTTTCTTATACTCAACAAAGGTGCCAAAAACATACAATGGATAAAAGATAGCCTCTACAACAAATGGTGCTGGGAAAACTGGAAATCCATATGCAGCAAAATGAAACTAAACCCCTATCTCTCACCCTGCACAAAACTCAACTCAAAATGAATCAAGGACCTTGGAATCAAACCAGAAACCCTACATCTTACAGAAGAAAAAGTAGGTCAAAATTTTCATCATGTCAGCTTAGGATCAGACTTCATCAATATGACTCCCAAAGCACAAGAAATAAAAGCAGGAATCAATAATTAGGATACATTCAAACTAAAAAGATTTTTCTCAGCAAAGCAAACTATCAACAATGTGAAGAGAGAACCTACAAAGTGGGAGAAAATCTTGGTCACACATACTTCAGAGAGAGAATCTATAAAGAACTCAAGGACTGGGTATATAGCTCAGTTGGTAGAGTGCTTGCCTCGCATGCACAAGGCCCTGGGTTTAATCCCCAGCACCACGAATAAAACTCCAAAACTCAAAAAACTTTACACCAAGAATACAAATAACCCAATCAATAAATGGGTAAGGAAATGAGCAGACACTTCACAGAAGAAAATCTACAAGCAATCAACATATATATGAAAAAAAGTTCAATATCTCTAGTAATAAGAGAAATGGAAAACAAAACTAGCCTAAGATTCCATCTCACCTCAATTAGAATGGTGATTATTAAGAATATAAGCAAAAAGAAGTGTTGGTGAGAATGTGGGGTAAAAGGTACACTCATACATTGCTGGTGGGTTTGCAAACTAGTGCGGCCACTGTGGAAAGCAGTGTGGAGATCCTTAGAAAACTTGGAATGAACCACCATTTGACCCAGTTTTCCCACTCCTTGGTTTATACCCAAAGGACTTAAAATCAGCGTACTACAGTGATGCAACCACATCAATGTTCATAGCTACTCAATTCACAATAGCTAGATTGTGGAACCAACCTAGATGTCCTTCAATTGATGAATGGATAAAGAAACTGCGGTATATATACACCATGGAATATTACTCAGCCATAAAGAAGAATAAAATTATGGCATTTGCAGGTAAATGAATGCAGTTGGAGAATGTCATGCTAAGTGAGATAAGCCAATCCCCCAAAACCAAAGGTTGAATGATCTCTCTGATAAGCTGTTGATGATACATAATGGGGGTGGGAGGGAGGCAAGAATGGAGGAAGGATGAATTGTATAGAGGAAAAAGAGGGGTGGGAGGGGGTGGAGGGAAGGAAAAATAACAGAATGAGACAAACATCATTACCCTATGTACATGTATGATTACACACATGGTGCAACTCTACTTCGTGTACAACCAGAGAAACAACATTTGTACCCCATTTGTGTACAATGAATCAAAATTAATCAATTAATTAATTAAAAAAACATACTTTCTTCTTTGATCAATGTATCCACATTTCTGAGTGTCTAAAACACTCTAACTGTTCATTATTTAAATTTAGCAAAATCCCTCTTTTATCTCCCTTGCTGTGAAGCAACATGGCTACTGCTTATATCCCAAGGGATGGAGCAATTAGAAATGAAGGCTTCTTTTATGTGCCATGCTGAATCCCTCTGAAAATAATCTTAATTAGAAATAAAGGGCTTGCTTCCAATAAGATGTTCAAAACTGTTGGAAAGGATGGATTTCCATTCTTTATATTTATTTTTGGCTCTATAGTTTTTCCATCAAGGGTCAGGGGTTGTTAAGTATAACATCTTTATTTTTCTCTGCCAGCTTGGATTGAAAACTGATTATAGTAGCTCTCACAGCTTCTTCTCTCCAAGTATAGGTTGGGATAAACTGACTCATGCTGACAAATTGTAGCCAGTTCTGTGCAAAGTTCTAAATGGGAAGTTCCAGTAGTTGGGATTGGACTGATTGGCCTTTAAAACTCTGTCAGTGGATCTTTGAGATTTGATCCACCTTTCCAGTTTCTGGGTAGATTGCAATCTCTGCTGGACATCTGGATCTCAGGGCCGTCCAGTAAAATCCAAATTTGGGGTGTATAGACTAAACTGCCACAGGTTTTACATTGACAGCTATGAATATGAAATATTGGGTATCAGCACTGGAGTACAGACTCTCCTGTGTGGCCCTTATAGAAGTCTCCCTAAAAGCTCTTTTGGGGCACCAACAAAAAAGGGAGCTCTCTCTCCTTAGTATACAGGATCTGTATGACCTAGGCACAATTTTCTTTGTGACTATTTTCCTCACTTTGGTTCAGAAACACTGTGGGGATCATAACAGGTGACTGCTGTGTCCACAGGAAACTTCCTTTATGAGGTTCCAATCTTGTGTCTCTACTTGCTGCACTGATAAATTTTTTCATGCTAGTGACCCAAAACCCACACAGGCATTCACCTGGAAAGTCCACCCATGGCCTAATTAATTTTGGATGTTTTTCACTGAACCACTGACCCCCACCATCTCTGGGTTCATTAAGATCAGCCCCCTTCTCTATTCCAGAGGTTCCCCAAAGCCAAATTTTTTTAAAAAAATTTATTAACGGTGCTTTTCTCTTTGCCTTTGTCCCCCACCTCCATCTGCTCAGTATCCATGTCTGTGGCCACTATCAGCCAAACTGGCATGTCTCTGATGTATTATTTCTTATATTATGTTCAAAGTTTCTGACTTTCTGTGTCTTTATAGTTTTCTTTCCTGTCTGGTATTGAATTTCAGTCAGTTTCTTTAGTTGCCCATTCTACTGAGGCACTGTCTTTTGACATTATAGGCCTGGTGATAAGGAGCAGCCAGGTAGTAAATCCTTCCTCTAATTCACCATCTTTTCTCCTATCCAGATATTATTTTGTGTTTTTCTTTTAAATGAGAATGTAGATTTTCTCATGAAGATTTTAAAATTATATCCTTGTTCCATATATTAGGCATGGTAATTACAATGTGCAATGAAGAGGTTCTCTTTCAATATTGTCTATTTGGGATTCTGAATTCTTCCTGTATCTGTATGTTTATCTCATTCCCAAAGTTTGCAATTTTTTCTAATATTACTTCACTGAAAATCTTATTAATGTTATTTCTAAAAGAAAACCTCTTTTATTCCAATGGTTCTTAGGATTGGTCTCAATATTATCCCAGATTTTCCCAATATTCTGACAATGATATCTTATTGTTTCCTGTCTTTCAGGCCTCAAAATCTCTCTTATATGTGATCATATATATTGGTAATACTTCCACTGAATTTTTATTGGATTGATTGAGTCTTTTGGTTCCTGGATTCCTGTTTAGTTCCTCTTTATCTGAATCTTTAGCTCTTTATGAAAATGCTATCTCACTTCCGATGATTTCTCTCAGTTCATTCCTTAGCTTTTCTATTCGTTCTTTTTAGTTACATATGAGGATTCATTTTGACATAATTATAAAATCATGAAATATAATTGCTCTAACTCAGTGCCCAGTATTCCCCTTTCCTTCCATTCCTGCCCCCTGTTTCCTCTACTCTAGTGATCTTTCAGCTATTTACTATTAGTTTTTTTAAGTTATTGTCATGTAGAAATGCATGATGGTGAAACTCAATGTGGCATGTTTATATTTGTACATAGAAAATTTATGTCAGATTCTTTCTGTTTTTCTTCCCTTATGCCATCTATTTTCCCTCCCCCTCAATCCCCTTCACCTAGGCAACTAATATTTCTTCTATTTTGAAAGAACACCTTCACCTTTTCCCTTTCTCCCTCTCTTTTCCCTCTTATTTTGGAGTAACTTCTTTGCATAAGAGAAAATATTCAACTTTTGACTTTCTGTGTCTGGATTATTTTACTGAGCATGATAGTCTCCAGTTCAATCCATTTACCCACAAATGACATAATTTCATTCTTCTTTATGATTGAGTAATACTCCATTGCATATATATATCACATTTCCTTTAACCAATCATCTATTGAAGGGCACCTTTGTTGGTTCCATAGGTTGACTATTATGAATTGTGCTGCTATAAATATTGATGTGGCTTTATCATTATAGTATGCTGATTTTAGACCCTTCTGATATATATTAAGGAATAGGATAACTGGATAATATGGTGGTTCCATTCCTAGTTTTATGAGTAATCTTGCTGCTTTACAGAGTGGTTCCATTAATTTGCAGTCCTACCAACAATCTATGAGTGCACTATTTTCCCCAAATCTTTGTAAACACTTATTTGTATTCCTGAAAATTGGGATTCTGACTGGACTAAAATGAAATCTCAATATATTTTTAATTAAAGCTTTGAAGTTATACATAGGAGTTGGTTTCATCCAAACAAATTCATTCATGCATGGAATCCAACCATTTCACATTCCCCTACTTTCCCACTGTTTTTCCCTCCTGTACTCCCTCTTCTCTCCCGTTCTGCTTCTTCTCTAGTAGACTTCCTTTCACTTATCTACAAACTTATATTATTTTTTCTACCTATGAATAAAGATAAAGTTCCCTGACCTATATTTATATAAGCACATAACATGATTTTGAAACAATTCATTATGCATTGCCTCCCCTTACCATTCCTCCACTCTCTCTTGATATCCTTCTTCTACATTACTGATCTTCCCTTTATCTTTCTATTATCCCACTCCCCTTTCCTTTATTTTACTCTAGCTTCCACATATGAGAAAAATTTTTGACCTTTGATTTTCTGAGTTTGGTTTATTTCACATAGAATGATATTTTCTATTTCCATTCATTTACCTTTAAATGCCATAATTTCATTCTGTTTTATGGGTGAGAAATTTGTTGATTTATTAATCTATTCATCTATTGGCAGGAATCTGGGTTCATTCCATAATTTAACTATTTGGAATTGTGCTGTTATAGACACCAAGGTGGCTGTATCACTGTAGTATTCTGATTTTCGATCTTTTGGGAAAATACCAAGGAGAGGGATAGCTGGGTCATATGGTAGTTCCATCCATGTTTTCTGAGGAATCTCCATACTGCTTTCCAGAGTGGTTGTACTAGTCTGCATTCCCACTAACAATGGACAAGGCTTTTTCCCCAAAGCCTTGTCAGTATTTATTATTGCTGGCATTCTTGACCATTGCTATTCTGAATGGAGTGAGATAAATTCTTAGTGTAGTTTTGATTTGCATTTCTCTTATTACTAGAGATATTGAACACCTTTTCATACATTTATTGGGCATTTGGTTTCTTCTTTTAAGAAGTTTCCATTTAGTCCTTTTGCACATTTATTGTTGGGTTATTTTTTTTACTGTATCACCTATTAGAGGAATAGTTGGACACGATCCCCCCCCATTTCATGGGCTCTCTTCACACTCTCAATCATTTTATTCACTGTGCAGAAGCTATTTAATTTCATGGCATTCCACTTATTGAATTTGGATTTATTTATTGTGTTTTGGGAGTTCTGTTAAAGAAGTCAGTGCCAGTACATATATGATGAAGTGTTGACCCTATGTACTCTTCTAGGAGTTGTAAAATTTCTTATCAAATTTATAAGCCTTTGATTCATTTCAATTTTATTTTTGTGCAGGGAGAGGGATAGGGGTCTACTTTCATTTATCTACATATAGCTATCCAGTTTCCCCAGCACCATTTGTTAATAAGATTGTCTTGCCTCTGTAATATATTTTAGCGGTGTTTCAAATATCAGAGGATTATGGATACATGCATTTGTCCCTCTGTCTTCTATTATGTTTTCCTGGACATCATGTCTACTTTATGCCAATGCCGTGCTGTTTGTGTTGCTACAGCTCTGTAATATAATTTCAGATCAGGTATTGCGATGCCTCCTAATTAACTTTTCTTGCTTATTATTACTTTGGTTATTCTGGGTCTCTTATCCTTCCACATGAATTTAAGAACTGTTTTATTTTTCTAATTCCTTTAAAAATGTTATTGGCATTTTTATTGGTGTTAAATTGAATCTGTATATTTCTTTTGGTATTATATCCATTTTGATCATATTAATTTTTCCTGTTCAAGAACATGGGGTGTCTTTCCATCTTTTAAGGTCTTCTTCAATTTCTTTATTCAGTGTGCTATAATTTTCACTGTAGAGCTCTTTGACCATCTTGGTTAGATTAATTCTCAAGTACTTAAATTTATTTTTGAGGTTACTGTGAATGGGATAGTTTTACTGTTTTCTTCCTTGATGGAATCACTGTTGGAATATGGGATAGCTATTGACTTATGGATCTTGTATTATGCCACTTTGCTGAACTACTTTTTAAGCTCTGTAAGTCTTCTGGTAAAGACTGTTGAGTGTTCTAGATATGGGATCATATTATAACAGAAATAGTTTGACTTCTTCTTTTACTATTTATATTCCTTCTATTTCTTGCATTTCTTGCCTGATTGCTCTGGCTGATATTTCAAGGACTATATTGAATAATAGTGGTGAGATTGGATAGCCTTGTCTTTTTCCTGAATTTAGAAGAAATGGCTTTAATTCTTATCCATTTAGTATGATGTTGGCTTTGAGTTTGCTGTAAATGGTCTTTATGATGTTGATGTAAATTCCTTCAGTTACCAGTTAATCCAGTGCTTTTAACATGAATGGGTGCTGTATTTTATCAAAGACCTTTTCTGCATCTATGGAGAAGATCACGTGATTATTACGCCTAATTTTGTTTAAGTGATGAATCACATTTATTGATTTGTGAATGTTGAGCCAAATTCTATACCTGAAATCAAACTCACTTGATCACAGGCAATTATCTTTTTGATGTGTTTTGAAATATGGTTTGCTAATATTTTATTAAATATTTTTGCATCTGTGTTCATTAGGAATGTTGGTCTATAGTTTTTTTGTTGATGTATCTTTGGTTTTGGTATCAGGGTTATTTTGGCTTAATAGAATATATCTGGGAGTATTCCCTCCCTTTCAATTTGGTGAAATAATTTGAGAAAGGCTGATGTTCTTCTGAAAATGGTCTGGTAGAATTCAACTGAGAGTCGATCTGGTACTGGGCTTTTCTATTTTGCAAGGCTGTTGCAATTGCTGTTTCATTTTCATTATTTGATATTGATCTGTTTACATTTTTTATATCTTCCTGATTCAATTTGGGAAAGTCATATATGCTTAGAAATTTGTCAGTGTCTTCCAGGTTTTCCTGTTCATTGGAGAATAAATTTTCAAATTAGGTTCTGATAGTCCTCTGTATTTCAGAAGAATCTGTGGTGATATCTCCTTTTTCTTATGTGATCTTGTTGATTTGAGTCCTCTCACCCTTTCTTTTGGTTAGTTTGCCTAAGAGTCTGTTAATCTTATTTATCTTTTCAATGTACCAACTTTTCATTTCATTGGTCCTCTGTATGATTTTTTGTATTCTCAGTTTTGTTGATTTTGACTCTAATCTTACAATTTCCTCTCTTCCATTGTTTTGGAGTTAGTGTGCCCTTTTTCAAAGGACTTAAGGTGTAGCATAAGCTTATTTATCTGGGATTTCTCTAATTCTTTAATGTAGGCCCTAATTAACATAAAATTTGCTCTTATAATTGCTTTTATAATGTCCCAGGGATTTTGATATGTTGTATCTCTGCTCTCAATCATTTCTAAGAATTTCTTGACTTCTATTCTCATTTCTCTTTTGATCCATTCTTCATTAAAGAGAGTATTGTTCAATCTCCATGTGTTTATATGGTTTCTATGATTTTTCTTGCTGTTTATTCTTAGCTTTATTCCATTATTATCTGACAGGAAACATGGGCTCTATTTTGGAAAATGTTCCATGCACTGCTGAAATGAAGGTAGACTCATATTTTTTTGTGGAATATTCTTTAGATTTCCATTAGGTATTTGATTTATAGTGTTATTTAGTTTAGTGATATCTGTATTGATTTTATGTTTTGATGACCTATCATTGATGAAAGTGTATTAAAATCACTATGTATTATTTTGTTAGAGTTTTTGTGGGTTTTAATGTCATGGAGTATTTTTTATGTAATTGGGTGCATTGACATTTGGGACATAAATGTTTACTACTAATATATCTTCTTGTTGTATTGTTCCCTTTACCATAATGTAGTGCCCTTTTTTGTCTTTTCTATTTAAGTTTTCTGGTTTTCTGGAAATCTACTTTCTCACATATTAAAAGTCACTTCTACTTCTTTTCATGGTCTTTATGCATGGAATATATATATATATATATTTTTTTTTGCCCTTTGACCCTTTGATCTGTGGATATCTTTTTTCCTATAAGATCAGTCTCTTGTAAACTGCATATAGTTACTTGTTTTGTTTTTAATCCATTTTATCCATTCTGTTAATCTTTTTCTTTAATTGGGGAGTTGAGACCATTCACATTCACAAACATAAATATGTGTTTGTGGTTACCTGCTATTTTTATATTTTGCAATATTATATTCTGTCTTGATTCTCATTTAGTAAGTTATTTTTCTATTGAACTTCCTGTTTGGGAACTTTGGTAATTGCTTTTTAGTTCCTCTGTGTGCAGTTTATCTTTGAGTTTTGTTTGTAGTGCTGGCTTGTTACTCATTAATTAGTTTATTATTGTGAAAAGTTTTCACTTCATCCTCAAATTTGAAACTGATCATTTCTGGTAGTAGTTTACTTTTAGGGCTTTGAATATCTCATTCCAGGCCCTCCTTGATTTTAGGGTCTGAAATGAGAAATCAGAAGTGAGTCTGATTATTTTGCCTCTAAATATGACCTGATGTTTCTCTCTTGCAGCTTTTAATATTCTTTCCTTATTTTCTGTTAGGTAGTTTTGATTATGAGATGTGTTGGTGAGCTTCTCATTTGAATAGGTCTATTTGGGGTCCCTGCAAGTCTCCTGCGTGTGGATGTCTATCTTGTTTCTAATATGGAAATATTTTTTCTGTAACTAACTCATTGAAAATAGTGTTTATGCCTTTAGTTTGCATCTCCATGTTCTCTTCTATCCCAATGATTCTAAGGCTTGGGCATTTTTGTTTCTTTCTAGGGGTTCTTTTGTGGGTTTTTTTCATTTGTTTGTTTTAAACTGGGGATTAAACCCAGGAACAATTAACCACTGAGCCACATCCCCATGAGCCACATCCCCAGTTCTTTCTATATTTTTATATTTTTTATTTTGAGACAGGGTATCACTAAATTACTTAGGACCTTGCTAAGTTGCTGAGGCTGGCTTTGAACTTGCAATACTCCTGCTTCAGCCTCACGACTCACTAGAATTACAGACATCACTGTGCCCAGCTTATCCCAGAATTCTTGTACCTTCTGCTCATCTTATATAATTTTTTCCCCTTATTTCATTCAAGATCATATACCTTGTCTTCAAGACCTGAATTTATGTTTTCAAGGACTGAGGTTCTATTTTCTACACATTCTAATCTACTAGTGATGCCTTCGAGTGAATTTTTAATTTGATAGATTGTGTCTTTTATTTCTAGGTGTTCTGCTTGGTTTTATTTCACTATTCCCATTTATTTTTTGTCAAGTGGTATTTCATCTCATGTAATCAATATCTTAATTTCTTCCTTAGATTTTCTTTTAGTTCATTGAACATTTTAATAATCAGTTTTCTATAATCTTTCTCTTGGTTTTCATCCTCTTAATATCAGTGGAATCCTTTGTTGGGGGATTGTGATTCTGGGCTGAGATTTGTTTGCCTGTTTTCAGAGTTCTTGGACTTATGCATCAATTAAGGTGGATTACCCTGCCTCTTTTTTAAACTTTCCTTCTATGTGTAAGATTATCTTATTTGTTGTGGGACTTCTCTCTGTTTGATGTATGGGTAGAAGCCAAGGGCTGAGACCTGAGGCCCCTCTATGGTTGTTCCTCCTTGGGTCTTTGTTGGTTTGGGGCTTTCATCATCTCTCTTCTTTGAGTTGGAGTAATGTCAGAGCTCAGGTGTAATAGATTGTTTGTGAAGTAAGAATCACTCTTTCTTGGTGGAGATGTGGAGAACTTCACAGGTGCAAGATAACTACTCTGAACTTGAAGTGTCCTAATCGCTTGTTGGTCCTTCTTGGGGTGTTACTGACATCAGCAATAAATGTACAGTTTTATTTAAGTGTTCAGTGTCTACTTTGATATGATATGTAATATCATTTGCCACATATATAGTAATAGTGGAAACACCATTTAACAAGAATACCAACAATAAGAGACTGTAAATTAAATCAGGAATTCAGTAATACATACCTACTCTGTTGTCTACTATACTTATGATCACACCAACTTGAATGGGGCTGGAATTACATACTCTAATCATTAGTTTTGTCTCTTCTATCCTTTGTATTAAAATGAAGATTTAATGTTATTAATTTATGTGTGAAGCAAGGTCACTATCTTTTGGTTGTGTTTGGTTTAGCAGCAGAGTCTCTAAACTGTGAAATTTTAGTGCCCCTGTACTTTCCCAACACCTCACAGAATATGACAACATAAATAATAGTAACAACTGTGGCAAACAATACCCAACATTGAAGTAAATACCCAGTTCCTACTATGAGTTCTTAAATATTAGTTACAACCAAACCCAGGAATGGTGGGTTCAGCAATTGTCAACAGTAAAAAAAGAACTGTGAACTATATCTGAATTTAAAGCAAACAGCAGGTATCAACTATATCATCTACAGCAACAGTGATTGCTTCAGTATAAGGTGTGGGTTGGAGTTATGTAAGCCAATTAGTTCTGAAAAATGGTACAACTACAGTTAATTAGAAGAAAAACTGTTTTAGGAAGTGAGAAAAGAATTTACAAATTCAGAATATGAACAATGATAATGCAGAAGAGATGTAGTAGGTGATGTTTATACAGAATGATGGGAAAATAGAAGAAACATTAGGAGAGGGGGAAAGAACAACAAAATTGGCAGTTAGCAGGAGAAGAGAAAAAGAGAAATAAACAAATGAAAATAGTACAAAACCAAATCAAAATATACAATCAAAAGAACCCAAATCCTCAAAAGACAAGGCAAGGAAAAAAGAAAAAACTATATTTTTAAAAAAGCTAAAATTGAGAGAAAAAGAAACTTGTGTGTGTGTGTGTGTGTATGTGTGTGTGTGTCTTTGAATCAATTAGCTCACCAAGAATTCACACACACATACACACATAGGAAAATAAAAATTCTTAATAAAGAATAAAGAAACCATCTTCACTGAGGCAGTCAAAATATTTGACCAGATCAGGTGGTCACGTCTATGTCCAACAGTCTTTCCTTCCAATTCGTATTAATTTATGTACCGAAATAGAGAGCAAGGGATGGGAGATGTTAACTCCTTCTTGTTTTTGTGTTGCACTCTGAGTTGCCAGTTACAGAAGCCTAAGATTGAAGTTGTTTGATATATGATTCAGCTTCCTTTCTCACTAGTATGAAGTGGGAAGGGTTAGGAAGTACAGTCAGTTGGAGTTTTGTTCCTTCAAACCAGATTGGTGCAATCGCTGGGTAAAGCTTATGCAGAGGTCTGTGAGGGAAGTTCCAGTAGGTGGGATTTAGGTCTAATCAGGCCTCAGAGACTTTGTTGGGTTCTGTCCGCTTTGGAGGAATTAGATCAACCTACCCCTAGGACTTAATACTAGCCAATTTCTGATACAAATCTGGTTCTCAGGATCCTCCCAAGTAATCTAGTCACACTGTACTCACTGCTGCTCAGAAACACAGCTTTCCCAGATTGTCCCTGAGTGAATTCACCACCCACAACCACCTGCTCAGGCTCATGACCTTTTTTAACTGATCACTTGAGCTTCCAAACTCAAAGAAGTGAGTTAGGCTACCCTTAGGCCCTTTGATTAAAATCCTCCTGGGTACTGTCTTCTTTGTGCCTGTTTTACTCACATTCCGCTAAGCAGACCCTAGGCCTCCAAGCTGGCATCTGTTGGAATATTGTGACAGAATCTGATCTGACCTCCAGTCTCCTGGAGCCACTGCTGCAGCAAGATCACCCCAACATGGCTCTCACCTCAGTTATTTGCAGTCAGTTGACATAAAGATCTTGCTTTTCAAGCACCAGTGCATGATGCAGCTTCTGAACCAACTAAGTGTAGGCAGCTTTTTCGATATGAGGTTTTTTCATTCCAAATATTTGTTCTCCCTCCCTCTGTGATGGATTAGTGCCACTATTGCTGTTTTTGGCATCAGTGTGGTAGCCAGGTTGGCTCCAATGTATTCTTTCTTATTTATTTTATCCAAATTTGTGAATGTCTAAGGCAATTTCAATATGCAATATTGAATTTTGGTGAAATTTCTTTTTCATCCACCTCTCTAAGAAGCTTTATACCTGCCACCTTGATCCCAGTCACTGCCTGACTTGGAATGCAGCTTTCCAGTATTCTGCCATCTTTGATCTTAATGTAGTTTTGATTTGAATTTCCCTAGTCACTAGAGATGTTGAACATTTTTTCATATATTCATTGGTAATTTGTTTCTTCAATCGAGATATGTGTCTGTTTAATTCTTTTTGTCTATTTAATAATGGGGTAATTTTTAAATTTTGTGTCAAATTCTTTGAGTTCTTTATATATTCAGGATATTAATGCCCTATCTGAGAAGCAGGTGGCAAAGATCTTCTCCAATTCTGTAGGCTCTCTCTTCAGGCTCCTTGTTGTTTCTTTCGCTGTGCAGAAGCTTTTAAATTTGATTCTATCTGACTTAATAATTTTTTGTTTTGTTTCTTGAATTTAGTAATCTGGTTAAGAAAATAAATTCCTGTGCCAACAGTTTAGAGTGTTGGGTCTACATTTTCTTCTAGTAGTTGCAGAGTTTCTGTTATAATTCCTAGGACTTTTATCCACTATGTGTTACTTTTATGAAGGGCGAGGAAAAGAGGTCAAGTTTTATTCTTCCACATATGTATTTCCATTTTTTCCAGCACCATATGTTGCAAGGTTTATCATTTTCCAAAGAATGTTTTTGCTTTTTCTAGTTCTGTGGATAATGTCCTTGTTACTTTGTTGGCAATTTCCTTTGATCTGTGTGATGCTTTTGTAGTATGGCTATTTTACTTTATTTATTTATTTATTTATTTATTTATTTATTTATTTATTTTTTCGGAACTGGGAATCGAACTCAGGGCCTTGTGCTTGCCAGGCAAACACTCTACCAGCTGAGCTATCTCCCCATCCCAGTATGGCTATTTTAACAATATTACTTCTGCCTATTCAAGAATATGGTAGTTCTTTTCATCTTGGAAGGTCTTCACCAATTTCTTTAGTTTTTTATATTTTTCATTCTGGAGGTCCTTGACATCCTTCCTAAGATTTATGCCCAAGAATTTGTTTTATTTTTGAGGTCATTATAAATGGAATGATTTTCCTAACATCCTTTTCAAAAGGTTCTTTATTGCAATGTAGGAAAGCAATTGATTTTTATTTGTTGATCTTGTATACTGCTACATTACTAAATTTGTTTGTGAGCTCCCGAAATCTTCTGGAAGAGTTTCTTGGTCCTTCTAAATATAGGATCATGTCTTCGGCAAACAGAGATAATTTCAACTCTTCTTTACCTGTTTGTATTTCTTTAGTTTACTTCTTTTGCCTAATTGTTCTAGCTAGAGTTTTGAGGTGTATTTTAAATAGTCCTGGTGAGAGTGGGCATTTTTGTCTTATTCCTGTTTTTAGAGTAAATAGTTTCAGTTTTTCTCCATTCAGTATGATGTTGACTTTGAATTTGTTGTATATAGATTTTACAATGTTTAGGTAAATTCCTTTCATCCCAAGTTTCTCTAGTGTTTTAAACATGAAAGGTTGTTGTACTTTGTCAAGTGCTTTTTCTGCATTGATGGAGATAAACATGTGATTCTTGCTTTTAAGTCAATATATACAGTGAATTACTTTTTTTTGATTTTCATATGTTTAACCATTCTTGCATCACTGGAGTGAAATCCACTTGATCATAGTGTGCTACCTTTTTAATATGACTTTGAATACGATTTGCCAATATTTTATATAGAATGTTTGCATCTATATTCATCAAGGACATCAGCTTGAAGTTTTCTTTCCTTGATGCCTTTGTCTGGTTTTGGTATCAGGGTGATACTGATTTTATAGAATGAATTTGTCAGTGATTACCCCTTTTCTATTTCATGGAATAATTCAAAGAGTATTGATATTACTTCTTTTTTAAATGTCTCAAAGAACTTGACTGAGAATTCATCTTGTTGTGACTTTTCTTTGTTCAAAGGAGTTTGAGGCAGTTTTGTGTGCTGCTGTGACCAAAATACCTGACAATAACAATTAGAGGGGAAAATGGGTTATTTGTGGTTTGTGGTTTCAGAGGTCTTAGTCCATAGATGGCTGATTCCATTCTTTGGAACCTGAGGTAAGGCAGAACATCATGGTGGAAGAATGTGGTGGAGGAATGTGGCTGAGATATGGCACCAGGAAGCAGAGAGAGAAAGAGCGAGAGAGAGAGAGACAAAGAGAGTTCCCTTCACTATAGGCAACATATAAACCCCAAAGGTGCATGCCCAGTGACTCACCTCTTCCAGTCACCCACTACCTGCTTACAGTTACCACCCAGTTAATCTCTATCAGAAGATAAATACATTGAGGGGTAATGGTACTCAGAACACAAATATTTCACCTCTAGGATTTCTTGCATTGTAGTACACATGAGCTTTTGGGGGACGCTTAATAGCTAGAACATAACAGAAGGTTTTTGATAACTGCTTCAATTGCACTACTTGATATTGCTCTATTTATATTTTCTATATCCTCATGGTTCAGTTTGGTTAGGTTCTAAGTCACTAGGAGTTTGTCAGTATCTTCAAAAATATCTAGCTTATTGGAGTACGCATTTTAAAAAGTTTCTGATTTTACTCTTGATTTCAGTGGTATCTTGTGGTGAATTTTCTTTTTTGTTGGAGTCTTTGGCCCCCTTGCTCTTCTCGACCAGTGACAAGGGAAGGGAGCACTCCCCAACAAGGTCAGACCAGGAAAGGTAGGGCCGACTGACCGCCCGCACCCAGCCCTCTGGGCAGAGGACAATCAGACACATCAGGGAGATCAGTCACAGCAGGATCTCATTTATTGAGGAAGTCACACAGCTTTCATGTAGGGTGAAGGCTAGGCACAAACCAATCAGCTTAAATGTCAGCAGGGCACGAGGGGTTCAAGCAGGCGAGAGTCCCACAGGACTATATGGCAAGCACGAGCTGATCACTTTCGCGGAACTGTTGTTAACTAATCCCTAATGGTGGTCCGATTTATCCTCATTAACTTTTTTTTTTTTATTGTAAACAAATGGGATACATGTTGTTTCTATTTGTACATGGCGTAAAGGCATACCATTTGTGTAATCATAAATTTACATAGGGTAATGTTGTTTGATTCATTCTGTTATTTTTCCCCTTGCCCCCACCCCTCCCACCCCTCTTCTCCCTGTATACAGTCCTTCCTTCCTCCATTCTTGCCCCCCTCCCTAACCCTAACTCTAACCCTAACACTAACCCTTCCCACCCCCCATTATGTGTCATCATCCACTTATCAGCGAGATCATTCAACCTTTGGTTTTTTGAGATTGGCTTATCTCACTTAGCATGATATTCTCCAATTTCATCCATTTGCCTGCAAATGCCATAATTTTATCATTCTTTATGACTGAGTAATATTCCATTGTATATATATACCACAGTTTCTTTATCCATTCATCAGTTGAAGGACATCTAGGTTGGTTCCACAATCTGGCTATTGTGAACTGAGCAGCTATGAACATTGATGTGGCTGTATCTCTGTAGTATGCTGATTTTAAGTCCTTTGGGTATAGGTCAAGGAGTGGGATAGCTGGGTCAAATGGTGGTTCCATTCCAAGTTTTCTAAGGAATCTCCACACTGGTTTCCAGAGTGGCTGCACTAATTTGCAGCCCCACCAGCAATGTATGAGTGTACCCTTCTCCCCACATCCTCGCCAACACCTGTTGTTGCTTGAATTCTTGATAATCACCATTCTAATTGGTGTGATATGGAATCTTAGGGTGGTTTTGATTTTCATTTCTCTTATTACTAGAGATGTTGAACATTTTTCCATGTTTGTTGATTGCTTGTAGATCTTCTTCTGTGAAGTGTCTATTCATTTCCTTAGAAATCTAATGCATTTTTATACATAAGTGATGAATCTTCAGAAAGAGAAATTAGGAAAACTACCCCATTCACAATAGTTTCAAAAAAAATGAAATACTTGGGAATCAATTTCACAAAAGAGGTGAAAGACCTCTACAATGAGAACTACAGAACACTAAAGAAAGAAATTAAAGAAAACCTTAGAAGATTGAAAGATCTCCCATGTTCTTGGATAGGAAGAATTAATATTGTCAAAATGCCCATACTACCAAAAGTGCTATACAGATTCAATGCAATTCCAATTAAAATCCTCATTAACTTTTGAAACTGCCTTTGAGGCCTTGATCTTGCTCACCTGCCAAAAAGTAAGGAGTCAGCCTGAGTTAGTTAACGTGTAATTAGTCCCAACACTTTTTCACCTCCTATTTTGTTTATTTGAGTCTTCTCTCTCTCTCTTTTTTTTTTATTGGTTATTTTGAAAAGGTTTTATCAATCTTGTTTATCCTTTCATATAAAACCAACTCTTTGTTTTATGATTTTTTTGCATTTCTTTTTTCTTTTTGGTACCGCAAATTGAACCCAATGGTGTTTAACTACTGAGTCACATACCCAGCTCCTTTTTATTTTTATTTGAGCAGATCTCAATAAATTGCTTAGGGCCTCAGTAAGTTTCTGGGGCTGGTCTCAAAATTGTAATTTTCTTGCCTCAACCTCCCCAGTCTCTGGGATTACATGTCTGCACCACCACACCTGGATTGTATTTTTTAATTCTGTATTTCATTGATTTATTCTCAATTTCAATGATTTTGGCTCTGATTTTAATTATTTCCTGTCTTCTCCTGACTTTGATGTCAGTTTTTTCTTCTTTTCTTGGACTTTGTGTTGTACTGTTAGATTATTTATGTAGTGTGTTTCTAATTCTTGAATGTATGAATTCAGTGACATAGATTTTCCTCTTAGAACTGTCTTAATAAAGTCCCAGGTATTTTTGATATGTTGTATCAATATTCTCAGTTGTTTGTAAGAATTTTTTTCCATTTCTTCCCTGACTTCTGCTATCCATTCATCTTTCAAAAATGTATTGTTTTGTCTCCAGGTGTTAGTGGGTTCTGTTTTTTTTTTTCAATCTTGTTGATTTCTAATTTCATTCCGTTATGACCTGGTAGGACTGGTAGGATGCAAGGTATTATCTCTATTTTTTACTAAGACTTGTTTTGTGATATAAATATGATCTATATTAGGAAATATCACATGTGCTGTTGAGAAGGTAAATTCAGTCATTGATGAATGAAATATTCTATTGATTTCCATTATGTCCATTTGGTTAATATTCATTTTTTAGATCTGAAGAATAATTACTTAGTTTATACTTGGATGTCCTATCTAGTATTGGCAGAGGTGTGTTGAAGTCACCTAGTGTGTATTGTTGTATTGTTGTCTATTTGATTCTTAATATTGAGAGAAGTTTGTTTTATGTACATAGATGCACCATTGTTTAAGGCATAAATATTTAAAATTCTTATATCTTGTTGGATGATTCCCTTATCCAGTATGGAGTGATCTTCTTTGTTATGATTAATTTTGGTTTTAACTCCACTTCATCTGATATAAGAATGGCTACTTCTGTTTGTTTTCAGGTACAATTTGTATTGTATATCTTTCCCCATTCTTTCACCTTCAATCTGTGAATGTTTATGCCTGTCAGGTGAGTTTCTTGCAAACAATATTTTGTTGGGTTTTGTTATTTTAAAATCTACTCTGCCAATCTATATCTTTAGATTGAAGAGTTTAGACTATTTCCTTTCAATGTTATTATAGAGAAATCATTTAATTTACTTATTCATTTATTCAGACCTCTTTTTCCTTAATTGACTATTGTTTCTAGTTTAATGCATTCTTATGCTGCTTTTCATTTTTATGTTTTATTTCTTCTCCATTAAATATTTCATAAAGTATGTTTGTAGTTTTGAATTCTTTTAGCTTCTCTGTTGTGAAAGGTTTTTATTTTATTTTAAATTTTGAAACAATTTTGCTGGGTATAATAGTCTTGGTTGACACCCATTTTTTTTTTTAGAACTTGGTATATATAATTCCAGGTCTCCTGTATTTTAGGGTCTGGGTTGAGAAGTCAGTTGAAATTCAAATTGGTTTACCTTTAAATGTGACCAGCCACATTTCTCTTTCAGATTTTAGAATTCTATTCTTATTTGGCATATTAGGGATTTTCATTATAATGTGTCTTGGAGTAGATCTTTTGTGATTTTTTTTTTGTATTTGGAGTCCTACAAGTCTCTTTTATTGAAATTTCTATCTCATTCCTAAGGTTTGGAATTTTTATAATGTAATATCATTGAAAAGATTGTGTACCCCCTTAGTTTGTATTGCAGAGCCTTGTCTACCCCAATAATTCTTAAATTTTGTCTCTTGATGTTATCTAACATTTCTTAAATATTCTGGTCATGGTCACTTAACATCTTTTCTTTGTGGTCAACTTTATTTTCAAGATTATATAATTTGTCTTTGAGGCCTGAAAATATCAAAATGTGGTCTAATTTACTGGTAAAGCTTTCCATTGAATTTTTATTAGGTTTATTGAGCTTTTCATTTCCAGGATTTTCATTTGGTTCTTTTTCACAATCTCTATGTCTTTATTGAAGTGATGTTTCATTTCCTGTTTTCTAATTTCACTCACTATGCCTTCTTCTAGTTTATTGAACATTTTCACTATGAATTTTCTAATTTCTTTCTCTGACATTTTCTCCACTGTGGTATTGATGAAGTCAGTTGTTGATGCTTTTTGAGGGGGTTTGTTCCCCATTTTTTCATATTGCTTGTATATCTACCCATCTATTGGGATCATCATTGATTCTTCCTTTAAGCAAGGAACCACTTGAAATTCTTTTATGAGCCTGTATTATGTGAATATCCAAGTGTGTAACTCTGTGTTTCCTCTGTTGATTCCAGTATTGGGTCCACTTTGAGAGATTCTTCTGAAACTTATTTACTCCAGTCACTTCAGATATAAACCAAATACTATTCAACTTTATGAAAAGTAAAAAACTTGCTGATATTATTCTCAACTATTCCACTAATTCAGGTATAAACTTGTAGTAAGTCTCTGGAGCAAGTTAAATAATTAATTATTAAATATAGTAAAATTGTTTTTAACATTATATTTGGGCTGAAAGTGGGATGAAGAAAGTTGGGCAAAAGATTTAGAAAAATTATGAAAAGATAGAATAGAATGATACAGACCAAGGTAAGATAGAGAAAATGGTAGACAGTGGTATTTGAGGTAGTAGTAGACTGTGTGAAAAGGAGAACAGGTATACTTAGATAAGCAAGTACAAAGTAGGGCTAGTTAGACAAAGATAGGGCACATGATTCCAATTAAGGCTTTAAACTGTTAGGAGGAATAAATTCAAATAGACTTAAGGAACAATGTTGATGTAGGGTAACAACCAACAATCAAGTTAAATATATATATATATATATATATATATATATATATATATATATGATCACAGTTGACATTAGAGTTATTTTACAGTAGACCATTCCAAGGTAAGGGAAATTCTTGTTGAATCTTGGTTTGTTTCATTCAGATTTTGAATATTTAGAAGATGTCCATTGTCCTTTGGCTTTGGATTCCTTCAGAGGTGGCGGGGGCAGGAGCCACTCAGCTCAGGAGCCTGTAACTAACTGTTCATAGGGTGTGATTCTGTGTCCATTGATTGTTTCTATTGTGTTCAAAAGTTCTGGGTGCAGGTTATGGGTTTTTTGTGATTGTTGTGGGTCACCATGTACCTGCTCCCCTCTGCAGGTTTCCTTTTCTTGGTGGTATAGTGTCTGGTGATTGTCTATAAGCACAGGACCTGTGACTGTGAATTCTTCTGTGAATCTTGTTTTAGAAACTTTCACTCTGGCCTATGAAACTCTGAGGTACGGTACTGTCATTACTAGTGAGTAAATTGACCCCTGGTTCATTTAGGTTCTAGTTTCCACTGACCCAGGTTGTAAAGGGCAGGTGCTAATTTCCTCTGCTAATTGTGATTGAGGCAAGGTCCAGTCAGTATTTTAGCCAGCTTTTTTCACCACCGTGACTGAAGGATCTGACCAGAACAACTGTAGAAGATGTAAAGTTTATTTAAGGGCTCACAGTTTCAGAGTTCTCAGTCCACTGACAGCCAGTTTTATTCCTCAGATTTCCAGGTAAGGCATAACAACATGGCAGAAGAATTTGACAGAGGGAAGCAGCTCACATGATGATCAGAAAACAGAGAGAGAGAAAGATTCTACTTGCCAGATACAAAATATATACACCAAAGCCATGCCCCCAAGGTCCCACCTCCTCCAGGCACACCCTACCTACCTTCTATTACCACTCAATTAATTCCATCAGGGGATTAATTAAATGATTGGGTTAAGGCTTTCACAACCCAATCATTTCCCCTCTGAACCCTCTCACATTATCTTACATGTGAGCTTTTGATGGATACCACACATCCAAACCACAAGAGTGTCCTATCACTCCATGGTTGTGGTCATGGGTCACACTGGATGTGTTAGACTGGGAGATGAATCAGGCTGATGACCATTGCTTTTTGTTGCCTTGGACCATGGCAAATTTTTGCCTTCCTTGACCTCCTATTGATTATGGTAATGGTCAGGGCATTTTCACTTTATGCTTCCTGGCAACTTAGGAATCTTCTTGTCATGGCTTTACATCAGCTGCAGCCAAAACCTTGGGATCTGTATCTCTATGCCACTGGATATTCAAGCAGCTTCTCTTCAGGTCGGCTCCATGCAGGTCCATGATCAGGGGGACAATCACTCTAGGTTTCTGAGTGCCAGTGTAACTCGTTGCTGTAGGGAGTTGGAGAGATTCGCTGTTGATTTAAGGGGGTGACTGGTCAATTGCAGGCTCCCAAAATTATCTGCAGTACTCAGCAGGGATTTCTATTCATGATTTGGTTTTATGCTGCTTGACACAGATATTCATTTTTTTCTGGTTTTCATTCCAAATGTTGTTAAGGGGGTGAGATTATGTGGTTTTCTGTTCCCTCTTCTCTCTCTGTTGTCCCTCCACCCTTTCCCCACCCTGGTCCAAATCCAGTGTTGAAGAACTCTGTGCTTACTTTCTACTCTGGTAACCAAACTTCAAGTCTCACATTTTGTATTATTGGCCTTAATAGCATTTTTTTTTTGTCACTCACCTGAGATATATTGTTTCTTCACTATCTTCTTTTTCTGTTGTGAGGGCATTGGGAATCACTGCCTACTTCCTTTCTGCAATCTTCCCATATTCCAATCTCCTAGTTCTTTTAGTTCATTGATCAAAGTTTAAGGATTTTCAAAAAAATTTTTGAGATTTCATCCACATCAATATTTTTGAATTCAGTTATTTAGAGGTTATAGCTTTCTGGAGATATGTTATTGGTCTATTTCCTTATATCTTCTGAAGTCCTATTATTATATATAGAGAGATGGATTCTTCTTTTTGTGGGAAAATTCTAGTGAGCATTTTTTTCTTATTAATAAGTCCCACACTGAGGATATATCTTAGCTTTCAAATATCTGATTATTGTAATCAAGGTGTTAGTTTCAACCAACAGTATGACTTTGAAAGGAGAGAGTAACCTCCACTAAAGTGGTTATTTGATAGCAAACCCTATATCAATATATGTTATACAAGTTATTATTATGGATAACTATAACTTTATTGACAAATGATAAAACTGTGTGAGAATTGACTAGAATAGGTTAAGAAGTTAAGCATTAAAATCGGTATAACGTATTTGATTGGGACACTCTATAAAATAGAAAAATATAAATAAAGAAAATATAGTGAAAAAGAAAAAGAAAAAAGAAGAAAAAATATTTGAAGAGTGAAGGATGACATACATTAAAATTAGATGATCATAAAGTATGAAGGAAAGTGAAAGGAAATGGAGATCAAAGAGAAGACAAGACATATCATGAGAGAATAAAATTCATAGACAAAATATCCAAAATTATATACAGCACTGAAAAAACACAAAGTATGGGGATGCATTAGAAATCTATTAACTTTAAGTAGTTGACGCAATTTTTTTTTATCTTGCTGATTTAAAAAAAAATAGAATATATGTACAGAGTTCCACTTCCTCCTTCTCTGTCAGTTCTTTTGAATTCCTCCTTCCAAGAATCTGTCTGTGCACTGGTGAGAAATGCATAGAAATGTATAGCTTGTCTTAAAGTACCTTCTAGGCTTGGGAGAGGAAACAAAGATTACCATATTAGGTCTGACCATAATTAGTCCCAATTCTCTACTTGCACTGTCAGTCAGCCACTTTGCCCAGAGGTTAGATCACCAGTTTCAAGTGAATGTGCCCTTTGCTCTTCTCAACTTAGTAGGTTGAGTTTGATGCTGCAGAACTGCTGTTTAGATTTACTTTTTTGGAGCTGCTACATTTTGGGTTCCTCTAGTCTACCCTCTTCTATTCCCCAAATGGCTGAACTAAATAGATTTAAAATATGTTAAAATATAGTTTATTATTTTTTAAAGTATGTTTTTTTTAAAAAAATTTAGTTGTAGATGGACACAAGACCTTTACTTTATTAATTTTCATGTGGTGCTGGGGATCAAACCCTGTGCCTCACACATGCTAGGCAAGCAATCTACCACTAAGCCACAACCTCAGCCCCTAAAATATGGTTTATTAAGAGAAAACAAAAGGGAGGAACAGTGTAACAAAGGTTAGAATGTTGAAAAAGTCAAAGATAGAAAGCAGAAGAGAGTTTGCACATAAAGGTCATAAATTAGGAGGAGGAGAAGAAAAAAAGACAAAGAAAGTGAACATGAGAATTTGTCCACTAGAGGAAGAGGGAAGGAGAGAAAGAGAAACAAACAAGCAAAACAAAATCAAATAAAAAATAAAACCTCCAAAAGAAAACAAAAAGGAAGAATACCCCTTAAATATGATCAAAACAAAATAGTGAATACTAATTAAAGTAGATGAAAGAAGAAAAAAAGTGTGTGTGTGTGTGTGTGTGTACAGATGAACCAAGCAGCAAACAAGTGAAAAAAACATCCTCCTTAGTAAGAAATGACAAAATTTGATCAATTTACTCCCTATACCAGATTGTCCTTTTTATTTCTTTTTGGCTGTGTGCCCCTTAGTGATAGCAAGGGCTGTGGGTTATTAAACCCTTTCTCCTATTCATGTTGCTCACCAAGCTTCCTGTTGAAGTGTGCTAAAACTGAAGCTGGTTGAAATGGCTCTTTGCTTCCCTTCATACCAATACAAGATGGAATGGAATGTGTCTGTTGAAGGTTTTTCTGAATAGCCTACATGAATGCAGGGTGGGGCTGCTACAGAGTTCTACATGAGAAATTCCAGCAGCTGATGTCTAGCTTTAATCAGAATGAAATTATGGCATTTGCCAGTAAATGGATGGAACTGGAGACTATTATGCTAAGTGAAATAAGCCAGTCCCCAAAAGCCAAAGACTGAATGTTCTCTCTGATATGTGAATGCTAACCTGTAAAAAAGGGAGAGTAGGGAGGGAAAGTATAGAAGTTCATTGGATTAGACAAAGGGGAATGAAGGGAAAGGAGGGGGATGAGAACAGGAAAGATAGTTGAATGAATCAGATATAACCTTGCTCATATATGAATGTTCATATATGAATACACCACCAGTGTAACTTCACATCATGTCCAACCACAAGAATGAGATAAAAATTGGAATGGGTTGCTCTCCCTGTAGGTATAATATGTCAAAATACACCCTACTGTCATGTATATCTAAACAAGAAATAAAAATATTAAAAAAATCTTTACAATCTGAAAAAAAAAAAGTTAGGAATTCTTTCAGTGGTATCTACTTCTGTAGATATTAGATCAACATACCCCTACGGCCAGACTGAAGCTAATCTCTGCAGAGATTCTTGACTCCCAGAATTTGCTTTGTAGTGTAGGACAAACAACCATCCTTAGTGGAGAAGGTATGATAGGTCTTGTTCACTCCACCACTAATGAATATGACCTTCCAAGTTTCAGTCCCTGAGTGTAATTATGCCTGCCTGTTTGGTTTCCTGACCCTTTTCAGCTGGTCTTTCAAGTCATGGAGCTCAAAGGTAAAGTGAATTGCACTCCCCTATTTCTGTCGTGAATCCCCTTGGATTCGATTTTATTTAAGCTTCTTCCCATAACATTCTGCCAGGTGCCCCTGAAGTTATATGGTAGGCACTGGACAGGAGATAAGCTGATTATTTGATAATTTTCCAGGTTTCCATAGCAGTAAGCTCCAGCATGACATCCACAATGTGAAAAATGAATCTCTGCCTCAACTCTCTACTCAGTTGAGAAAAAGGGAGCTAATTTGAAACACCAGTTAATTGTAACCTTTGCATCAGGTAAGTTGAGATTTCCTTCTACAGGTGATTCTCTGCCAAATTTTTCTGCTATTTCTCTTTTACTTTGTGTTGGTCTTCCGCTCTGTGGTTGATCTAATGTCATCATCACAATTGACTTGGCTCTGATGTATTTTTCCTTATCTTCTCTTCAAAACACCAGAATTTCTGGGTCTAAGTCTTTTACTGTCAAATATTAAATTACAATGACTTATCTCAGTTATCCACCTTGTCAATAAGCAGTATTACTATTGCTTCAGTTTCAAGTCACAGAGCAACTGAAAGATGCAGTGTTTCTCTGTTATCTTTGTTCCTTCCACATTTTAAATTTTGCATAGTGTATTTTTCATTCCAAGTAATTGTTTGACTTTTGTAATTGCTTCAAATTATTTGTTGTTTTCTTTGTTAAGAGTACTGAAAGATTTCTCTGTGTTTGAGTCCAGCTCATTGAGTTTCCCTAATTTATGTTTTAAGGTTTCTATCTTAGGACTGAAGTTGTACCTCAGTGGTGCAGTGCTTGCCTATCTAGTGTGAGGCATGGAATTTGAGCCCCAGAAATGTCAAAAATAATAAATTTTTCCATCTTAAATTTCTTTCATACTAATTACTATCTTATAATTTTCTGGCACCATGTTGATTTTTACTAGATTCAAACACTACATTATGACCTCAAGGCTTCCCATAGAAATCCTTGCAAGTCAAATCTTCTCTTTGATTTTTATTTCTTTCTACACTGCTCTTAAAGTTATTGTATTAAAGCATGAGTCAAATTTCACAAAAATCTTCATTGATTCCCTACTGTGTATCATACTGTGTATGAAACTTCAATTCATGGAAAGTATTGCCTTCATACTTGTTTCTAATGTTTTTATTCTGTTTAATTGTTCATTAACATGCATTAATTTTACATACTAATGAGTTCTGTGTGATATTTTGTTTTATTTATATTTTTGTTTTTAACTGTGTACAAAGTGTACATATCAATGGGAATATGTTCTATACATGTATATATTGAGTAATATTTAAATCATGATAAATGTACTTGTTTCCTGAAATATTCATCAATTCATTTTCATGAAAACATTCAAAATTCTTAAAATTAAAGAAAAATGAAAAACTTTTTGAAATGTACAGTATATAACTTTTGTCTACAGTATATAACTGTATATAAATATACAGTATATAACTTTTGTCTACAGTTACAGTTACTGAGCTTCAGGGCTTCCTGTTACTATCTATAACTTAGAACCCATTGATCAACTTTTCTCTTCAACCCCTGCTTAAACTAGTGTTCCCAGCCTCTGCTAATCTCCATTCTATCTCAACTACTACTAGATCCATTTTTTAATTCCATACATGAAAAATCACGTGGTACTTGTCTTTCTATGGCTGCCTTATATTATTTAACATTAATATCTACAATTCTATCCATGTTGTCACAACTGACAGGATTTCATTTTATTTTGTGGCTAAATAATATTCCTTGCATATATGTACCACATTTTCTTTATCAATTCATAAGTTGGTATACACTTAGGTTGATATCATTTCATATCAATTTTGCATAGTGCTGCAATAAACATCGGAGTAAAGGTGTCTCTTTGATATATTGATTTTATTTCCTTTGGATACAAATCCAAAGGAATTTGGTACTGGAATTTCTGGGTCATGGTAATTCTATATTTAATTTTTAAAGAACACTTCATACTGTTTTCCATAATGACTGTTCTATTTCACAGTCCCACCAATGATGTGACATGTTCCCAATTTTCCATATATTCATCAGCACTTGTTATCTTTAGTTTTTTTTTTTTTAATTGACCATATTTACTGGGGTGTGGTGATATCTCATTGTGGTTTTAATGTACATTTCCCTGGTGACAGTGATATGAGCATTTTTTAAAATGTAGCTGTTGGCCATTTGTAAGTCTTTTTTTTTTGACAAGTATCTATTTATATCCATTGCTCATTTTTAAAAATTTACCATTTAAATTTAGGAGTTCCTTATATATTTTGGATATCAACCCCTTATCAGACATGTACATTAAAAATATATTCTCCCATTCTGTAGGGTGTCTCTAAACTTTGTTGTGTTTCCTTGCTGTACATAAGGGGGGTTGTTTTTTAGTTTTTAGTGTATAGTTTTTAGAGTTACATTAGTCTCTAATTGTGGGTTATTGTTAAAAAATTTCTTGCCTATACCAATGTCCTGTCTTCTCCTAGTTTCATAGCTTCAAGTCTGCCATTTAATCTTTAATATAGTTTGAGCTGATCTTTGTGGGTGTTGAGAGACAAAGGTCTAGTTTAAATTTTCTACATGTTGTTATACAGTTTTCCAACATCATTCATTGAAAGTACTGCCCTGGGTTTTTTCAAGAGGGCGGACTAGAGGGCAGCTGCATTTCACGTTGCTCAAGGACGCAGGATTCAAAAGAGGAGATAGTGAGAGTCTTGGGACCAACTCAAAGTTGCTGCGTAAGTCTCTCCCGTTGGGGAGGCATCCCAGATGGGGCGGTAACCCCGGAACGCAGGGAACTTTGTGAAGTAGAGTTGCTCGGCAAGATGCCCCTCCCCCCCTGCTGGAGTGGTAAACACAGACAACTGGGATCATCCTAGAGGAGGCGACTCAGCACAGCGCTTGGACTCGGAGCAACCACTGGGGCTCTGGGCAGCTGCCTGAGGAGGAGCTGTGTGGTGAGCTGTATGGACTCAGAGTGATTGCTTCTGAACACCGGAGGGTTGCCTGGAGGAAGAGGAGAAGTGCAGCGGGTCACTTGGTCTAGGAGTTACTGCATCAGAGCCACGGGCCGTTGCCAGAGGAGGAGGCAAGTGGTGAGCTGTTTGGACTCAAAGCGACCGCTCCTGAACACCGGTGGCCTGCCTGGAGGAGGAGCGCGGTGGGTCGCTTGGTCTCCGAGCTACCGCTCCTGAACACCCGGGGGGCTACCCCGAGGAGGAGGAGGAACAGGGCAGGTCACTTGGACTCGGAGTGACTGCCTAGGGCTATGGGCGGTTGGCGGGAGGAGGAGACACGAAATGAGTTGCTTCGACTACTAGTGACTGCATCAGAACACCGGGGGGCTGTCCGGAGGAAGAGGTGTGTGGCGGGTCTCTGGGTCTCGGAGCTATTTACGGGGCTCCAGGTGGCGGCTCAGAAGAGGGGCCGCATAGCCAGGCAATTAGGTGCAGAGCAGGGTCCCAGGACCGGCTTCTTGGTGGAAGAGTCACACAGAGACACGCCTAGGGGTGGAGCGAAGTTTCCAGGATGCGGGCAAATTCCCTGAGGAGAGGCAGCCTAAGGAGACTTGTTGGGAAGGGTGAGACTCCCAGGCCCAGGAGGTAGGTCCGGGCCCCTGGGAACGTTGCAGAGGAAGACAGACCAGCCCAGGTGGTAGTTGTAGATTGAGGGGAACCTCTAGGAGGGGAACTGACCAGCGAAACCTCCCCACTGGGTGAGTCTTCCCTGCTGGGTGAGGTTTTCCCACAAGTACGGTAAAACCAGAGACACAGGCTCAAACAGGCCTTGCCTCAGCCCACAGCCTAGTTCCCTGTTGGATGACCATTGGTCAACAAGTGGAGGCACCTCTGCCCACTATCAGGGAATATACCCCACCTGAAGGCCACCACCCCTACAGAGGCAGCTTCCTTGTGGAGCACCGCATTATCAACTTCCTCCAAGACTTCAGGCTACTGAAGGATAAGAGGGAATATACTAGCAATCTTCAGGGACATTATAAGTCAATAGAGGAAATCTGCAATATCTTAATGACCCATTGATTCCTAAACAATATGAGAAGACAAGGGAAGAAAATGCCCCAAACAAATCTAGATGTTACATCAATAAAATCCAAAGACAGCATGGAAGAAGAAATGAAAGAAAGGGAGTTCAGAATGTACATAATTAAAATGATCAGGGAAGAACACGATGAGATGAAAGAGCAAAATCAGGCATTGATTGATGAGATGAAAGAGCAAATGCAGGCACTGAATGATAGCGCCAATCGACACCTAAAAGAGCAAATACAGGAAGCAAAAGATCATTTCAATAAAGAGTTAGAGATATTGAAAAAAACCAAAAAGAAATCCTTGAAATGAAGGAAACAATAAACCAAATTAAGAACGCCAAAGAAAGCATAACCAATAGGATAGAACACCTGGAAGAAAGAACCTCATATATTGAAGACAAAATTTTTAACTTTGAAAACAAAGTTGAACAAACAGAGAAGATGGTAAAAAATCATGAACAGAATCTCCAAGAACTATGGGATATCATGAAAAGGCCAAATTTGAGAATTATTGGGATTGAGGAAGGCTTAGAGAAACAAACCAAAGGAATGAACAATCTATTCAATGAAATAATATCAGAAAATTTCCCAAATCTGAAGAATGAAATGGAAAATCAAGTTCAAGTGGCTTATAGGACTCCAAATACACAAAATTACAACAGACCCACACCAAGGCACATTATAATGAAAATACCGAACATACAAAATATAGGCAGAATTTTAAAGACTGTGAGAGAAAAGAACCAAATTACATTCAGGGGGAAACCAATACGGATATCAGCAGATTTTTCAATCCAGACCCTAAAAGGTAGAAGGGCCTGGAACAACATTTTTCAAGCTCTGAAAGAAAATGGATGCCAACCAAGAAACTTATACCCAGCAAAACTTACCTTCAAATTTGACGATGAAATAAAATCATTCCATGATAAATAAAAGCTAAAAGAATTTACAAAAAGAAAGCCAGCATTACAGAATATTCTCAGCAAAATATTCCATGAGGAAGAGATAAAAAAAAAGAAGCAAATCAGCAAAGGGAGGAATTATCCTAAAGGAACTGTCAAATAAAGGAGGAACCAAGGTGTGTCAAAAAATAAATAAATAAATGAATAAAATAAAATAAATGAACCAAATGACCGGGAATACAAATCATATTTCAATAATAACCCTGAATGTTAATGGCCTGAATTCATCAATCAAAAGACATAGACTGGCAGATTGGATTAAAAAGAAAGATCCAACAATATGTTGCCTGCAAGAGACTCACCTCATAGAAAGAGATACCCATAGACTAAAGGTGAAAGGATGGGGAAAAACATCCCATGCACATGGACTCAGCAAAACAGCTGGAGTATCCATCCTCATTTCAGATAATGTGGATTTCAAGCCAAAGTTAGTCACAAGGGATAAAGAAGGACATTTCATACTGCTTAAGGGAAGTATAAATCAGCAAGATATAACAATCATAAACATCTATGTCCCAAACAGTGGCTCATCCATGTATGTCAACAAATCCTCAACTTTAGAAACCAAATAGACCGTAACACAATAATAATAGGTGATTTTAACATGCCTCTCTTACCCCTGGACAGATCTTCCAAACAAAAATTGAACAAAAAAACCATAGATCTCAATAACACAATCAATAATTTAGACTTAACAGACATTTATAGAATATACCATCCAACCAATAGTGAATACACTTTCTTCTCAGCAGCACATGGATCCTTCTCTAAAATAGACCATATATTATGCCACAAAGCTAATGTTAGCAAATACAAGAAGATAGAGACACTACCTTGTATTCTATCAGATCATAATGGATTGAAGTTAGAAAAAAATGAAAGAGAAAAAAACAGAAACTACTCCAACACCTGGAGATTAAACAATATGCTATTATATGATGAATAGATAACAGAAGATATTAGGAAGGAAATTAAAAAATTCTTACATGTAAATGAGAATAAAGAAACATCATATCAAAATCTCTGGGACACTATGAAAGCAGTACTTAGAGGAAAATTTATTTCAAGGAGTGCATTTAACAAAAGAAGTAAAACTCAACAAATAAATGACCTAACACTATAGCTCAAAACCCTAGAAAAAGAAGAACAGACCAACACCAAAAGTAGTAGAAGACAGGAAAGAGTTAAACTCAGAGCTGAAATCAATGAAATTGAAACAAAAGAAACAATACAAAAAATTGACAAAATAAATAGTTGGTTCCTCGAAAAAATAAACAAAATTGATAAACCTTTAGCCACACTAACAAAGAGAAGACGAGAGAAAACCCAAATCATTAAAATTTGGAATGAACAAGGAAATATCACAACAGACACGACTGAAATACAAAACATAATTACAAGCTATTGTGAAAATCTATACTCCAACAAAATAGAAAATTTCGAAGACATCAACAGGTTTCTAGAGACATATGAATTGCCTAAACTGAATGAGGAGGACATACACAATTTAAATAGATCAATTTCAAGTAATGAAATAGAAGAAGTCATCAAAAGCCTACCAACAAAGAAAAGTCCAGGACCAGATGGGTTCTCAGCCGAGTTCTACAAAACCTTTAAAGAAGAGCTCATTCCAATACTTCTCAAAGTATTCCATAAAATAGAAGAGGAGGGAATCCTCCCAAACTCATTCTATGAAGCCAATATTACCCTGATACCTAAACCAGACAGAGACACATTGAGGAAAGAAAATTTCAGACCAATATCCTTAATGAACATCGACGCAAAAATTCTCAACAAAATTTTAGCAAATCGCATACAAAAACATATTAAAAAGATATTGCACCATGATCAAGTGGGTTTTATCCCAGGGATGCAAGGTTGGTTCAACATCAGGAAATCAATAAATGTAATTCACCATATCAATAGACTTAAAGTGAAGAATCACATGATTATTTCAATAGATGCAGAAAAATATAATATAGCACCCCTTCATGCTGAAAACACTAGAAAAAATAGGGATAGTGGGAACATTCCTTAACATTGTAAAGGCCATCTAGGCTAAGCCCATGGCTAATATCATTCTAAATGGTGAAAAACTGAAAGTATTCCCCCTAAGAACTGGAACAAGGCAGGGATGCCCGCTTTCACCACTTCTTTTCAATATCGTCCTTGAAACTCTAGCCAGAGCAATTAGACAGACCAAAGAAATTAAAGGGATACGAATAGGAAAAGAAGAACTCAAACTATCCCTATTTGCTGATGATATGATTATATACTTAGAGGAACCAGGAAATTCCACCAGAAAACTTTTAGAACTCATAAGTGAATTCAGTAAAGTAGTGGGATATAAGATCAATGCACATAAATCTAATGCATTTTTATACATAAGTGATGAATCTTCAGAAAGAGAAGTTAGGAAAACTACCCCATTCACAATAGCATCGAAAAAAGTAAAATACTTGGGAATCAATCTCACAAAAGAGGTGAAAGACCTCTACAATGAGAACTACAGAACACTAAAGAAAGAAATTAAAGAAACCTTAGAAGATGGAAAGATCTCCCATGTTCTTGGATAGGAAGAATTAATATTGTCAAAATGGCCATACTACCAAAAGTGTTATACAGATTCAATGCAATTCCAATTAAAATCCCAATGATGTACCTTACAGAAATAGAGCAAGCAATTATGAAATTCATCTGAAGAATAAAAAGCCCAGAATAGCTAAAGCAATCCTAGGCAGAAAGAGTGAAGCAGGGGGTATCGCAATACCAGATCTTCAACTCTAGTACAAAACAATAGTAACAAAAACGGCATGGTATTGGTCCCAAAATAGAAAGGTGGATCAATGGTACAGAATAGAGGACACGGACACAAACCCAAATAAATGCAATTTTCTCATACTAGACAAAGGGGCCAAAAATATGTAATGGAGAAAAGATAGCCTCTTCAACAAATGGTGCTGGGAGAATTGGAAATCCATATGCAACAGAATGAAACTAAACCCATATCTCTCACCATGCACGAAACTAAACTCAAAATGGATGTAGGACCTCGGAATCAGACCAGAGACCTTGCATCTTATAGAAGAATAAGTAGGTCCAGAGCTTCAATATGTTGGCTTAGGACCAGACTTCCTCAACAGGACTCCCATAGCACAAGAAATAAAAGCAAGAATCAATAACTGGGATAGATTCAAACTAAAAAGCTTTCTCTCAGCAAAGGAAACTATCAGCAATGCGAAGAAAGAGCCTACAGAGTGGGAGAAAATCTTTGCCAATCATACTTCAGATAGAGCACTAATCTCCAGAATCTATAAAGAACTCAAAAAACTCTACACCAAGAATGCAAATAATCCAATCGACAAATGGGTTAAGGAAATGAATATAAACTTCACAGAAGAAGATCTACAAGCAATCAACAAACATATGAAAAAATGTTCAACATCTCTAGTAATAAGAGAAATGCAAATCAAAACCACCCTAAGATTCCATCTCACCCCAATTAGAATGGCGATTATCAAGAATTCAAGCAACAACAGGTGTTGGCGAGGATGTGGGGAGAAAGGTACACTCATACATTGCTGGCAGTGCTGCAAATTAGTGCAGCGAGTCTGGAAAGCAGTGTGGATACTCCTTAGAAAACTTGGAATGGAACCACCATTTGACCCAGCTATCCCACTCCTTGGCCTATACCCAAAGGACTTAAAATCAGCGTATTACAGAGATACAGCCACATCAATGTTCATAGCTGCTCAGTTCACAATAGCCAGATTGTGGAACCAACCTAGATGTCCTTCAATTGATGAATGGATAAAGAAAATGTGGTATATATATATATATATATTATATACATATATATATATATATACATACATACAATGGAATATTACTCAGCTATAAGAATGATAAAGTTATGGCATTTGCAGGCAAATGGATGAAATTGGAGAATATCATGCTATGTGAGATATGCCAATCTCAAAAAACTAAAGGACGAATGATATCGCTAATAAGTGGATGATGATACATAATGGGAGGTGGGAGCTGTTAGTGTTAGGGTTAGAGTTAGGGTTAGGGTTAGGGAGGTGGGCAAGAATGGAGGAAGAAAGGACTGTATAGAGGGAAAAGAGGGGTGGGAGGAGTGGGGAGAAGGGGAAAATAACAGAATGAATCAAACAACATTACCGTATGTAAATTTATGATTACACAAATGGTATACCTTTACGCCATGTACAAACAGGGAAACAACATGTATCCCATTTGTTTTCAATAAAAAAAAAGAAAGTACTGCCCCTTCTCCAATACCTGTTCTTACTACATTTGTTGAAAATCTGTTGAGTGTATATGAATGGGTTTGCTTTTAGGTTTTCAGTTGTGTTCCATTGTTTTATTTGTCTGTTTTTGGGCCAGTAAGCCAGTAACATGCTGTTTAGGTCATTATAGCTTCATAGTAATTTTGTTTTAAGATCATGAAAGCTTTGTGATTCTTTATTTTTCCTCAAAATTGCTTGGGATATTTGAGTGATGTTGTTGTTATTGGTTCCATATAAAGTATAAAATTGTTCTATTTTTGTGAAGAGTATCATTAAGAATTTCATTGAATCAGTAAATTGCTTCAGATAAAATGGGCATTTTATTAATGTTGATAATTCCATTCCTGGAAGTCTGAAATTTCTTTCCAATTTTTTATCTTCTTCAATTTCATTCATCAATGATTTAAAATTTCATTATAGAGATATTGTACCAATTTGATTAAATTTTTTCCTAGGCATTTAATTTTTATAGCTATTGAAAATTAGATTATATTCTTGATTTGTTAAAATAGTTTTATGAGTGCATTAGGTTTACACACAACATTGGATCTCATTTTGAAATCATACAAGCATGGGATATAATTTTCTCCATCTTTGTCCCCAGGACTTCCCCTTTCTCTCCACTCTTACATTGCCTTGTTCCTCTTACTCTACTCTATGAGACTTTCTGCTATTTGTTTATAGATCTTTTTCTAAATTAGTGCTTTATAGATATACATACAAGTGAAATTCACTGTGGTAAATTCATATGTGTACATAGAATAATTTGGCCAATTTAATTTCACAGTTCCTCTCCTTTCCCATTCTTCCCCCCAATCCACTTTCTCTGATCTACTGATATCCTTTCTATTTTCATGAGATTCCCCTTTTCCCCCTTAATTTTGGTCTGGCTTTCCCATGTGTGTGTGTATGTGTGTGTATATATATGTACATATATGTGTGTGTATATGTATGTATATGTGTGTATGTGTGTGTATATATATATATATACTATATATATAATCACTTTTTAAATCAATACATCTGTTGACAACCACCTGGGTTAGTTCCATAAATTGGGTATTATGTATTGTCCTGCTAAAAACATTAATGTGCCTGTATTACTATAATATACCAATTTGAGTTCATTTGGATGAATATTGAGGAATGGGTTTGCTGAATGATATGGTGATTTCATTTGTAGTGTTTTGAAGAATCTCCATACTGCTTTCCAGAATGGCTATACTTATTTACAATCCCACAAATAATGTGTGAGTGTGAATCACTCATTCTTGCCAGTACTAATTATTATTTGTATTCTTGATGATTGCCATTCTGACTGAAATGAGATGAATTCTCAATGCAGTTTTCATTTCTGTTCCCCTGATTTCCAGGGATGTTGAACATTTTTCCCCATCAGACAACTTACTATTGGCATATAGCCAAACAACTGATTTTTTATGTTGATTCTGTATCTGGCAAATTTGCTAAAGTTGTGTATTAGGCATAATAGATTTTAAGGGAGCTTTTGGGGTTTTCTTTATATATCTTCTATGTAGATCATGATTTTTGCAAATAGTGACAGTTTGACTTCCTGATTTTCCATTTGGATGCCCTTTATTTCACTTGCCTAAATTCTGAAACTAAGCCAAAATGACCTTTTCCTCCTCTAATTTGTTTTGGTTGGTATTTTAGTAAAAGCAAAAAAAGCTAACACAGTGAACATCCTTGTCTTGCTCCAGATCGTAGATTTCAGCTTTCCTAATTCTATATATTGTTAGTTGTTGGCTTATTACCAATGGCCTTCATCATGTTGTGTTGAATTCCCATGGTTAAACATGATAAAAATGATGTTTTTTCAATGCCTTTTCAGCATTGTGTTTGTTTGTTTATTCTTTTTAGTTATATACAACACAAGGTTACCCCTGATATTATCACAAAAGCATGAATTATAATCTGCTCCAATTCAATCCCTATCATTTCCACAATCACCATCTAAGGGTAAAGGTGAGCAAATAAAGAGGCAAGCACACAGGTACAACAAGAAGTGCCTCCCATGTGGGAAAGCCAGTTTTGTTTATTATCTACTCCAGGATTATATCAAGTTACATTAGTGCAGTTAGCTTTGCGCATGTGCCGATCATGTAACTTGCTTGCTTCTCAGACTCCACTAGTGCCAAATGTTTTTGTAAGAAGATAACTATCTCTATGGCTCAAGAAGAGAGGAATTTCAGAATGTTCCTAAGCCAGAGAAACGGAGGACCTTTATCATCCTGAGGAGTATGCTTCAAGGACTTAGGCTCCTCTGTACTTTCCCATGACCTGAACTTCTACAACTCCCCTTTTTTGTTTTGTATGGCCTTTTGAATAGACATGACTTGTCATTTGTTTAAGGAAGGTGGAGGGAGAAAGTAAGGTAGAAATTGGCAAAAGCAAGCACAACATAATAAAGCAAGTATCAATAAACAACCTCTAATGAAAAGCTGTTTGATCCATGTAAAATTTGGTAACCATGAGGTTAACCAATTTAATAAATCCCAACCTCCATCGTCTTGTTGCACCTTGTTTTATGATGTCTTTATGATGATCCAATTCCTTTTGAATGGGGTTACTGTTATCAGTTAAATTGAAACAAGACATAATATTAAATTCATGGCATCCCTTATGATGTAACAACAGCAAATAATCAGTAGCAGTCCTATTATCAAGAATAGCTTCATGATGTTGTTTTTGTTCCTCCTTTAGCATAGTAATTGTCATTGATGTGTAATTTTATGTTTTTTACCATAGCACAGGCAAGTTTCATCATCTGTTTATAAGCTCCTACCACTAGGGCAGGAATACCAACTAAAGAGAATGTTAAAGCCTTGAACTCTGTTTTAGACAATAGATTAACTGAATTGTCACGATCTTTATCTAAGGATATAGCCCTTTTATGTAATCATTGAGCTGGATAGTGACCTATTAAATCCTGAGGAGAGGGGAGACATACTGTTAATCTGCTTAAACAACGAGTTCCATGAGACATATTAGCTGGAAAAGAACCATCCTGGAGGCAAAGGGATTTATCCATTTCCATACAAAATGGGTTCAACATTAGTGCAATTGAAGGAAGGATATCCCATTGATACTCTTATGAGTACAATTCTGAATTTCAGCACAGGTATCAGTCATATTTATGAGACCATAGGTGTAAGCAGCATTATAGGATTGGAGAGCTTTGTATACTGAGGATTTTCCCTATAATAATCTTTATTGTGAACAAAGCAATATTGAGAGCATTATTAACATGAATGAGACCAGGTCTCCCTTTGTGGTTTTGTTTTAAAAGGCACATTTCCAAGTGTGTGGTGTGCACATTCAACTAAGGCCTTTCTGGTAGGATTGTGGGGAATTCCATGGATTAGAATTATATTCCATTGATTACAAAATTGAGCAAAGGTGGTAAGAATAAGCAGGGGCATTGTCAGTTTTTAGGCAATGAGGTTTACCAATGGTGGCAATGCAGAGGAACAAATGAGAGATACAGGCTGAGACCTTCTCTGAACAATGTGCACTGGCCCAATATAAGGCCTGAGGATGTATATATGGTAACATGTATGAAAGAATAGGGGTGGAAGGGAGGAAAATGAGTTATATTCCATTTGCCAAAGGGCATTAGAATGTGAACCTTAAGGGTTCACATTTTCCTAAGTAGGTGAATGAAAGGGTGCATAATGAGAGCAATTATTAATGAAGAAACAAGCCTGTTGAGAGGAAATAGAAAAGGTTTTCATTAAATAGCAAGTATTTTGATGAAAAAAATTGTGTGATTCCATGGGTAAAGGATAAAGCAATTTTATAGCAGCATCAGCATGAGCATTTCCTTCAGTGAGTGGTTTGGAAATTTTAGTGTGTCTATGTATGTGAGCAAGAAATATTGGAACTGTACAATCCCATAAAAGAGATTGAAGGATGATAAACAGGGATAACAAATTAGAGTCAAAAAGAGGAGACAAAATTGCAGAGGAAATATGAGGCATCAGTTTTGCTATATACTGAGAATCTGTAATGATGTTTAAGGCAGTGGAAAACATACGAAGAGCCAAAATAATTGCAGCTAATTCTGCTCATTGAGAAGTTTGAGGTAACATGAAATAATTAGTCCATTTTTTATCAGTGAATATAGATACCACACCCTATTGTTTCCTTCCATCAGTATAGACAGTAATTCCATTGGAAAGCAAAATGAAGGAGATTATAGAAGAAGGAGCATGAGAGACTTGACACAATATGTGTGGTGAGCCGCCACGCCGCCATGATAAGATGGCGCTGTTTCCTGAAGTGCTTTCTAGGTAAATAAGCCCATATTTGGTTGAGCCAACTGTTGCAAATGGGAGCACCTATGAACATAGGCCAAGTGGCAGGAGTAGATTGGCTATTGCAAGAGTATAAAGGTGTACGAATTCGGCTCAAGGAAGAAGAAGAAAAACCATGGTTTTATAATAATAAGGTCCTGATTAAACTGCTGAAGGAAGATTCCTGTGTCGTGCTTTCTTGCGGGCGAGGGACACGACAAGTGGTGCCGAAACCCAGGAATCAGAACTTTCAGTAGTCAGGGGGTGCACCGGTAAGTACCACAGGTAAGTGGGGTCCACACATAGTGGGACGCTCCTCTGTAGATAAAGAGAGAGCGGGGCGGACTAGCGAAAGGCAGTCCGGAGACAGAGCCAAGCTGAACGCGGCTCAGGGCGGACTAGCGAAAGTCAGTCCGGAGACAGAGCTAAGCGAAACGCGGCTCGGGGTGGACTAGCGGAAAGTGGTCCACCTTAAAAGTATTAAAGTGAAAGTAGCACGCGAAAGGTGGCTACACCCTGGACTAAGCGAAAAGCGGTCCACATTGGAGATATTAAAGTGAAAGTGGTGCGTGAAAGGCCACCATCAATCAACCCGGACCAAGCGGAAGGCGGTACAGTGAACTGAAACTGGTATACAAAAAGTGATCGCAGTAAATTAATCATGGGTTCTGAGGTGTCTAGAGTTTGCATGGAAGGTCTATTAAAGGCTTTATTAAAGGCTAATGGAACACCTTTAAAGGTTTCCTCAGCTAGGAAGTTTTTAAAAACTGTAGAAGATAAAGCCCCTCGGTTTTTAAATGAGGGATTGTTGGATCAAGAGAAACTATCACAAGAGACAGAAAAAGGCCCCCCTCCTGATCCCTTCCACGCAGCTCCATGGCCACCTAGGGAAGGAACACCCATGTCCTTGAAGCAGTCCTCCCCCGAGTCCAATCCCCCTAGGCAGAGATCTCAGCAGCTCCATTCCTCAAAAGTAGTAAGAAATAATGTTTTGTGATTTTCTGCATTCAAACCTAACCTGATTTCTCAACCAGGAAGAAAAAGGATTAAAAAGTCCTGGGTGATCCTCCCTCCCCCTTGCCTGGTCTTGCTGAAGCCTGCATTGGAATGTAGGCTGCAGCGGTCTCAGCGGGAAAGGGAGGTAACCTGAAGATAAGAAAAAAAAAAAAAGGTGTCCGTTTTAAACTTCTGGGCTGCTACACAGAACTAACTCATTTTCCAGGATTCGTGTTTTGTTTTGTTTTTCTTTAATGCTGTATTTTTGAGCTCATAATTTTGATCCTGCATACCTAGGTTAATGATTTTTTTTTCTTTTTGATCAGCTCTATTTTTTATTCAACTAAAGTTTTTGAACATCTGTTACATTGCAATGGAGATTCACCTATAAAGTTACAAGGCCTTTGATTTTATGTTATGTGTATGTTGTGCTGTCTAATGTCATGTTTTGTCTGTATCAAAACTGAGTGCTCCTAAAATTAAAATTTAAAAATGGATCCAAATACTTTTATTCACGTGATTTAAAAAGGTTCAATTTAAATTGAGTAAACTAATAAAAGTGAAATGTCTTTAAAAATAACTTGCAAGTCTCTAGGTGGTCAAACTAATGGAATGTTGATGTTAAACAATGTCTAATATCAATTGTTTCTAGGACTTTTCTTCAACAGGAAAGAGACAGCAAATACTGTTCAGGACACTTGTCTAATATCTTGACTAAAAACAAGGTTACTAAGAGTTATGTCTTAACAAGTACAATTCTATATACAAAGGGTTCTAAAGGTTTCAACTGTGTTTCAGTTAGAGTACTATAAACAACAAAGTATTTTATCTTGTTAAAATGGTGTAATTTATCTAAATTCAGAAATTTCATAAGAGTTGTTTCAGAATGTGGACAAAAAGGGGTCAACAGATAGGAAAGAGAGAATGAAAGGTTCTGGGTTTGGAAATATATTTAATAAAAAGGAAAAGAAAATGTTTCTGGGTAAGAAAGTGCCTGTGTGAGGGAATACATGAGGGTCTAAGTAAGTGCTAAGAAAGTCTGTGTGTAAGTAAAGGGCAAGTTTCAACAAGTCTGTGTGTAACTAAGTTGGTTGTATGTATGTGAAACAGCTAAAGCTATTTAAGGGTTTTCCTAAGGTGAAATACTAATGTTCTGATATAAGTCAAAGTTTAATCTATATGGTAAAATGACATGGTAAAATAACAAGGATTTCTTAGAAACACTAATTTACTCTTAACTTTGTGTCTATTAAGTTTTATTCTTTACAACAATTAGTCTTAAAAATTGGGGTTTATACAATTATGGTTAAACAACTGTTAGAGTATTGTACTATGTTACAGAGTCTAAATTTTTCTTTAAAAACTAAATTTGGTAAGAAAAAAGTGTCAAGGTAATTGTGAAATGGTTTCTAGTTGTATATTAAATGTGTTCATATTTTCCAGGTATACAAGTTTTTAAAGCAGGGAATTTATCAAGCTGCTATTCTCCAGATTAAACTTGTCTGTAATGGTAATCTTAAACTTATAAAGAGTAAATTTTAATTGGGGATTTATTTCTATCATTTAATGTTCTATTATGGGACATATTATCAGTAAGGTATATGTAAAATTGGTTACTTATTTCACTGAGATAAAAATTTAAATGTAAATATATATCTAAGAGTTAGTGACAGCCTGATTTGTTTAAAGGTTCATATTGTAGAAGGTAAAAGCATTTTGCTACACAAAAGAAAAGTTAAAAGCTCTCTCAGCCTTTCTTTGATTGATTCCTGTTTTGGATATAATGTTAGACTGTGTTAACTAATGTTCATATGGACTCAGAAATCAATATATATAAACTTCTTAAAATGACATTTAAGAAAGAGTATAATGCATTATAGCAAAAATGGGACAACAATGACTGAGATTGGGGTCCCTGACTTCATGACTGTAGCATGCCTGGTGCCTGGAAGTGTTCCTGTGTAGGAGCACAAGATGCCTAACTGCTGTGGCAGTAACCTCCCTGGGGAGGCTCTGTACAGGAGTCCTATCAGCCCTTACATTGATATCAGGCACACAGCTCTTGGGCAGAAAGAAATTGTTTTGCTAGATAACCAGTGTTTCATCAGTTCCCTTCTCTAGTTCCTGCCCACCTTACAGTAACTTTGGACAGTGGACTTCTTTGAGAGCTACACAGAGTTCCTAACATTGCACTTTGCAGTTGTGGGAAAAAGTTATGTAGATGGTCTAGTCTCTGTAACTCTCCTGAAAACAAAGAATAATGCTTACATAGTCTTTAACTTAATAATAAGACATGTATAAATGTTGCTAACATAACTCTTTAGATCTACATTTCCATCAGAGAACAGAGCTCCATCTGATCTCAGCTTAATCTTCAAAATCTGTGTTTATAAACCTTTATTTTCTAATACTCCTTTGACCCTCACTGAACTTGAAAATTTGGTCATGCTGGTCATGGCAAAAGGGGCAAAAATTAGTTTTAGGATTAGAACATTTTACTTAAGACTTGTGAAGAGCCCTGCCTTACCTGAGATAAGGCTCTGTCTCACCCTGCTACATGTTAGAATGATTCCAAAGTAAGCCAGACTTTAACTCATTTAAAGTTGTGCTCAAAAGTCTGATGTTTGTTGTAAAGATTACTGTGATCTCAAACAGGGTATATAATGTAGAACTCAGTCAAAATTCAAGATAACTATTATACAAACTAAATATGTTTTTACTCTTGCTAATTTCATTTTGTAAAACTGTTGCCTGTTACTATTTTGCAGAAGTAGCTGCTTCCAGAACATACAAGCTAGGTAACTTGTGATAATAGGCCATCACCTTCAAAACAGATAGTATGTGGTAGCACTTTAATAAAAGGGTAAATGACTGTAAAGTTATGGACATTAAAGTTAAAGCCCAGTACTCTTACTGTATGACTGGTGAGACTGGCTTGCTGGATGATTAAGATCAAACTTAGAAATTGGAATGAAATACAGAGGTCAAGAAAAAAAAAACAGTATCTTGCCCTCAAAGTCAGCCTGAACCCAGGGAATAAGAGGACTTCTCTAAGGAGCGCTGCAACTCTGGGTCACACAACCTCCTGATCAAGGAGATTGTTGAGACTAGAGGATGAGAATTGCTCAGTGCATCTGCTGCAGAGGAGGGTCATGGAAAAAGGGAGACACCCCTAATGCTTTCAAGGAAAGCCACCTCATCGAGAAGACCCTGCCTAACCAATGGCACTAAATGGAGCTAAGAAGCTGCTCTTAAGTTCTCTATGAGTGGCCTCTGTGGAAACTCAGCTGACTCTTTAACAAGACAGGAACCAGGTCAATTTGACCAGCTTGGTCTTGGACACCCAGCAAAACAGTTAAAACCAAAATATAGCCATTCTTGGGCATTTAAAAAAATAATAGTTAAAAGTAACTTAAGATGTACACTTGTGTTAACCCACTAAAATTAAGAGTGGAAGCTACAAAAGAAAGATTCTTAGGCAAATGTCCCTGATAGCTGTCAAGGGAAACTGCCAGAGTCAGAAGATTTTAGTCAGTTTAAGGCCTACAGTCACAGGTAGGCTTTATCTATGTTTGCTCGTATGATTATCTATCCCTAAGTAACAGAAGTATAGAGCTCTCTACTAAACACAGGTTATACCAATAAAGGGATATTTTACAAAATCAGATGACTTAAGTAGCTTAACTATATTTTCTGGGGACATCTATGACATTAAGAGTTAAATATTGTGTTTACATTCCTGATAACCTGGACAATGTTAAAGTCCCCAAATAAAGGCCTTGTCCTCTCCAGCTTTTGCTAGGCCTAGTTATGGGAACAATTTCTCAGTTCTTCCACCTCCTGGTGAGAGATTGACTTCTGTCATTTTCATGATACCTTGGACCCCTCGATTGACCCGATTTTTAAAAAAAAGGAACTCCAAACTGCTTGCCCCTCGCTGCCCCCTTTCAGCTTCAAAGCAGCCAGAACGATCGGCGCCCCCTTTTCCTTAAAGCAGTTGGGAGTTCCTATAGCTAAAGGGGGGAATGAAGCCAGAATTAAGGACAGGTAGTTAGTGTAGAAATAGGGAATCGGGTCAATTCGAGGAAATGAAGCCATGAAGCCATCTGCCTTTGGAAGTTGGAGACTGCCCCTGGAAGAATGGAATGTCAAGGATCTCCGGAGCCCATTGATTACCAAATTTACCTGCCTTTATCAAGGACTGCAAGCAAGGAGATGCTAATTAATGCCCCTGGGCCCTTACCTGCCTGAATCACCTTAGCCCTCCCCCTGCCCATGGTTTCTCACTTAATGCAAAACCAGGCCTAGTCACGTAGGCAGGAAGGAGAGAGAGGTAAGGGGGAGAGAACTGAAGAACAAAAGAGACTTTAACCTATAAAAGATGTAGGGTGCGCTCACTTCTTGGGACTTTTAGAATATCAGCCATGGCCCCCTTCTCCCTGCCGGGAGAAGTCTGTATTATTCCCTTTAAACAATCCAGACTATGGTCCTTACTCAACAGTACCAAATGATTAAGCAAACTGATGAATACTCTCCATAACCGAGGCAGGATGGACAAATGGATATAGGATTCTATCCATGATAAAGAAAAAGGGGGGAATGAAAGGCCCCGCTCCCGTCCTTGACGGATAAGGTCTCCAGGCAACCGCACATTCCTCAGACAAATATCTCTTAACAACCTTGGTAAGCACAGGGGCCCAGCACTCCTGTTTGTCTTTGAGACAGTTAGCAGCACAGATACCACCCTGCTCTCAACAGCACGCCCTGCCCAGAGGCCGTTACACTGATAAGCAGGAACCATGAAGATGTCAAGCAAAAATTTGAAAAATAACCTTACCCTTTAGGTGACCTATGTGCTGGATTCAAAATAGCCAATAAGAAAACTGTTGCTTACCGCGCGCGCGAAACCTGCCCCTTCACCCTATAAAAACCCTGTGCCCCAAAGCCCGGAGAAGGCACCACTCTGGGACTGACGTTCACTATCTGCCACTTTTGCACAGTAGGATAGGGCCTCTACCTTCACCTGTGTTCATAAAATAAAGAAGGGGGAGCTGTGGTGAGCCGCCACGCCGCCATGATAAGATGGCGCTGGTTTCCTGAAGTGCTTTCTAGGTAAACAAGCCCATATTTGGTTGAGCCAACTGTTGCAAATGGGAGCACCTATGAACATAGGCCAAGTGGCAGGAGTAGATTGGCTATTGCAAGAGTATAAAGGTGTACGAATTCGGCTCAAGGAAGAAGAAAAAAAACCATGGTTTTATAATAATAAGGTCCTGATTAAACTGCTGAAGGAAGATTCCTGTGTCGTGCTTTCTTGCGGGCGAGGGACACGACAAATATGGAAAGACATTCATCTGGAGGTGCATGAAAGCAATAGTGAAATGGAAAAATAACCAACATTACACCATTTTGTTCTGACCTTACTCCATTGTGTGCTTGCTTGTAATGTTTACATTTCAGCCTCCTGAAACTGTATCTATGTTGACAGTACAGTGGGATTTTCCCACATCCCTGACTATGGGTCTGATGTATAACAAAAATGACTCTGAAATGTGTAATCAAAACTATTCTCTCATTCAATCAAAATAACTGCCTCTACAGGGTCTTTCTGACCATATTGCCTCAATTGTTCTTGTGGTTTTTGTGAATTTATTAACTCTGTACTTCCAAAATTCAGTTCTTTGAGGTATTAGCCTGCTCCCAGCTACCACTTGCCTGGCAAACTCCTTGAAAAACCCCTCCCCCTTTCAATTTGGCTTAATATGCATGATAGTTTGTAATTCTTGTGCACCCCATAACAATAGGAGCTAAAAAAAAACGTTGACACCTAGGTAATATGAAGAAGACTGTAAATATTATAAATGTAAAGTCTTTCCATAAGTAAGATAAAGTACATGAACATCTGTTCTTGTAAGAGATAAAATATGATTGCGACCATCTGAAATTAATTGAGCATACATATCAGCATAAGGGAGAACATTTCTTCCTGAAAAGTTAGGAGAATATACCCACTCTATTATATACAAGCCTTGATTATAAATGACAACAACTGTAGTGAAGGTATAAGATTTTCCAGTAAAGATTATTAGAAATAAAGGAACATTGAGTGTTGGGAGTCTATCTATAAGAACTATAGATAATTTCTCATCAACATGCCAAAGAGCTGTAGTCAATACAGGAGTTAACTGGGAAAAACTGCTAGGATTATGTTGTTTTTTTAACAGCTGAAAAATGGGCAACGGCATATTATATATGTTTGGGCCCAATTTAAAGGTCCTAAAATTGTTGCAAATGAACTGGGGAAAATTTGGAAAGAAGAGTAAATTTTGGAATATGAGGAATGGAATAACATTGGAGTATTTTATGTCCAAATAGTTAAGAGGGAGTTGTCATTGGATATTTTTCTGTGGTCAAATGGAGGCCAGATTGTAATAGAATGTGTTACTCTGTAAGTATTGGCCTAGCAATAAAAATATCATCCATATAATGATAAACAAGAATATGTGGGAATAATTGTCGGAAAGACTGAAGAGCCTTATTCACATAACATTGGCATGATGTGGGGCTATTTAACATACCATGAGGAAGAACTTTCCATTGACTTCTATCAGCAGACTTACAATGATTAAAGACAGGAACTGTGAGGGCAAATTTTTCTTGATCATCAGGAAAGAGAGGAATAGTAACAACAACAACAAAAAAACTTTTAGGTCTATTACTTATAAGAAAAAATCCTGAGGGATTAGATTAGGGTTAGGCAATCCACATTGAATTGGACCCATAGGTTGTATACATTTATTAATTTCTCTTAAATCTTATAATAATCTCCATTTCCGTGATTTCTTGTTTATGATAAAAATGGGTGTGTTCCATGAACTGGTAGAAGGTTCATTATGTCCCAACTGTAACTCTTCTTGAATGAGGGCCTCTGGGGCTGCCATCTTTTCCTTAGACAATGGCAATTATTTTACCCAGACAGGAGCGGTGATCTTCCATTTTAATGGCAAGGCAGTTGGAACAGCAGAGGCCCCTACAGAAAAGGCAACTCAATAGACTTGTGTAAGATGTCTCTGCCCCATATAGGAAAGGGAACTGCCATAATGTGCAGTTGGATATGAGTAATAACTTGCTGTGGGTTGGAAGGGGTGGAGCAACCATAGAAAGCTTTTAGATACCTGTTTATTATTTCCTCTGATGCCCCAAACTGGGGTGGCCCTTAGTAAGGGCCATGAATGAGGCCATATTGAGAGGGGTATAACTATAACATCAGCACTGGTGTCCAATAACCCTGTGATTGGTTGCTCATTTAAACAAAGGGTTAACTTTGGTCTATTTTCATTAACAAACATGTTACAATGATAGTGGAACAAAATCCTGCATTTCTTCTTTCAATTAGGGGTTGTTGGGCAGTAATATATGGAATCACAATTGAGCGATGGAGGATACTTTGGGGAGATTTAAGGCATATGAGACCAAACTTGAATGTATATTATACCAGTGTAATCAGAATTAATTACTCAAAGAATTATAAATTTTCCTTCTTTAGCACTGTGAGAGTGAGACAAAATTAAACCAAAGGTATCTTTGGGTAGAGGACTTTGAATTTGGGGAGTGATTTTACAAACTTCTCAGGGAGGTATTTGAGCATCCTCAGTAGTAATCAAATCTATTCCTGCGCTCCCTCTAGTGGCATGAAAGGATTTGTGGAAGGAGTTTCTGTTTGAATTGGAAACATTTGTGAAGATCTGCATCTGCAGGTGAAAAGGGTTCCCCTCCTTTGACCCTGGGTGGAGGGCGACCCATTATTGGGTTTCCTGACATGTCTGTTTTAGATCTGCATAGATTTATGACAGATTGGACATTTGGGGGCAGTTTTGTGCCCCCCCTTTTAAATCTTACAATCCATTTGAAGATGACCAGGTTTTTTACAATTGTAGCAAAGTTTATCAGGGGGCTTTAAAGCAGTGACCAGTAAAGCTACTTTATGAGTTTCAGTTCCAACATTCTGATGTGCCTTTATTAAATCAGAAAGCGTAGAGTCCACTTTATGGTAAATAGATTTCATCATTTCCTTAAAATCTTGGTTGGCATTTTCATAAGTCAATTGTTTGGTCATAATATTGGCAGCTTTCATATTGTCTACTTGTCGTCCAATAGCTCTGGCTGACCAGTTAACAAAATTATCAAAGGTTCCCCGAGGCTTGTTGAATTACAACAAAGGACTTGGAAGGATCCCGAGTGTCTGGAATCCTTCTCCATGGTTTCCAAACTAAGGTTCTAATCTAGGCAATGGTGGATGTGGGCAACTAAGTTTGTTGTTATAAGGTCCTTCTTTGACCCAAGCCAAATAAGTCATCATAATCAATATTAACATTTCCTTGAACATTATCCTCAGCTTGAACACAGGCTAAATCAGAGTATTCTTGTAAAAACACTGTATTTTGGGCAGGAGAAGTAAACATCTTCACCAATGCTTTCCAATCATTGGGAACCAAGGCATAAACCATTCCCAGCTCCTCTATTATATTGAGTGTGAAATTACTGTTAATTCTGCTCTCCAACACTGTCCTTCTTAATTCCTAAAACACAGCAAAAGGCAATTGTTCATATTCTGGCTGATAAGAATTATTTAATCTAATGGGACAGACAGTCAATGTATGAGTGTCTCCCTCAGCAGCTGCCTGCCTGAGACATTCAGATAAACGAGAGCAGACTGGGGGAGGAGGAGGAGGAGGTATAACTTCAGTCATAAAGAGTACTGGCACTGTCAAGGCTATTTTTGAGATAGCATCATGACACAAATGCCAAGCATATAACACAGGTATAGGAGCCTGTGATTCCTCATGTAATTTTTTGTCTATATCTTCCCAATCTGTGGGTCTTAAGGACCCACTCTCCAGATGCCACAGACAACAAGAATCTATTTCAGACAGCAAAGCAGCAAGATCAGCAACTACTTACAGTATGTCCAGCCTTACAAAGCAAATAAGAAAGTTCAGTCCCATGATGACATTGAGCATCAGACAGGAAATTTTCCACAGCTTCCAGGTGAGATTAGTATTGGCTGATGAGAGACATACATCAAAGCCTGTTCCAGGCAGTAAGCTACCCCTTCTCCCATTAACACGTCCAGAGAGGTCCCTGCTCAGGGTGCCAGCTATAAGGGGTAAAGTTGAGTAAATAAAAAGGCAAGTACACAGATGGTATACAGCAAGAACACCACACCACTCCCCTCCCTCCAATATCTTCAATTCATTTATATTTTCCTTTTAAGTTAGTGTCCTGTGGAAACCCCAATGCTGGGACTCATTATGCCACATTTATGCATTCACAAAAATTCAAGATGGCCAATATGGTTTTTAACTTTTCCTCCATGTATATGGTATATTATGATCATCAATTTGCACATATTAGACCAGCTTAATTCCTGGGATGAGATCCACTAGACCATGAAGTATAAAATGTACAAATCAAAACTACTGTAAGATTTCATCTCACTCCAAACAGAATGGCGATTATCAAGAATACAAGCAACAATAAATGTTGGCAAGGATGTGGGGGAAAAGGTATACTTATACATTGCTGGTGGGAATGCAAATTGGTGCAAGCATTGTGGAAAGCAGTATGAATGTTCCTCAGAAAACTTGAAATGAAACTATAATTTGACCCAGTTATCCCACTTCTTAGTTTATACCCAAAGGACATAAAATGAGCATACTACAATGACACAACCTCATCAATGTTCATTGCAGCTCAATTCACAATAGCTAAACTATGGAACCAACTTAGATGCCCTTGAAAAAATGAATGAAAAATGTGAAATATATATATATATATATATATATATTCACCATATATATGATGAAATATTACTCAGTTTTAAAGAAGAATGAAATTCTGGCATTTGCTGGTAAATGGATTGGATTAGAAAATATCATGCTAAGTGAACTAAGCCAAACCAAAAAAAGAAAAAGGAAAAATGTTTTCTTTGATATGCAGAAGTTAATTACAATGAGGGGCTGGGGGATAGGGAAGAAGAGAGTTAATTTTTATTAGGTAGAGTGGCGTGAAATGAGGGGAACAGGTATGGAGGAAGGAAGGATAGCATAATGAAACAGACACTATTACCCCATGAACATATATGACTGCATGACCAATGTGATCCTGCAATATATATAATCAGAAAAGAGAGGAATTACACTCCATTTATGTATGATCTATAAAAACATATAAATGCATTCTACTGTCATGTAATAATTAGAACAAATAAAATAAAACAAATTTAAAAAGAATACCATTTTTAATGTTCTGCTTGATTCAGTTTGGCAGGATATATGGGTCTATGTCATTAAATATATTGGTTTGCAGTTTGCATTTTTCTTTTAGCCTTTTCTGTATCCTGTGTCAAATTGTTTGGAAGAATTATTTCATCTTCTAATTTTTGGAATAATGAGGAAAATTGATGTTAATTTTAAAGTATTTGGTAGAATTCAGCAGTGCAGCCATCTGGTGCTGGGGTTTTTATTGACAGAGATACACTTTACTACTGATTCAGTGTCCCAGCTGGTTCTTAGATCATATTTTCTGTTTTTTCATGATTCAGTCTTGGAAAATTGTATAAAAACCAGAAATTTGGCCATTTCTTCTACATTTTCAAATTCGCTTACCTACAGTTGTTTACAATAATTTTAATGATCTTTTGTGTTTCTGTGGTGTCATTTCAATATTTTTCTTTCCATCTATGCTTTCTTTGATTTGAGTCTTCTCTCTCCTTTCCTTAGTCCAGTTAATTGTTTGTGTTTTATCTTTTCAAAGAACAAGCTATTTGTTTTCATGATATTTTGTATTTTAGTCTATATTCAATTTATTTCTGTTCTGATCTTTATATTTTCTTACCTTCTAGTAATATTTTGTTTATTATTTTTTCATATTTTCCTAGTTCCTTGAGTTTTGGTGATTAGTTATTGATCTAAGATCTTTCCACTCTTTTGATGTGGGTATCAACGCCTATAATCTTTACTTAGTGCCACTTTTATTGCATACCATAGACTTTGGTATGTTGTGTTTCCATTTTCTTTTGTTTGAAGAAAGTTTTAATGTGCTTCTTGGTTTCTCCATTGATTTTTTTGGTTGTGCTGAGACATATTTTGGGTACTACCATATGATTTATCCTGAATATGACAACATGTGCTGATGGAAAAATTGCATATTTATCAGGTTTTGGATATAAATCTCTGTGGATGTCTGTTAGGTACATTTGGCCTACAGTGCAATTTAACTTGCATGTTTCTTTGTTGTTGTTCTGTCTGTCCATTACAAAAACTGGAGAGTTAAAATGCTCAACTATTAGTGTATTGAGATATATTTCTCCTTTTCAGGTCTAGCTATACTTACTTTGCAAACTTGGATGCTCCTATATTTGATCCATATGTATTTAGAATTGCTATTTGCTCTTGTGGGATTGTCACCCTAATCCTTATATCATGACCTTCCTTGTCTCTTTGTACTGCTTTCAAGGTTTTTTTGTTTATTTTACTGGTTCTTTTAAAATTAAGAATGATTTTTAACATAATTATAAATGCCTGGAATCTAATTCACTCTAATTCAAGTCTCAGTACTTACTCTCTTCTTCCCCTGTTCCATCCCCCCATTCCCATCCCTCTATGGATCTTTCTGCTATTTACTTATAGTTCTTTTTAAATTAGTGTCTTGTTGATATAAATAATGGTGAGATTCATTGTTGTATATTCACATATATACATATAAAATTTATGTCAGATAAATTCCACTGTTCTTCCCTTATCTCATTCCTCCTCCCTTGCCATCAATCCCTTTCACCTATTTCACTGACCTTTCTTCTATTTTGGTGAAGTTCCCTCCCATTTTTTTCTTTTTCTTTGTCCATTTTTCCCTTATTTTGGATTTTCTTGGTAATATCAGTTAAAACATTTGACTTGACTTTTGGGGTATGGCTTATTTTAGTCAGCATGATAGTCTCCTGTTTGTTTCATCCATTTACTGACAAATACCATGAAATTGTTTTTCCTTAAATACTCCATTGTGTGTAAGTGTCACATTTTCTCAGTCCATTTATCTGTTGATGGGCACCTAATTTGGTTCCATGGATTGGCTATTATAAATTGTGCTACTATAAATATTGATGTGGCTGCATGCCTACGGTATACTGATTTTAGGTCTTTTGGTTATACACCAAGAAGTGAGAAGTGGTATAGCTGGATCATATGGTGGTTCCATTCCTAGTTTTTTGAGCAATATCCATACTGCTTTCCAGAATGTTTGTACTAATATGCAGTCCCACTAACAATTTATGAATGTATCCCTCATCTTCACCAACACATGGTATTATTTGTATTCTTGATGATTATTATTCTGAATGGAGTGAGATAAAATCTCATGCAATTTTGATTTACATTTCCCTGATTGCTAGAGATGCTGAACATTTTCTCATATATTTAGTGGCCATTTGTATTTTTTTTTTTTTGAGAAGCGTCTGTTTAGCACTTTTGCCCACTTGTTAATTGGGATTTTTTTTTTTTTTTGGTGTTAAGTTTTTAAAATTCTTTATCTGTTCTGTATTGTAATGATGTGGATAAAAACAGTTCATCTACATTCTTGGGTCCTCTGAAGGTCAAGTTGTTAATAGTGGGCCATCCTAGTATTTCCTGAGGCTCTGGGACAGTGAATGTTATGGTTTATGTATGAGGTATATTCCAAAATTTCATGTATAAGACAGTGCAAGTAAGTTTGGAGGTGAAATGATTAGGTTATGGGAGCTTTCACCTAACCAGTGCATTAACCCACTAATATGAATTAACTGGGAGATTTTTGTAGGTAGATAGGATGTGGCTGGAAGGTAGAGCACTGGGAGGATGCCTTTGGTGCTTGAAAGCACATGAAAGAGAACACAAAATGGAAAAGAAAATGGAGACACATCTCATGAACCAACAATGCTTTATTTAGCAACATAGGGGCACTTCTTCAGGGGGAAAAATGGTGGCAGGTCATCATGAGAGTCTGGGTTTTATTGGGTTTAGCAGAGCTAGGTCATAGGAGGAGCTAGTTACTTTTGGTAGGCCCTCTTGGTGGGCAGGGCCAGGTAATGGGAGGGGTTTAGGATGGAGTGGGAGGACATGTAGGTAACCATATCCTTCATTCCAGACTCTGAAAGGGGTATAATGAGTTGGAGCAATGTCACCATATCTGGCTATTTCCTGCTGGAGAGGGGCAGAGTAGGGGATACCTGTCAGAGATATGGAAGAGGATAAAGAGGTGGGGGATATTTTAGGGTCCTCTACAGTCCTAGTGGTTGTGGCATGATGGGAGTGTAGAGGGAGGAAACCTCAACATCATCATGGGTGATTCCTTCCTTATGGGGCTCAGGAGAGTCATGCTGTGAGTGAAGGAGAGTGGTTTTTGCTTCTTCTTAGGAGGCGGTCTGGGATAGACAAGTCACCTTGTCCAGAAGTTGCTTCTGTATAAATTTTAAAAAGCAGGGGAAAGAGTTATCACAAGAAAAATGAGTATTAGAGGATTAAAAGAGGGAGAAGCCTGGAAGTCCACTGTTTTAGGAATCAGCTAGTTTTGCCTCCATTGTTCCAATCAGTCCTGTATGATTAACATAGAAGTAACATTCCTCCCAAGGAAGAGGCAGAGGCCACCTTACTTGGCAATAAAGAAATCTAGGCCCTGATGATTCTGACAGACCTAGATATCAGGGAATCCTTTGATTTTTTAAAGTCAATACCAAATCGGTGACTTATTGGTTATCTTCAATAACCTGTTCTGACAATTTTTATAGTAGTGAACAGAGGTTCCAATGACCCCTGTGCCATTCCTTGTGGATATCTCTAGCTCTATGAGTAAGTGAATAAACTGAAGGGCTCTTTTGTATCCAGTGTATATCATTATCAGAATAGGTAAACTTTTGGATGTTAGGTAAAATGTTAATTTGAAGAGTATGGAAGATCAAGGTACATAGGACAGTACAATTTTTGGTAAGTAGGGGTAAAAATGAGTCTTGCAAATTAAAAAAAAATGCCTCAAAATTTGGCATGTGTGGCTGACACAAGTATCCATCTTAATTTCTATTAAAAGAACTATTATCTTTTCTTGTAAATGCCAAGGTATGGCTGTACTTTGGTTATAACTGTTTTTTCTTGATGTTCAAGACCAAGCTGGTTAAATCAACTTTGTTCCTATCTATTGTTAAGAGTTAGCTGAGTATCCTCAGGTGGTCACTCTTGGGGAAATTGAGATCAGCCTCTTAGCTCTTTCAGTGTCATGTGCTAGGATGGGTTGGGGTTTTCTTGATGATGGGGCTTCTCTTGGAAGCATCAGGGATGTCTCCCTTCTCCAATGACCCTCCACTCTGCAGCATGTGCACTGGTCAGCTTTCTGTTCCCCAGGGTCTCATGGATCCCCTGACTGGGAGGTCATATGACCTAGAGTTGCAAAACCCTTAGAGAAGTTTCTTTGTTCCCTGGGTTCAAGCTGACTTAGAGGGCCAGAGCTAAATATTGACTATTTTTTCTGACTCTTTTACTTCCTTAAATTTAATCTCTAAACTTTGTTCTTAAACATCCAGCAAGTCAATTTCACCAGTCTTAAAGTAAGAGTACTGGATTTTGACTTAATTTCTAAAACTTTACAGTCATTTATCCCTTCTATTCAATTAGAGTGAGTATTAGTACTGGAGTTAGTCTTATATCCTGTCTCTCTATAGATGATGGCCTATTATCTCAAATTAACTCAGGTTGTTATATTGAAAGTTGTACTCTGTAAGGCACTAACAGACAACAAAGTTTATAAGGAAAATACAAAATGAAATTAACAAGAGTAAAAAATATTGAGTTTGTATAATCATGAACTAAGAAACATAATTTTTATAATCTTAAAACTTAGTTATATATTATATCTCCTGTTTGTTTTGAGATAACAGTAATCTTTACAACAAAAATTCATCTTTTGAATATAACATTATATGAACTTAAGTCTAGCCTACTTTGAAATTATCTTAACATGGAGTAAGGTGAGATAGAGAGTCTTAATGCAGGTGAGGTGGTGTTCTTGGTAAATCTTTGGTAAAATACTTTATTTCTGAAGCTGATCCTTGCCTCATTCTTAAATATCATTTTATAAAGTTTATATATTATTTCCTGAGTCTATATGAATGTTAGCTAACACAATATAATATTACATCTAAAACATGAATCAAAGAAAAGCTAAGAGAGCTTTCATTGTTCTCTTTGAGGAAAAAGTGGCAAAATGCTTTCATGTTTCACAATGTTAACCTTTAAACAGATCTGGCTCTCACTATCTTTTAAAAATACATTTAAATTTTAACCCCACTGTAAAATGCAACATAAAGTTTTACATTTATCTTATTGATAACATGTTCAGTTACAGAACCTAAATGATATAAGTAAATATCCAATTAAATTTGTCATTTTTATAGATTCTAAAATTACCAGTACAGACAACTTTAGGTTGGAGAACACTAGCTTGATAAAATGCTCTTTTAAACCTCCCACTTTAAAGACTTGTATACCTGGAAGATATGGACACATTTGGTATATGAAGAAATCACAAGTATACTGCTGTTTTTATATTAAACATGTCAACCAAGATTTTAAAGAAAAATCTAGACTCTGTAATGTAATGTAATACTCTAAAATAACAGTTGTTTAACCAGAGTTGTACAAACCCTAATTCCTTTAATACTAATTTCTCTAAAGAATAAAACTTAACAGACATAATGATAAGATTTAGCTAATGTTCTAAGAAATTCTTATCATTTCAACACAAATTAAACTTTGTTTTATATCAGTACATTAATATTTGACCTTAGGGGAAAACCTTGAATAGCTTTAACTGATTGTGTTACTTATATACAACCAACTTAGTTACACACAAATTTTTTGAAATTTACCCTTCAATTACACAGACCTTCTTATCATTTACTCATACCCTCCTGTAGCTTGCTTAGATGGATACAACCTTATCACACAAAGATTTGCTTACCCAGAAACTTTTTCTTTTCTCTTCTACTAAATATATGTCCATGCCTAGAAACTTTTTTCTCTTTCCTAGCTATTGACTCCTTTTCTTAATTCACACTCTGAAACAACCCTTGTAAATTTCTGAACTTGGAAAAATTACTCCATTTTAATAAGAAGAAATACTTTGTTATTTATACTACTCTAATTGAAGTGCAGTTGAAACTTTTTGACTTTTTGCATATAGAATTATACCTGTGAGATCTTTTAACTCTTAGGGACCTAGTTTTCAGTGATGATACAGACAAAGCAATTTTAAACATATTTTTAGTTTACCAATATATGAAAACTCAAATAATGTTTAAGTATATTACCCTATGAAATTTAAGAATTCAAGAGTACTTGATGTTATATTTAGCAGTTAACACTTTAACTTTGTAAGTTAACCAGATGTCTCCTTAACACATTTATGAAGATTAATCCCATTGATGTTGAAGACTAACTTACTTATTCCTAACAGTAAAAACTAAGACATCAGAAAAGTGTAGTGAACAGCATTAGTCATCTCTTTCTTGTTGAAGAAAAATCCTAGAAACCATAGATATTACATTTTGTAGAAATTAACACACTTAATTGTCTGATGATATAGAAAAACTTGTGAATTAGTAATTTTAAAGACATCTTTATTTTTAAATAAATTTAAAGTGAACCTTTTAAGTCATGCGAACTAAAGGTATTTGGATACATTTTTGTTTTAAATTTTAATTTATGAGCATTCATTTTTCTATGTGCCAATTTTGGTATCATGTACATGATATATGGACACATGCACATATGTAGACATGACAATACACAGGTGTGCACACAAACACAGAACAAAAACAGAGTTCTTGTAGCTATTGTAGGTAGATTTCAACTGTAATGCTACAGATGTTTACTAAAACCTATTAGATTGAGAGTTAACCCTTGCAAATTGGCCTCTGAACAAAGCAGAGTGTAAAAAAAACCTCTATAGTTGTATAAAATAGGACTGATCAGAAAAACATATTAATCTAGGCATGTAGGATGAAAATGTGAATTCACCATAAAACAAGGAACTCAAAATATAAAATTTAAAAAAAACAAGAGTCCTAAGAAAAAAAATAAAATGTCCATTAATTAGTAAAGCAGCATGCAATTTACTTTTTGGCTCAGATTAGTCAGTGTAGATATTGAAAATATAAGAGAAAGTTCTGAAATATTTGGGTAAATATTCTCAAGGTAAAGAAGATGAGTAGCTTGGATTTAAAGTGACACTTTTTCCCCCTCTGGTCCCAAGTCCTGTAAGCTAGGCAGGTCTCCATCATTTACATTTCAATGTAAGCCTTGGCAAGATCTGGCAGAAGTCAAGGTAATCTGCTGTTTAAGTTACACCTCATGCCTAGGGCATTTGAACCATGTCTGATGCAGAAAATTTTTAAGTATTTCCTTTATATCAACTGTGATTAAGTTATCCCCTACTATTACTTTTGAGGACAAGACTTTCCTCTGAACAAAAATAAAGAGAACAGAACTATGGGCCCCTGTGCTGAGAAAATTTTCCTTGACTAGGGGCAGCTCCCTGATCCTGGAGTCTCTAAGGGTCAGCAGTTTTTGCCTTTCTTTCCATGACATCTGGCTGGGGACTCACTCGGAATGGAGGATATTAACTTTTTGGTAACTATTTTAATTTAAGGGAGGACATTTGCCAGCTAGTTGTGCCCTTAAAATTTCTTACCTCTTCCCTTTGTCCTTTTGGGTCTTTATACTCACAGGATCATGATTCAATATTATGCTCCTCAATTCAAAGTGGGAGGCAAGCTTGTTAGTGCTCTGGGTGATGTCTCCACTAGACAAAATAAATAATTTGGATACCTGAACTAGGACACATGAGGGGTAGTTCTACTCCAATTAAATGAGACAGATTTTTTTGGTCTTTTTCCTGCCAGATGGGGGGAGTATAGGAGAAAATGTGTCTTATGAGATTCTAGGGAAGGTATCTAATTTTAAAGCTGGGGAGTTTTAGAATACTTTAGAGTTTTAGAATCAGGTCAAAGAAGTTTCCTCCTTCAGGGAAACTTGGTTCTTCTTATCAATATTTTGGATCTGCATTTCTTCTGCAGTGAACAGGAAAGTGACATCTCCAGTCCTCAGAGAGTAGGCAGAACTGCAGGTAAATTTCTTCTTGAAATAGAAAACATGTACAGGTCAGCATTTAGCATGCTTTCTCCTCCCCCATCCTGCCTCTCTCTTCCCCCATCCTTATGTGACTAGTGACAACAGTGTGCTAAAGGGGTACAAACAGGAAGGGAATGGTCTCGGGGGCATCATTCATTACAACTCCTTCTAGGGAGGAAAATTCCCTGGAGGCAGGTTACCTTGGTAACAGGTAGAGGAGGGGCAACTGTCTTGAATGATTAACATTTAATTTCCTCCTGAATTAGGCCCTTCTAACCCAATCTGTACACTGTCTTTTTTTTTTTTTAAATGTTTTTTAGTTGTAGATGGACACAATATCTTTATTTATTTTTATGTGGTGCTAAGGATTGAACCCAGTGCCTCACAAGCAAGTGAATCAAGCACTCTACCACTGAGCTACAACCCCAGCCCCTACACCCACTGTCTTTTTGTTCCCTGGTCTCATTCCTCCCTCTGAAAATGTAATTTTAACTGCTATTAGAGGAAAATGGAGGACAATCATTCTGGCTGCTTCAAGCTGAGAGGGGGCAAGCAGTTTGGGTTTCTCTTTTAGGAATGTCTTGGATCAGTTGAGGGGTCTGTGGCAAAAGACTTGTTCAGAAAGAACAGGTTGTAAAGTTATCTGGGTGGTGGATGCCTCTATGACAGAAACAAAAAGAGATGAGTACTGGAATGAGATTAATAAAAAATAAATGTTGTAGTATCTGGGATCTGTCAGTGAATATCAAGAAAATGATAAAAACCATAAATCTTTCATCAGGAGGCGCAAGAGCTAAGTTGTTCCCATAACAAGGCTGGTGAGGACAAGGCCTTTTATTGGGAATATAAATCTTTAAGAATGTTAGTTACCAGAGTTATCAGGAATGTGGGTCAGATTCAAAACATGAAACCTTTCTGCAGCACCAGGGGTGGTCTTGGCCAGCTGCCTTCAGTTGTCTCAAGTCTTCCTCTTTCCCACCCACAAATTTCTCCCACAGAAAAGAAACTGAAGCAAGTTAAGAAAGACATTCCCAACACCTGGATGAAGGGGAATCCAATCCACCTCTTTTGATACATGATGGCAAATGACATTGTGTTGCCCTGCAGGTCACTGCCAGGGCACATATCCCCAGGGCATGGCTCCATACATGCACTTCCCTCCATGGCTTGAGTCCCGTCTTGGTGGGGTGGGTGCTGTTGTGGGCAGTGGTGACCATCAGAGTAGCCTGGGTCATGCAGCAGCGGCAGCAGCCAGGGGCTTCCAGGGAGAAGGGTAGGGGCAAGTGGTACCAGCCCATGAAGACTACCACTGGGGTAGATGGTGACCCGAACACGGACTGGCACTCTCTCCAACACATATACCTCACTGCAGGCGGCACCGATGTGTGCCAGCAACCTGTGGGCAAAAGTTGGTTTGGGGCGCTGCTATTTCATGGGCAGTAAATGAAGAAGAGGAATGGGGGTCAGGACTTGATCTAGAGGGGTTAGGGAGTGGGATGTCTGAGAATTAATTGTAGAGCAGAGTAAGGTTGGCATAATGATGGTTTTGAGTACAGGTAAAACAAAACAAAACAAAACAAAGCTTGGAGGTAGGGAGCCTCAGGCCACTTGCCATTTTGTTGGAGGAAATGGTCCAAATCTTGGGGGAATTTTTGGTCAAAGATCATGAATTCCAAATTCAGGCCATTGATTTAGGTTGCCAAATTTAGATTGTGGCCAGATTGGTAGAGGAAACCTGGGTTTTGGATGAGCAATGAGGCAACCTAAGGAGGACTCCCATGGAATTAATTGGGCAGCTCCCATATTGGACAGTTTTGACTTGGGTGGTGGTGGAGATCAGGGTGTCCCCCAATACCTTCTGTCACCAGACATTTCCATCAGAGAATGAGAGAACATCTCTCCAGTTTAAATGGAGGAGGCCCCTTAGAGTCTGGAGGAGCCAGAAGGTGAGAGTCTTAGGCAGTACACTTCTATGAGAGACCAGAAGGGATCCTACATCTCTGAGGAATGAGAAGGCTGGTGTTGCATGAGGGGACAAAGTGGCAGAAAGTGACCTTTGATCTGGAGGTCTCATGGAGTGGGAGAAAAACTGGAGGTTCATTGGAATGGGGAGGGGTAAAAAGAAACCGTAAAACATTCCATTCTTGGTCAGGGAGCCAAATGAAAGCATATGAAAGAGAATACAAAAAGAAAAAGAAAATGGAGGCAGACCTCATGGACCTTTGATGCTTCATTCAGCACCAGAAGGGCACATGTTCTGGGGGAAAATGGCAGCAGATCATCATGATAGTCTGGGTATCATGGGGATTAGTAGAGCCAGGTCATGGGAGGAGCTAGTTACTTTTGGTGGGCCCTCTTGGTGTGCAGGGCCAGGCAATGGGAGGAGTTTGGGGGGAGAGATGGAGGACAGGCGGGTGACCATATCCTTCAGTGTTTATATTTTGTTCCTGGTTGTAAGATTTCTCTCTGCTTCCTTGTTGTCACGTTCTGAGCTGCTGTCCTTTTGCCATGATGTTCTGCTTAACCTAAGGTTCAGAGCATTGGAGTTGCCCATCTATAGACCGAAGCCTCTGAAATCATGAACAATAAGTAAACTTTCCTTCCTCTATGTTGTTTCTTTCAGGTCTTTTAATTTCAGTTACAAAAATATGACTAAACAATGGATGAGGTATCTTTTCTTATTTTCTTGGAAGGGTCAGTGGAGTTGCTTGGAGTAGCTGTCTACCTATTCAGTTCCCCAGGTAGGTTGTGTTATCAAGATGGGTCCATGCATCTAAAGCCTGGTCAGACAGGACAAAACATAGGTACAGCTCTTTCTCAGGGGCAATGTAGCAGTGGGTTAGCTCAGAAGGTAGCTCAGAAGGGCTCAGGGACTGTGAAGATCACAGAGTTATCCAATAGTAAGTGACTTTGTTGTCTGTGGTACAAGTGGTGATTGCTTGGGGTCTCATATTTCTCCTTCCCTCACTGGTGAATTAATACTTGGTTTATAGTTGATTTAGCATATATCTGTGCTCAACAGTGTCTCTGTCACATAATATTGTACTCTAATGCTCAAACACTATGGTGAAATTTCTATTTGTTTCCCTCGTTTTTGTCTTTTGTTGTGGAAGGAAATATGCCAGGCACTACTAGTCAGCCATTTTGTTCAAGAATCTCCTATATTTTATTGTTCTCATTCTCTTGCTTCTTTCAAGATGATCTCTTGGTTTTTGACTTTTGAGTGTTTAAATATTATATATCCTGGAGTTGTTTTAAGTTGAATCTGAATTTTGGACTTTGGCCTTTTTATACCTGGATATTTACATCTTTCTTCAGGTTTGGAATTTGTTCTGCTATTATTTCTTTAATAAACTTTCTATTCCTTTGTTATTATCTACTCTTGCTTAAATGCCAATTGCTTGCATATTGCTCTCTTGATGCTATATCTGATCTCATAGGCTTATTGATTTATTTTCCTTCTTTTTATCCTCTGTGTATTTTTAAAAAGGCTGTCTTCAAGTTCACTGATCCTTCTTATAGTTTTACTGTCTCATTCCTGGAAACAACTTTCTATCCAAGAAAAGCTGGTTTCTTTTACAGGAAAAGTGTATTTGGAAACAAAAACTGTGTTCCATGTTTGATTATTTTTACTGATGTGCCATTGATTTTAGGCCTCCTTTGTGGACAAAATCATGAAATTTTTCATTGACTTTGGAGGTTCTTTTCTTGTCTTTGTTTAATTGCTTCTATAATTCTCTTCAGCTCCAAACCAGACGTAACTAACTTACTGATGCATAAACAGGAAAATCTGCCATTGTTATTATAGCTCCTTCCAATTATAATTCTCTTACTCCACTGCCTTCCTGGAAATCACATAACTGTCATTCACCTCTCAGCTTAAGCACCATTTCCTCCATGAAGGTTCTTAAGATATTTTCATTAGAATCAATTCCTTCCTTTGATCTCCACAATGTATACAAATCAGGCACCAAGAGAGTATCTTTTGAACTTTATTGCACTTACTCATTTACATGTATACCTTCTCCAGTAATGTAAAAGCAGAAATCAAATATTACCATTATAATGAAACCAAAAGTTAGTGCAGGACGTAAAAGTGGAAAGAATAACTGAAATAAAAAATTCTCCATTTATTTTTAATCTACATGCCTGATAGTGCTTGATTTCATGCAGCCAATAGAAATGTACATGCACACACTCATGCACATGCATACACACATATGCTTTGACCTTGGAAAGTGTCCTGCTAAATCTTTCCAGGACATACCCAGCCACCAAAACTTTTCTCCAAGTACTGAGCCACAGCCAGGGTAAGGTGATCATTAAAGGGACCAGCCACAACCTGAATGCCTAGAGGAAGTCCTTTGGCATTCAAACCCAGTGGACACTGAGTCACAGGCAAACCCAGGGCATTGAAGACACCTAAAAAAAAAAACAAACAAACAAGAAAAACTTGAGAAGTCAAAACCTGTTTCAGAAAACTTATTTCACCCTTCATTTTGTCAATAATGATAATAATAGCTATAAACAATGATGACACATGTAGGGACTTTATACTTATTACATTTCTGAAGTATCACAACAAACTCATGATAGGAGCAATATTAACCCTACTTTCCTGATAAGAAAACTGAAGGCTAGAAAAGCAGAATAACACGTTCAAAGTTACTTGGTTAATAGAAGCTGGAATCAGACTGAACACATAGATAAAATGTGAAGGAGAGCACAAGTGTCTTCTCAGTATACTATTTCTAAATTTTACCCTCTGCTTTTTTCAGAAAAATCATAGTAAATGCAAAGGTAGGCTAATGTGTTTTCAGATATATGGATTTTCCTTTCACTTGTGAACATTTTGTAATATCAATTTGCATTAATATCATTTGTGTTAAATGAACTCCAAAATGAACTCCATACTAATTACCATTTCTGTTCTACCCAAACTCTTAGCAACCACTAATCTGTTTTTGATCTCTACTGATTTACAATTCTGGTTATTTCCTACAAATAGAATCTTATAATACATTAAGTGTTTGTGTTTGAGTTCTTCTACTCAGCATAATGTTTCAAGATTTATCCAAGTGTTTCTTTTTATTGCCAATGAATCTTCCATTGAATAAATGTGGTAAACTTTGATTATACACTTACCAGTTGATAAAAAATTAGTTTAATCCTTTTTGGCTATTTGTGGCAATAACAATAGCATAATTGCACATTAGTGTATACATATTTGTATACAAATACTTTTTCAATTCTCAAATATATAAAAAAGAATAAAATTGCTGGACATATGGTAAATTTGCAGCTAACATTTTAAGAAAATACCAAACTGCTTTTCCAGAAAGGGTGTACTGGTTTTGCAACATTGCACTAGTAATGATTGAAAGGTTCAGTTTCTTTGCTTCCTTGTTAATAATACTTGAACTTCTGCTCGAATATAGCTGTTTTAATGACTGTGCAATGCAATACATTGTGATTTTAATATTCTTTAAAGATTACTGATGTTGAGTATCTTTTCATGTACATATTGGCCACTTATGTCTTCCTTGGAGAGATGTATATGAAATTCATTTTCTAATTTTTAGCTACCCTTTAGTCCTATTACTAAATTATGTTATTCATATATTTGGATTATAAATCCCTAGTGAATACACTTTTTACAAATATTTTCTCCAAGTCTTTATATTTTATTTCAATTTTATTGAAAGATTCATTTGGAAAGGGATTTTAAATTTTCCATGAAATTCAATGTATAATTTTTTAAATGGTATGGTTTTGGTACCATGCAGGAAGTCCTTGATTAGCCCTCACTCAAGGCTACAAAGATTAAATCATGTGTTTTTCTAAAAATTTTGAAGTTTTATCTTTTACATTTGTACATCTGATACAGTTTAAATAAGGTTTCCTATACATTATGAGGTATGGGTCCAACTTTATTCTTTTTTAATTATTTATTTTGCTTCATTGTACACAAATGGGGTACAACTTGTTTCTCTGGATGTACATGAAGTAGAGGCATACTATTTGTGCAATCATACATGTACATAGGATAATGATGTTTGTCTCATTCTGTTATTTTTCCTTCCCCCCACCCCTTCCACCCCTCTTTTTCCTCTATACAATCCTTCTTTCCTCCATTCTTGCCTCCCTCCCACCCCCATTATGTATCATCATCCGTTTATCAGAGAATACATTCGGCCTTTGGTTTTTTGGGATTGGCTTATACCACTTAGCATGATATTCTCCAATTGCATCCATTTGCCTGCAAATGCCATAATTTTATCATTCTTTATGGCTGAGTAATATTCCATTGTGTATATATACCACAGTTTCTTATCAATTGAAGGATTTCTAGGTTGGTTCCACAATCTAGCTATTGTGAATTAAGCAGCTATGAACATTGATGTGGCTGCATCACTGTAGTATGCTGATTTTAAATCCTTTGGGTATAGGCCAAGGAGCAGGATAGCTGGGTCAAATGGTGGTTCCATTCCAAGTTTTCTGAGGAATCTCCACACTGCTTTCTAGAGTGACTGCACTAATGTGCAACCCCACCAGCAATGTATGAGTGTACCTTTTTCCCCACATCCTCGCCAACACCTATTGTTGCTTGTATTCTTGACAATTGCCATTCTAATTGGGGTGAGATGAAATCCTAGGGTAGTTTTGATTTGCATTTCTCTTATTACTGGAGATGATGAACATTTTTTCATATATCTGTTGATTGTTTGTAGATCTTCTGTGAAGTGTCTGCTTATTTCCTTAGCCCATTTATTGATTGGGTTATTTGTATTATTGGGGTAAAATTTTTTGAGTTCTTTATAGATTCTGGAGATTAGTGCTCTATCTGAAGTATGTGTGGCAAAGATTTTCTCCCACTCTGTAGGCTCTCTCTTCATAGTTTTCTCATACTAGACAAAGGTGCCAAAAACATACAATGGAGAAAAGATAGACTGTTCAACAAATGGTGCTGGGAAAAATGGAAATCCATATGCAACAGAATGAAAATAGACCCCTATCTCTCACCCTGCACAAAAATCAACTCAAAATGGATCAAGGACCTTGGAATCAGACCAGAGACCCTGCACCTTACAGAATAAAAAGTAGGTCGAAATTTTCATCATGTCAGCTTAGGATCAGACTTCCTTAACATGACTCCCAAAGCACAAGAAATAAAAGCAGGAATCAATAATTGGGATAGATTCAAACTAAAAAGCTTTTATTCAGCAAAGGAAACTACCAACTTTATTCTTAACTTCTGAATGTTAGTGTCATTTATGTTTCAGATTATTATTCTTTCATTTATGTTTAAAGTTATTACTTTTCCATTGAATTGTCTTGCATCCTGTGTCAAAAATGGAAGGAGAGTTGAAACGGTAATTTCACAAGATGGAAGCTTCATTTCTTCTCAAGGACACACATGTGGTAAGTGATCATAGATAAGAATATTTGTTAATATCCCTGAAGTTAAGAGGCTGAGATAACTATTTGGATCACAGAACTAAGAAAAGTCACATTCAGAGAGTAAGAGGAATTGTTTCACTTTAACCACATCACTCCTCTATGGGAGTTGGGGAGAGTTGGAGAAAGCTATTCACCTTCTCTGCCATTCTGGGACCTTCCACAGAAAGATTACTAATATCCTACCTTATGGAAAACACTGAAAGCACAGGCAGGCTAGAAAATCAGGGATTAGTTACTATCAAAGATTGGGGGTAGGAGTCACAATGGCTACCATGGAGATTTTGGCAAGCCATTATGGTTAATGGAAACACTATACTAGAGAAACTACCCAGTCATATCACTCTGCAGGAGGAAGAGTTCACATGTCTACTGGACTGAAGGCCCTAGTCACATTCCCCACCAATTCCAGTGATTTTTTTTTAAATAATCAGGCTGAAAGGCAAAGCAATTATTTGTGAAAGGGAGCATCTTAACCCACCCAACTTCAGCAGCTAAGTGGATATTCCACCTAAACCTGATTCTCTCCTTAAGCCTTGCCCAAGATGGGAGGCAAATGTAAATCCTGAAATATCTGAGAGGAGCATCTGACCTCACTCAATTCTAGTGGTCAAGCAGTAACTTCAGTCAGTTCCAGAGCTTTTACTAAGGTCTTAGCCATGGAGAAGAACACCTGTTCCATCCATATAGTAGTTCCAGTGGCCAAGAAGTAACCCCACCAAGCCTTGGTATTCTTCATAAGTCTTCCACAGGACAGGAGTCAATTATAGGCCCCAAAATACTTCCAATGCAGAGGATTTGACCCTTCCCAACACTAGTGGACAAGTGAAGACTCCACCCAATCCTAATTACATAATTAAATCTTCCACTGGACAGGATACAAAGGCAGGTTAGTGATCATCTATGCAGCAGAGCATCTGAACAGCAATACCACCGAGCCTCAGTTCTCTCATTTAGACTTTCTCAGGATGGGAGGCAAATGAAACTTTGCAAATATCTAGGCCAACCTATCCTGAATGACTATGCAGGAACATCAGAAACCTTGCCAGACCTTGTACCCACAGCAGTCAACCCACCCTAAATACAGATTCCGAACTTTAGTACCACTTAACTAGGGAAGCCAACCTGCAACTTGACCTAATCAGAGATGATTGAAAAGCCCATACAGCTGCTATGATAGAATACACAGTCCAGCTAGTGATCTTATCTGAGTACAACTAACCATTCCATTCAACTTCAGAGGACAGGAAGCAGTTCAGCACAAGTAGAGGGTCCAAAAGAAATGTCAACGTGTCCACTGCCATTGCAAACTGCCATTAGGAAACAAAGGCTAGGATAAATAGCAAAAGACCATCCCTTCCAAATAATACAATGTGTAGAAAAGGTGATCATTTCCTCAAAAGCATAGACATTAAAGAAAAGGAGATCTCTGAAATCGCTGACAAATACTTAGATTAATTCTTTTAGTGTAGTATGAGGAAATGCAAGAGATAAAGGATATAATAATTGAAATGAAACATTCAACAGAAAACTTCAACAGGATTAAAGAAAATAAAGACTCCATGAGATGGAAGACAGGACATTGCTATCCAAGCACCTCATGACCATTTGCAACAGTGGTGCTATCTGGATTTCTGTACACAATTTGGGTTAAACTGCTTGATCTTATTCACTGTCTTTGCTGTTCCTGTTTCATTTTAACTTGAGAAGTTTGACAAAGAAATACAAAGTTAAAAAAAAACCCAGGTCACAAGTATAGTACTACGGTGGAGGGGAGTGGCAGCCATGATTCATGACTTGGTGGTGAGAGCTCAGATGCAGGTGGGCCAATTGAGCATCGCAGTTCACAGAGGGGAATAGGACTCAAGATTCACAAATATGGGCAGTAAGAGCTTAGGCACAGGAGAGTCAACTGTCTTTTCAAGTCACAGGTACAGTACTATGGTGGAACTGTTTATCTGCCATACATGGCCCATGGAGAGCCTGCATGATTTCTGGCAGTCAAAATGTACTCAGATAGCACCACTCCAGAGAAGAATATCTAGTGGAGAGATATGGGCTCCAGTGATTCACAACTACAAATAGTGGGAGCCCAACTTCAGGTGGGCCAACTGATTCTATAACCCGATCATAGGGATGGCACCCCAGTCATCTAATCAGTCTGTGGAGAGGCTTCTGTACCATATTCCACCACACCAACAGAGAGCACACAATAAGGTCCAACACTTGCAGACATCCAAATGACTACCACACGAAAGAAGTCCCTGTTGAGGAGAGTGAGTACATAAGCATCTTGCAGAAATCCATGTGACAGCCATGAACACTGCCTGTGCTCCTTCAACAAATAAAACAGCAGATGTAACACAAAACCCTCTTAGTATGAAGCCTCAGGCCCCTGGGTAGAAGAAAAAGAACTAGGTGGTGGAATCCATAACAACCAGGGAAATAACTCCTGCCCCTAAGCAACTATAGGAAGATCCAAAGGTAAAGAATAATGGGCATTTCCTAAAGATCCCAAATTCTGATGAAATACAAACCAGGAGTACTCAATAATAATTTTCTCCACCTTGGCCTAATGTCAATTTTGATCTTACATATGTAACTCTTCATTTTGATTTGATAGATTTTACCTTAATATTTTATATTGGGCCCTCAAGTCATTTAATTTTATTTCATCTGATGTTTTAAAACATTAGTTGGAATCATTCTCTTTATCTTATTTTCCTAGCTCAGGTTTAAACTTGCTCCAAGTAGCCACTCATTTCCATCTTACACTACCTGCTACTGTCTCAAATCTTCAGATCTAACTTTATCTTCTGTATTTCTTGGTTTATATTATTTTCTATCTTTCCTTTCATTTTTACTTTGCCCAATATGTTCTCTCCTCCCCTTTTAGGCCTTTATATAATGTAATAGATTCTATTATCATTAATAACTATTTTCCCAACCTATTCCAGAACATTGGTACAAATTTTAGCCTAGAATAGGAACTGTGGAGAATATAATCAACAAGATTTTGATTTTCCTAAGGTTTAATAGTATGGGGCCTTACCCTGCAGTAACTAGTAAATAGGGTTTAGTGTCTTCTCTCAGAGTGGTGCTGATATTGGGAATAGTGGAGGACACACATTGAGTAAAAGTATCATACCTAGATATTCACCCAGTCCAGTTTTCTCAGGAGAAAGAAGCTCATTGTATAGTCTCTTGCAGAAGATTAGAAGTGATAAAAGCAGGTAGGAAGCTATAAGAGATTTATACAAAAGACAGGGAAGAAACCATTGCAACCAACCAACAATACTTCAGTGAATGACACCATTCACACCACAGCATACTAAATGTTAAAGAAAGAATTAGAAACTTCATACTAAAATTTTCTTTTTTTTATTGTAAACAAATGGGATACATGTTGTTTCTCTATTTGTACATGGAGTCAAGGTATACCATTTGTGTAATCATAAATTTAAATGGGGTAATGTTGTTTGATACATTCTGTTATTTTTTCCCTTCCCCGCCACCCCTCCAACCCCTCTTTTCCCTCTAACAGTCCTTCCTTCCTCCATTATTACCACCCTCCTTATCCCAAACCCTAAACCAAACCCTAACCCTAACGCTAACCCCTCCCAACCCCCATTGTATGTTCCCATCCGCTTATCAGCAAGATCATTCGTCCTTTAGTTTTTTGAGATTGGCTTAACTCAAATAGCATGATATTCTCCAATTTCATCCATTTGCCTGCAAATGCCATAATTTTATCATTCTTCATGGCATTGTAATATTCCACTGTACATATATGCCACAGTTTCTTTATCCATTCATTAACTGAAGGGCATCTAGGTTGGTTCCACAATCTGGCTATGGTGAATTGAGCAGCTAAGAACATTGATGTGGCTGTATCTCTGTAGTACGCTAATTTTAAGTCCTTTGGGTATAGGCCAAGGAGTGGGATAGCTGGGTCAACTGGTGGTTCCATTCCAAGCTTTCTTAGGAATCTCCACACTGCTTTCCAGAGTGGCTGCACTAATTTGCAACCCCACCAGCAATGTATGAGTGTACCTTTCTCCCCACATCCTCGCCAACACCTATTGTTGCTTGTGTTCTTGATAATCGCCATTCTAATTGGGATGAGATGGAATCTTAGGGTAGTTTTGATTTGCATTTCTCTTATTGCTAGAGATGTTGAACATTTTTTCATATATCTGTTGATTGCTTGTAGATCTTCTTCTGTGAAGTGTCCGTTCATTTTCTTAGCCCATTTGTTGATTGGATTATTTGTATTCTTGGTGTAGAGTCTTTTGAGTTCTTTATAGACTCTGAAAATTAGCGCTCTATCTGAAGTATGAGTGGCAAAGATATTCTCCCACTCTGTAGGCTCTCTCTTCACATTACTGATACTTTCCTTTGCTGAGAGAAAGCTTTTTAGTTTGAATCTATCCCAGTTGTTGATTCTTGATTTTATTTCTTGTGCTATGGGAGTCCTGTTAAGGAAGTCTGATCCTAAGCCAACAAGTTGAAGATTTGGACCTACATTTTCTTCTATAAGATGCAGGGTCTCTGGTCTGATTCCGGGTCCTTGATCCATTTTGAGTTGAGTTCTGTGCAGGGTGAGAGATAGGGGTTTCATTTCATTCTGTTGCATATTGTTTTACAGTTATCCCAGCACCATTTGTTGAAGAGGTTATCTTTTCTCCATTGCATATTTTTGGCACCTATGTCTAGTATGAGAAAATTGTATTTATTTGGGTTTGTGTCCATATCCTCTATTCTGTACCATTGTTCTACCTGTCTATTTTGGTACCAATACCATGCCGTTTTTGTTACTATTGCTTTGTAGTAGAGTTGAAGATCTGGTATAGCGATACCCCTGCTTCGCTCTTTCTACTGAGGATTGCTTTAGCTATTCTGGGTTTTTTATTCTTCCAGATGAATTTCATAATTGCTTTCTCTATTTCTGTAAGGTACATCATTGGGATTTTAATTGGAATTGCATTGAATCTGTATAACACTTTTGGTAGTATGGCCATTTTGACAATATTAATTCTTCCTATCCAAGAACATGGGAGATCTTTCCATCTTCTAAGGTTTTCTTTAATTTCTTTCTTTAGTGTTCTGTAATTCTCATTGTAGAGGTCTTTCACCTCTTTTGTTAGATTCATTCCCAAGTATTTTATTTTTTTCGATGCTATTGTGAATGGGGTAGTTTTCCTAACTTCTCTTTCTGAAGATTCATCACTTATGTATAAAAATGCATTGGATTTATGAGTATTGATCTTGTAACCTTCTACTGTACTGAATTCACTTATGAGTTTTAAAAGTTTTCTGGTGGAATTTCCAGGTTCCTCTAAATATATAATCATGTCATCAGTGAACAGGGATAGTTTGAGTTCTTCTTTTCCAATTCGTATCCCTTTAATTTCTTTGGTTTGTCTAATTGCTCTGGCTAGAATCTCAAGGATGATGTTGAATAGAAGTAGTGAAAGAGGGCATCCCTGCCTTGTTCCAGTTTTTAGGGGGAATGCATTCAATTTTTCACCATTTAGAATGATATTGGCCATGGGTTTAGCGTAGATGGCCTTTACAATATTAAGGAATGTTCCCACTACCCCAATTTTTTCTAGTGTTTTGAGCATGAAGGAATGCTGTATTTTATCAAATGCTTTTTATTGAAATAATCATGTGATTCTTAACTTTAAGTCTGTTGATATGGTGAATGACATTTATTGATTTCCGAATGTTGAACCAACCTTGCATCCCTGGGATGAAACCCACTTGATCATGGTGCACTATCTTTTTAATATATTTTTGTATGCGATTTGCTAAAATTTTGTTGAGAATTTTTGCGTCGATGTTCATTAAGGATATTGGTCTGAAATTTTCTTTCCTTGATGTGTCTCTGTCTGGTTTAGGTATCAGGGTAATATTGGCTTCATGGAATGAGTTTGGGAGGGTTCCCTCCTCTTCTATTTCATGGAATACTTTGAGGAGTATTCGAATGAGCTCTTCTTTAAAGGTTTTGTAGAACTCAGCTGAGAACCCATCTGGTCCCAGACTTTTCTTTGTTGGTAGGCTTTTAATGACCTCTTCTATTTCATTGCTTGAAATTGATTTATTTAAGTTTTGTATGTCCTCCTCGTTCGGATTAAGTAATTCATATGTCTCTAGAAACTTGTTGATGTCTTCGAGGTTTTCTGTTTTTTTGGAGTATATGTTTTCAAAATAGAACCTAATTATGTTTAGTATTTCACTCATGTCTGTTGTGATATTTCCTTGCTCATTCCGAATTTTAGTAATTTGAGTTTTCTCCCTCTTCGTTAGTGTGGCTAAGGGTTTATCAATTTTGTTTATTTTTTCAAAGAACCAACTATTTATTTTGCTAATTTTTCCAATTGTTTCTTTGTTTCAATTTCATTGATTTCGGCTCTGATTTTAACTATTTCCTGTCTTCTAAAACTTTTGGTGTTGGTCTGTTCTTCTTTTGCTAGGGCTTTGAGTTGTAGTGTTAAGTCGTTTATTTGTTGATTTCTACTTCTTTTGTTGACTGCGCCCCATGAAATAAATCTTCCTCTAAGTACTGCTTTCATAGTGTCCCAGAGATTTTGATATGATGTCACTTTTTTCTCATTTAATTCTAAGAATATTTTTATTTCCCTCCTGATGTTCTATTATCCATTCATCATTCAATAGTGTATTAGTTAATCTCCAGGTATTGGAGAAATTTCTGTTTTTTATTCTGTCATTTATTTCTAATTTCAATCAATTTTGATCTGATAGAGTACAAGGTAGTATCTCTATGTTCTTGTATTTGCTAACAGTAGCTTTTTGGCATAAACTATGGTCTATTTTAGAGAAGGATCCATGTGCTGCTGAGAAGAAAGTGTATTCGTTTTTTTGTTGGATGGTATATTCTATATATGGCTGTTAAGTTCAAATTGTTGATTGTGTTATTGAGATCTATGGTTTCTTTATTCAATTTTTGTTTGGACGATCTATCCAGTGGTGAGAGAGGTGTGTTAAAATTGCCTAGTATTATTGTGTTGTGGTCTATTTGATTTCTGGAATTGAGAAGGACTTGATTGACGTACGTGGATGAGCCAATGTTCGGGGCATAGATATTTATGATTGTTATGTCTTGCTGATTTATGCTTCCCTTAAGCAGCATGTAATATCCTTCTTTATCCCTTCTGACTAGTTTTGGCTTGAAGTCCACATTATCTGAAATGAGGATGAATACTGCAGCTTTTCTGCTGTGTCCGTGTGCATGGTATGTTTTTTCCCATCCTTTCACCTTTAGTGTATGGGTATGTCTTTCTATGAGATGAGTCTCATGCAGGCAGCATATTGCTGGATTTTTCTTTTTAATCCAATCTGCCAGTCTATGTCTTTTGATTGATGAGTTCAGGCCATTAACATTCAGGGTTATTATTGTGATATGATTTGTATTCCCAGTCATTTGACTCATTTTTGCTTTTGACATGATTTGGTTTCTCCTTTATTTGGCTATTCCTTTAGGCTATTTCCTCCCATTGCCTATTTTCATCATTGTTTTTCATCTCTTCCTCATGGAATATTTTGCTGAGAACGTTCTATAATGCCGGCTTTCTTTTTATAAATTCCTTTAGCTTTTGTTTATCATGGAAGGATCTTATTTTGTCGTCAAATCTGAAAGTAAGTTTTGCTGGGTATAAGGCTTCTGGTTGGCATCAGTTTTCTTTCAGGGCTTGGTAAATGGTGTTCCACACCCTTCTAGCTTTTAGGGTCTGGATTGAAAAATCTGCTGATATTCTTATTGGTTTCCCTTGAATGTAATGTGATTCTTTTCTCTTGTGGCCTTTAAATTTCTGTCTTTATTTTGTATGTTAGGTATTTTCATAATATTTTGCCTTGGTGTGGGCCTGTTGTAATTTTGTATATTTGGAGTCCTATAAGCGTCTTGTACTTGGTTTTCCATTTCATTCTTAGATTTGGGTAATTTTCTGATATTGTTTCATTGAATAGATTGTTCATTCCTTTGGTTTGTTTCTCTAAGCCTTCCTCAATCCCAATAATTCTTAAATTTGGCCTTTTCATGATATCCCATAATTCTTGTAGATTCTGTTCATGATTTCTTACCATCTTCTCTGTTTGGTCAACTTTGTTTTCAAGATTAAGTATGTTTTCTTCAATATCTGAGGTTCTGTCTTCCAGTTGTTCTATCCTGTTGTTTATGCTTTCTATGGAGTTTTTAACTTGGTTTATTGTTTACTTCATTTCAAAGATTTCTGTTTTTTTTTTTTTTTCAGTATCTCTAACTTTGTATTGAAATGATCTCTTTATTCCCATATTTGCTCTTTTAACTGTTGATTGGTATGATCATTTAATGCCTGCATTTGCTCTTTCATCTCCTCTTTTGCTTCCCTGATTGTTTTAATTATGTACATTCTGATCTCCCTTTCTGACATTTCTTCTGCTGTCCTGTCATTGGGTTTTATTGATATAGTATCTAGGTTTGTTTGGGACATTTTCTTCCCTTGTTTTCTCATATTGGTCAGATGTCAGTGGGACTCTGAGATATTGCAGATTTCCTCTATTGGCTTATAGTGTCCCTGTAGATTTCCAGTGTATCACCTCCCAGCCTTCAGTAGCCTGAAATCTTGGAGGAACTTGATAATGCAGTGCTTCTGAAGAAAGCTGCCCCTAGTCTGCTACTGGTTCCAGGGCTTGGAGCTGACTCTGTGCGGAAAGGCTGTCACTGTTTGGTCTGCTCCGAGAAGCTAGCCTTGAAAGGTGCCTCCTGCTTGAAGGAGCCAGGCTGCTTGGGGAAGTCCCTGACTGCCCTGTCCTGGTCCCTGTAGCTGCCTTCAGGCTGGAGCTCGCCGCTGGCGGGACTTGGAGCTGGTTCTGTGCAGAAAGGCTCTCACTGGGGTGCCTACTCCAAGAAGCTGGAGAAGCTGGCCATGTGGGAGGAGCCTACTGCCGGAGTGCGCAGGGCTACCTGGGGAAGACTCCAAGTGCCCTGCACTGCTCTGATAAGCTGCCCTTACCTGGGCATGCTGCCTAGGCCGAGCTTCACCAGATGGGGGAGACTCACCCTGTGGCTCTGTTTTAGTCTGAGTCTCTCAATGCCTCCCCTTCTTGAATCCTGGGTTCTGGAGTGACTGGAGAAGCAGTCACCCTCTCGTCTGCCATCTTGGATCACCCCGTGCATAATAAAATTTTCCACGAACTAAATAAAGATGTAAGGAATGGAATTTGAAAATACAGGAAGTGAAACTTTATTTCAGCAAAGATATAGAGATTCTGAAGAAGAACCAGATATCCTAAAATGAAAAACTCAATTAATCAAATTAAAATTTCAATAAGAAACCTCACCAATAGAGTGGACCAGTTTGAAAACAGATTCCCAGACCTCAAAAACAAAGTATATAATCATGAAAATAAAGTTGACAAAGAAAAGTTGCTAAGGGACCACAACCAGATTATTCAAGAAACCTTGGGTAATAGTAAGAGACACATCTAAGAAACATTGGCACAGATAAAGGCACAAAATAGAAACTAAAGAAACTCACAAACTTCTCCAGAAAATTTCACAAAAATTTTCAAATTTAGGATCAAAAGGGAAATTTAAACATAAGATTCATTTACAACCCCAAATAGCCAAGAACACAAAAGATTCTCTCTAAGCCATTATGATGAAAATGCCTAAAATACAGAATAAGGATAGAATTTCAAAAGGAACAAGAGAAAAATGGCAAGTAATATTTAGTGTAAGCCAATTAGGATTTCAACTGATTTTTCAACTTAGACCCTAAAAGGCAAGAGGGCTTGGAACAAAATATACCAAACCCTAAATGAAAACAGGTGGCAATCAGGATTACTATATCCAACAAAATTATCCATCAGAATGCAAGATGAAATGAAAACATTCCATAATCAGCAGAAACTAAAAGAATTCATAACCACCAAGCCTGCACACAAAACAAACTTAATGAAATATTTCATGCAGAAGATAATGAAGAATAAAAATGAAAACCAGCATAAGAATAAATCACACTGGAATAGTCAAAAAGGTGACTAAAACTTGAATTAAATATTTAAAACAAATTAAAATAGGAGAAAATAAAAAATATCTCTATAATAACACTGGAAATGGTCTAACCTCTCCAATCAACAGACAATAATTGGTGGAGTGTATTAAAAAACAAGACTCAAACATAACTTGTTTACAATTGAATAATCTTGCATACAGATATATACATAGACTAAAAGGTGAAAGGATGGACAATGATATGAAATACACTTGGAAACCAAAAACAAGAAGCATATTAGACAAAGTGAACCTCAAGTCAAAATTAATCAGAAGACAGAAAGAAGGTCATTTTATACTGGTTAAGGGAATTGTCCGAGACATAATGATTGCAAATATTTATGCCCCAAACATCAGTGAACTTACATACATAACAACAACAAGAAAAACCTTAATATGGGGAATCAAATGGACCACAATACAATAACACTATGATTTCAACACACCCCTGTCATCATTGGGTAATGAAAACATAAATTAAGAGTCTTTTTAAAGAATGATATAAGAGAGCAAATGCAGGCAATGAATGATGACTTCAATAAACAGTTAAAAAAGCAAATGAAGGAAGCAAAAGATCATTTTGATAAAGAGAGATTCTAAAAAAACAAAAAAAACCCATAGATCTTTGAAATGAAGAAAACAATAAACCAAATTAAAAACTCAAGTGCTGGGGATAAACCTGTTGGTAGAGTGCTTGCCTTGCAAGCACAAGGCCCTGGGTTTAATCCTCAGCACCACAACAAACAAACAAACAAACAAACTCAACAGAAAATATCACCAATAAACTAGATCACTTGAAAACCAGAACCCTGCACTATGAAGACTAAATATTTAATCTTGGAAACAAAGTTGACCAGAAAGGGAAGATGATAGGAAATCATGAACAGAACCTCCAAGAATTAATTATGGGATAACTTGAAAAGACCAAACTTAAGAATTATTGGGATTAAGGAAGGCATAGAGATACAAACCAAAGGAATGAACAATCTATTCAATGAAATAATATCAGAAAATTTCCCAAACCTGAAGAATGAAATGGAAAATCAAATACATGAGGCTCACAGGACACAAAATGTATAAAATTATGACAGAGCTCCACCAAGGCACATTATAAGGAAAATGCCCAACATACAAAAATAAAGATAGAATGTTAAAGGTCCTGAGAGAAAAGCATCAGATTACATATAGGGGTAAAACAATACAGAGATTAGCAGATTTTTCAGCCCAGACCCTAAAAGATAGGAGGGCCTGGAACCATATATTTCAAGCTCTGAAAGAAAATGGATTCCAACCAACAATATTAACCAGCAAAATTAACCTTCAGATTTGATGACAAAATAAAATCCCTCCATGATAAGCAAAAGGTAAAATAATTTACAAATAAAAAGCCTGCACTACAGAACATTCTCAGCAAAATATTCAATGAGAAGGAAATGAAAAACAACAATGTAAGTCAGCAAAGGGAGGAACTACCCTAAAGGAAAGCCAATCAAAGGAGAAACCAAGTCAAGTTAAAAACCAAAAATAAGCCAAAATGACTGGGAATACAAATCGTATTTCAATAATAACCCTGAATGTTGATGACCTAAATTCATTAATCAAAAGACAGAGACTATCAGATGGATAAAAAAAAAGATCTAACAATATGCTGTCTTCAAAAGACTCATTTCATAGAAAAAGACAGTAACAGACTGAATGAGAAAGGATGGGAAAAAACATACTATGCACATGGACTGAGTAAAATTCAGGGTATTCCATCTTCATATCAGATAAAGTGGAGCTCAAGCCTAAGTTAGTCAGATGGGAAAAGGAAGGACATTTCACAATACTTAAGAGAACCATAAATGAACAAGACATAACAATCATAAATATTTATGCACCAAACAATGGAGCATCTATGCATGTCCAACAAATCCTTGTCAATACCAGGAACCAAATAGACCACAACACAATAATACTGGCTGAGTATAACACATGTCTATCACTACCGGGTAGATCTTCCAAACAAAAACTGAAAAAAGAAACCATGGAACTCAATAACACAATCAACAATTTAGACTTCACAGACTTATATAGAATATTCCATACATAAACGAGTGAATATATTTTCTTTTCAGTCGCATATGGATCCTTCCCTAAAATACATACTACCTTGTATTCTACCAGATCATAATGGAATGAGATTAGAAATCAATGATAAAATAAAAAATAGAAACTATGCCAATACACTATTGATTCATGCATGGACAGCAGAAGACATCAGGGAGGAGATAAAAATAATTCTTAGAGGTAAACCAGAACAATAATACAACATATCAAAATCTCTGAGACACTATGAAAGCAGTAATAAGAGGAAAATTCATTGCATTGAGCTCGTTCAATAAAAGAATAAAAAGTCAAATAACCTAACATTACATCTAAAACTCCAGGAAAAAGAAGAACAGATCAACACCCAAAGGAGAAGACAGGAAATAATTAAAATCAGGGCTAAAATCAATGAAATTGAAACAAAAGAAATAATTAGAAAACTGACAAAACAAAAAGATGGTTCTTTGAAAAAATAAACAAAATTAATAAACCCTTAGCCACACTGATGAAGAGAAAACTCAAATTACTCAAATGTGTGATGAAAAAGGAAATATCACAACAGACGCTATTGAAATACAAAACATAATTAGAAGCTATTTTGAAAATCTATTCTCCAACAAAAGAGAAAATCTCAAAGACATCGACAAATTTCTAGAGACATGTTCCACCCAAACTGAAGCAAGACATACAAAATATAAACAGATCAGTTTCAAGCAATGAAATAGAAGAAGCCATCAAAAGCATACCAACCAAGAAAAGCCCTGGACTTGACAGATTCTCAGCCAAGTTCTACAATACCTTCAAAGAAGATCTAATACCAATACTCCTCAAAGTATTCAATGAAACAGAAAAGGAGGGAACCCTTCCAAAATCATTCTATGAAGCTAATACCCCCTGATACCAGAAGGAGACAAAGACACATCGAAGAAAGAAAACTTTGGACCAATATCACTGATGAACATAGATGCAAAAATTCTTAATGAAATTCTGGCAAATCACCTACCAAAATGTATTAAAAAGTGGGTTTCTCCCCAGAGATGAAAGGTTAGTTCAACATCCAAAAATCAAAAAATGTAATTAACCATATCAACAAACTTAAAGTTAAGAATCATATGATTATTTCAATAGATGCAGAAAAAACATTTGATAAAATGCAACACCCCTTCATGCTTAAAACTCTAGGAAAAATAGGGATAGTGGGAATATTGTAAATGCTATCTATGCTAAGCCCAAGGCCAACATCATTCTAAATGGAGAAAAACTAAAAGCATTCCCTCTAAAAAGTGGAAGAAGACAGGGATGCCCTCTTGTACCACTTCTATTCAACATAGTACTGCCAGACCAAAGAAATTAAAGGGATATGAATAGGAAAAGAACTCAAACTATCACTATTTGCAAATGACATGATTCAGTATTTAGAGGATTCAAAAAATTCCAGAGGAAAACTCCTAGAACCAATGAATGAATTCACCAAAGTAGCAGGATATAAAATAAACACTCATAAATCTAATGCATTTCTCTTCATAAGTGATGATTCCCCTGAAAGATAAATTAGGAAAACTACCCCATTCACAATAGCCTCAAAAAATAAAATAAAATACTTGGTAATCAATCTAACAAAAGAGGTGAAAGACCTCTACAATGAAAACTACAAGAACACTAAAGAAAGAAGCACCGATCTCCAAAATTTACAAAGAATTTAAAAAACTTTGCACCAAAAATATAAAGAACCCAATCTATAAATGGGTTAAGGAACTGGACAGACACTTCACAGAAGATCTACAAGCAATGAACAAATATATGAAAATGTGTTCAACATCTCTAGTAATTAGAGAAATACAAATCAAAATCATTCTAAGATTTCATCTCACTCCATTTAGAATGGCTATTATCAAGAACAGAAGCAATAACAGGTGTTGGCATGGATGTGGGGAAAAAAGCACACTTGTACATTGCTGGTGGAGTTGCAAATTGGTGCAGCCACTCTGGAAAGCAGTATGAAGATTCCTCAGAAATGTTGGAATGGACACACCATTTGACCCAGCTATCCCACTCCTTGGTTTATACCCAAAGGACTTAAAATCAGCATACTACAGTGATGCAGCCAAATCAATGTTCATAGCTGCTCAATTCACAGTAGCTGGATTGTGGAACCAACCTAGATGCTCTTCAATAGATGAATGGATAAAGAAACTGGTATATATACACAATGGAATGTTATTCAGTCATAAAGAAGAATAGAATTTTGGCATTTGTAGGTAAATGGATAGAGTTGGATAATATCATGCTAAGAGAAATAAGTTAATTCCAAAGAAACAATGTCCAAATGTTTTCTCTGATAAGTGGATGCTGATACATAATGGGGAGAATGGTAAGGGAAGAATGGAGGAATGTTGGATTGTGTAGAAGGAAATGAGGGGAGGGGCCAGGGGGAAGGAAAGATGGTAGAATGAGACAAACATCATTCCCCTATGTACATGTATGATTACATGAATGGTGTGACTCCTCATCGCGTCCAACCAGAGAAATGTAAAGTTGTACTCCATTTGTGTATAATGAATCAAAATGCATTCTGCTATTCTGTTGTTATGTATAACTAAATAGAACCAACAATAAAAAAAGTTTTAACTTTTTCTGCAAAGGCTTTTAAGCTCAATAGTGGAAAAATGGCATTAAGAATTTCTTCTCAATCTAAATCCTGTTCTGTGAGCATGTTGATTAATTAAAAATTCAATTTCCTTTGGAATTAACTTGTTGAATGTCATATAGTATTAAAATGCTATTCATTGCACTCAGTGTTCAATGTGCTCTCTCTTGTCTTCCAAGATAGCCATTAAAGAAGATTAAAGGAATAAAAACAAAACAAAACAAGACTATTCAGAGCTAAACAGCACTATTAAACAAATGAATCTAAAAGACATCTATAGAATATTTCATACATCAACAACTGAATTCAATTTCTTCTCAGGAGCACATGGCAATTTCTCTAAAGTAGATCATAGTTTATGGCACAAAACAAGTCTTATAAAATACAAAAAGAATAGATATAATTCCTCATAATCTATCTGATCACAGTGGAATGAAATTAGAAATCATGTCATGATAAAAAACAGAAACCATTTTAAAACCTGAATGTTAAATAATACAATTTTGAATGAGGAATGGATTACAGTAAAATCAGGGTGACATTAAATATCTTAGAAACAAGATATAACATATTAAAATCTTTGGGACATTATGAAGGCAGTTATAATAGGAAAGTTTATTTTACTGAGTTCCTACAATAAAATAAATAGAAAGGTCACAAATTAACAATCTAATGTTATATCTCAAGATACCTGAAAAAGAAGATTGAAATATTCCCAAATTAGTAGAAGATGGAAAATAATTAATATTAGAGCCTAAATAAATGAAATTGACAATAAAAATAGTACAAAGGATTAATAAAACAAAGTGTTGGTTTTTTGATAAGATAAATAACATCAATACATCCTTAGCTAAACTTAGCAAAAGAAAAAGAAAAACCCAAATAAAAAACAGTGAAGAAAAAGAAACTATCAGCACAGACACATCTGAAATCCAGAGGATGATTAGAACTATTGTGAAAATATATATTCCAATAAAATAGAAGATATTGACAAATTTCTAGACACAAATGACCTACCAAATTGATTCATAAGGATATAGAAAACTAAATAAGCCAATATCAAGAAATGAAACTGAAGCAGCAATTTACAGCCTTCCAACAAATAAATGCCCAAGACCAGAAGGAGTCTTAGCTGAGTTCTATCAAACCTTTAAAAAAGAAATTATTCCATGAAATAAAAAGGGAGGGAAAGCTGCCAAATTCACTCTATGAAGCCCATATCTACCTGACACCAAAACCAAAGACACATGAAAGAATGAAATTATCAGAATAATATTACTGATGGACACATTAAGGACAAGAATCACATTATTATCTCTACATATGCAGAAAAAGTATTCTACAAATTTCAGCATCCATTCATATTTAAAAGACTGGGGAAACTAGGTATAGAAGCAATTTTATTCAACATTGCAAAGGGTATATATGACAAATCCAAGGTCAACAACACAGTGAATGAAGAAAAATTGAAAGCATTTCCTCTGAAACCAGGAACAAACAAGGATACCAAAGAGGTGAAAAAGTCTACAATGAAGACTTTAGAACACTATAGAAAGAAACTGAAGTAGGTCTTAGAAGATGGAAAGACACCTCATGTTCTTTGATAGACAGAATCAATACTGTCAAAATGACTATACTACTGAAAGTGTTGTACAAATTAAATGCAATCTCACTCAAAATACCAATGCCATTCATCACAGAACTAGAAAACAAAGGTCAAAATTTATTTGGAAAGATAAGCAACCCAGAATAGCCAAGGCAATCCTGAGTTATTCCTCACCCAGAGCAATGCTGAAGGTATTACAGTACCATGCCTAAATTTATACTACTGAGCTATAGTAATAAAAACAGCATGTTACTGGCACCAAAACAAACAAAGTCAAAGAAATAGAACAGGACACACAGAAAGAAATACCCCTAGACATAGTCTTTGGACAACTGACAATAGTTTTACAAAAACATACATTGGGTAAAAGCTTTTTTAATAAATGGTGCCAGGAAAACTGAATATCAATATATAGAAGAAGGAAACTTGACCCATACCTCTTACCCTACAAAAATGTCAACTGAAAGCAAATCAAAGACGTAGGAATTAGGACAGAAATTTTGCTACTGGTATAATAAAATGTAAGCTCACCATCCTGAGGTATTAGCATAAGAACCAACTTCCTTAATAAGACTCCAAAAGAGCAAGAAATAAAACCAAATATTAATAAGTATAATGGCATCCAATTAAAAATTTATTCACAGCAAGGGAAAGAAGAGTGTGAAGTGAAAACCTACATAATGTGAAAGATCTTCTCCATCTGCTCCTCAGATAGAGCAATAATATCCAGAATATATATGTATATATATACAGAACTCAAGAAACAACAAAAAATAAATAGCACAATTAATAAATGGCAATAAAACTAAACAGACACTTCTTATAAGAAGACATACAAATGAACAACAAATACATGAGAAAAATACTCAACATCCCTAGCAATCGGGGAAATTCAGATCAAAACTACATTGAGATTTCATGTCATTCTAGTGAGAATGGGAATCATCAAGAAAATAAATAAAAAATAAAACGTGTTACAGTGGAAGTGAAGTAGAAAAAAATAATAAATAATACTGAGGTGCGGAAAAATGTACACTCATACATTGTTGGTGGAACTACAAATTAGTGCAACCACCCTGTAAAGCTCATAAATCTAGGAATGGACCCAACATAAGACCCAAATATCCCATTCCTCAATGTTTATCAAAAATTCCAAAATTGGCATACTATGGGGATGCACAAACATCAATGTTTATAGAAACACAATTCACAATAGCCAAGCTATGGAACCTATCTATGTGTCCATCAACAGATGAATGGACAAAAAATATGATACACATGCACACTCACACACATATACACACACACATATACACACAATGAAATATTATTGAGTCATAAACAAGAATGAAATTATGGCATTTTCTGGTAAATGGATGAAACCAGAGAATATCACGCTAAGTGAAATAGGCCAGACTTCCTTAACAGGACTCCAATAGACCAAGAAATAAAAGCAAGAATCAATAACTGGGATAGATTCAAACTAAAAAGCTTTCTCTCAGCAAAGGAAACTATCAGCAATGTGAAGAGAGAACCTACAGAGTGGGAGAAAATCTTTGCCACTCATACTTCAGATAGAGCACTAATTTCCAGAATATATAAAGAACTCAAAAAACTGTACACCAAGAATGCAAATAAACCAATGAATGAAATGGGCTAAGGATATGAACAGACACTTCACAGAAGAAGAGCTACAAGCAATCAACAAATATATGAAAAAATGTTCAACATCTCTAGTAATAAGAGAAATGCAAATCAAAACTACCCTAAGATTCCATCTCACCCCAATTAGAATGGTGATTATCAAGAATACTAGCAACAATAGGTGTTGGCGAGGATGTGGGGAAAAAGGTACACTCATACATTGCTGGTGGGGCTGCAAATTAGTGCAGTCACTCTGGAAAGCAGTGTGGAGATTCCTTAGAAAACTTGGAGTGGAACCCACTCCTCGGCCTATACCCAAAGGACTTAAAATCAACATACTACAGAGATACAGCCACATCAATGTTCATAGCTGTTCAATTCACCATAGCCAGATTGTGGAACCAGCCAGGATACCCCTCAATTGATGAATGGATAAAGAAACTGTGGTATATATATACCATGGAATATCAGCCATAAAGAATATAAAATTATGGCATTTGCAGGCAAATGGATGCAGTTGGAGAATATCATGCTAAGTGAGATAAGCCAATCTCAAAAAACCAAAGGATGAATGATCTCACTGATAAGCAGATGATGACACATATAGGGGGTGGGAAGGGGGCAAGAATGGAGGAAGGAGGGACTGTATAGAGGGATAAGAGGGGTGGGAGGGATGGGGGGGAGAAAAAAATAACAAAATGAATCAAAAACTATTACCTTAGGTAAATGTATGATTACATAAATGGTATGCCTCTACTTCATGTGCAAACAGAGAAACAAAATGTATCCCATTTGTTTACAATAAAAATGAATTAAAAAAAACAAAATAGAAGATTATTAAAATTTAAATGAGAGAAAAAATGTTATAATTGGTAACTGAATTCAGGAAAGGTGCAGGTTAAAAACATCAATATACAAAAATCAGTACCATTTTTCTGAGGTAGTAGTGAACTATTCAAAAAGGAAATTAAGAAAACACTATCATTTACAATAGCTTTAAAAAACCCTGAGAAGTAAACTTAATCAAGGATATGAAAGACATGCATATGATGGAACACTTACGAACAAAATTCAAGAAAACACATATGGAAATATATTATGTATTCATAGATTCTAGGAATTCTATAGTGTGGAAAAAGTCTACATTAAGTAAAGTGATAATGAAATCTCCATCATGAGTTCAATGTCATTTTTTCACAGAAATAGAAAAAAAATTCTTAAATTTGTATGACACCACTAAGAACCCAAAGTTCTAAATTAATCTTGAGTAAAAAGAAAGAAAGTTGGAAGAATCACATTCTATCATTTCAATATATGCTAAAATGATTATAGTGAAAATAGCAAGTTACTGGCATGAAAACCTAAACACTGAAAAATGGAAAAGAATGTGGAATCACAAATTAATGGTCAATTTATGATCATTTGAGTTTTCAAAACAAAACTGCCAATAAAACAAAATAGGAAAAAGTCTTTTCAATAAATATTGTTGGGCCAATTGGATATATGCATGTGTGTGAACAAAATTTGTTCCTTTCTCACCCAGGTCAGACTATATATATATATATATATACACACACACACACACACACAAACACAAACACACACACACATATCTATCTGTGACCTGAAATTGTAAAAGCACAAGAAGAAATCATGGAAAAATTCTCTACAACATTGCTCTGTGAACTTGCCTTTCTTTTTTTATTTTGTTTTTGGATATGACCCCAAAAGGATAGGTAATAAAACAAAAATACATGAAAGGATTACATCAACCTAAGACACTTCAGCACAACAATGGAAATAGTTAACCAAGTAAAGAGAAAATTTGCAGAGTGAGAAAATATTTCTTAGTCATATATCTGATAATGGGTCAATATTTAAAATATGTGTGTTAAAGAACTCAACGGCAAGAAAGTAAATAAGCTGTTTAAAAAATGGTCAAAGGACCTAAATAGACATTTTACATAAAGGTACATACAAATGACCATGAAGTTCAGAAAAAAATATTCAGCATCAATAATCTTTAGGAGAAATGCATTAATACCTCACACCAGTTAGAATAGATGTTATCAAAAAGATGAAAAGTAATAAGTGTGAGAATGTAGAGAAAAGAGCATTCTTATATTCTGTTGACTGAAATGTAAATTAGTGCTGTTATTTTGTTTGTACAGTTTCCTCAAAAAAAAAAAAAAACTAAAAATAGAAGAGGGGAGGGAGGAGTAGAGGGAAAGGGAAAGTGCTGTAGACAGAATTAGAGAAAATTATAGACCATGCTTTTATAATTATGTCAAAATGAATCCTAGTGTTATATATAACTGAAAAGAAATAATAAAATAGAAGATGCAACAATCCCATGTCAGTGTATATAACAAAAGTAATAGGGTTAAACTTTCTTGTGTATTTCCATGTTCATTGAAACATTATACAAAATAGGTATGCAATGCAATTATTTTAAATATCTCTCATCAGAAAAATAGGGATAAATGTAGTATACACACATAAATGATTATTATTTATTCTTTAAAATGAAGGAAATCCTGTCATCTGAAATAGTATGGATGAACCTAGGAGACATGCTAAATAAAATAAGACAAGCACAGAAAAAGAAATACTGCATTATCTTTTTAAATAAACAGTTAAACTCTAGTGTTTTAGACATGAAGGGGTGCTGAATTTTGTCAAATGTTTTTTATGTATCCATTGAGATGATCATATTATTTTTGTTTTTATGTATATTGATATGATGGACTACATTTATTGTTTTTCATATGTTGAACCAACCCTGCATCCCTGGGATGAACCCTTCTTGATTGTGGTGTGCTATCTTTTCAATATGTTTTGTATGCAATTTTCCAGAATTTTCTTAAGAATTTTTGCATCTATGCTCATCAGGGATATTGGTCTGAAGTTCTCTTTCTTTGATGTGTCTTTGAATGGATTTGGTGTCAGGGTGATATTAACCTCATAGAATGAGTTTGGAAGGATTCCCTCCTTTTCTATTTCATGGAATAATTTGAAAAGTATTGGTGTTAAATCTTCTCTGAATGTCTTGTAGAACTTGACTGAGAATCCATCTTGTCCTGGGATTTTCAAAATTGGTAGGCTTTTGATGGCATTTTCTTTTTCATTATTTGAAATTGTTCTGTTTAAATTATGTGTGACCTGATTCAGTTTGTGTAGGTCATAGGTATTTTGAACTTTGTTGATGTCTTCAATATTTTCTACTTTATTAGAGTATAAATTTGTAAAATAGTTTCTAATTATCTTCTGTATTTCAGTTGTGTCCTTTATGACATATCCTTTTTCATCACATATTGCAGTGATTTGGGTTTTCTCTCTTTTTCTCTTCATTAGTGTAACTAAGGGTTTATCAATTTTATTGATTTTTTTCAAAGAACCAACTTGGATTTCAGCTCTGATTTGAACTATTTCCTATCTTCTATTGTTTTGGTGTTGATTTGTTCTTCTTTGTCTAGGGGTTTGAGATGTACATTAGGTCATTTATTTGTTGACTTTTTATTCTTTTAATAAATGAGCTCAATGCAATGAACTTTCCTCTTAATACTGTCGTCACAGTGTCCCAGAGATTTTGGTGTGTTGTATTGGTGTTTTCATTTGCCTATAAGTATTTTTTCATTTTATCTTTGATTTCTTCTACTATCCATTTGTCATTCAATAATGTATTATTTAGTCTCCATGTGTTAGAGTAGCTTCTATATTTTATTTTATTGTTCATTTCTAAATCCAGTCCATTATGATCTGATAGAACGCAGGATATTATCTCCATTTTTTTTGTATTTACTAAGAGTTGCTTTGTGCAATAAGATATGGTACATTTTAGAGAAGGATCTATGTGCTCCTGAGAAAAAAGTGATGTCATTTGTTTATGGATGAAATAGTCCACACATGTCTGTTGTTAAATTACTGATTGTATTATTTACTTCAATATACACTAGAAAAACTAGGGATAATAGAAACATACCTCAACATCATAAGAGCCATATATGTTAAAACCAAATCCAACATAATTCTAACTTAGAAAAATTGAAAGTATTCCCTCTAAAAACTAAAACAAGACAAGGATGCCCTCTTTCACCACTTTTATTCAACGTTGTCCTTGATATTCTAGACAGAACAATTAGACCAAAGAAATTAAAAGTATACAAAGAGGTAAAGAAAAACTCAAACTATCACTATTTGCCAATGACAGGATTCTATATTTAGAAGATCCAAAAAATTCCACCAGAAACTTCTAAAATGAATAAATTAATTCAGCAAAGTAGCAGGAAACCCATAAATACACATAAATCAAACACATTCCTATACATCAGCAATGAATTCACTGAAAGAGAAATAAAGAATACTACTCCATTCACAGTAGCCTAAAAAAAAATACTTGGGAAAAAATCTAACAAAAGAAGTGAAAGACCTCTACAATGAAAACTATAAAACACTAAAGAAAGAAACTGAAGAAGACCTTAGAAGATGGAAAGATCTCCCATGCTCCTGGATAGGCAGAATTAATATTGTCAAAATGGTCATACTACCAAAAGTATTATACAAATTTAAAGCAGTTCCTATTAAAATCCCAATGACATTCATCATAGAACTAGAAAAAACAATCATGAAATTCATTTGGAAAAATAAGAGATCCAGAATAGCCTAAGCAATCCTTAGCAAGAAAAGTGAAGCAGGAGGCATTACACTACCAGACCTCAAACTATACTACAGAGCTATAGTAATAAAAACAGCATGGGATTGGCACCAAAACAGACACATAGACCAATAGCACAAAATAGAAGACACAGAGACAAACCCACATAAATACAGTTATCTCATACTAGACAAAGGTGCCAAAAACATACAATGGAGAAAAGATAGCCTCTTCAACAAATGGTGCTGGCAAAACTGAAAATTCATATGCAGCAAAATGAAATTAAACCACTATCTCTCATCCTGTACAAAACTCAACTCAAAATAAATCAAGGATCTAGGAATTAAACCTGAGACCCTGCACCAAACAGAAGAAAAAGTAGTCCCAAATCATCATATTGGTTTAGGACCATACTGCCTTATCAAGACCCCCAAAGCACAAGAAATGAAAGCAAGAATCAATAAATGGGATAGATTCAAACTAAAAAGCTTTTTCTCGGCAAAGGAAACAATCAATAATGTGAAAAGAGAGTCTACAGAGTGGGAGAAAATCTTTTCCACACACATTTCAGAAAGCACTAATCTGCAAAGTTTATAAAGAACTTAAAAAACTTTACACCAAATATACAAAGAGCACAATCAAAAAATGGGGTAAGGAACTGGGCAGACACTTCACAGAATAAGATATACAGGTGATCAACAAATATATGAAAAAGTGCTCATCATCTCTAGTAATTAGGGAAATGCAAATTAAAACCACCCTGAGATTTCATCTAACTCCAATTAGAATGGCTATTATCAAGAACATAAGCAATAATAAGTGTTGACATGGATATGGGGAAAAAGGCACACTCATACATTGTTGGTGGAGTTGCAAATCAGTGCAGCCACTCTGGGAAACAGTATGGTGATTCCTCAGAAAACTTGGAATGGAACCAACATTTGACCCAGTTCTCCCATTCTTTGGCCTATACCCAAAGGACTTAAAATCAGCATACTACAGTGATGCAGACACATCAATGTTCATAGCTGCTCAATTCACGATAGCTAGATTGTGGAACCAACCTAGAAATCCTTCAATTGATAAGAAACTGTGGTATATATACACAATGGACTATTATTCAGCCATAAAGAAGAATAAAATTATGGCATTTGCTGGTAAACAGATGAAGTTGGAAAATATCATGCTAAGTGAAACAGGCCTAGCCCAAAAAACCAAAGGTCGAATGTTTTCTCTGAGAAATGGATGATGATACATACTGAGGGAGGTGGCGGGAGGGAAGAAAAGAATGAAGGAACTCTGAATGGTGTAGAGGAAAATGGGGTGGGAGGGGTGGGAGAAGGAAAGATAGTAGTCTGAGACAGTATTACCCTATGTATATGTATGATTACATGAATGGTGTGAATCTACATTGTGTATAACCATAGAAATGAAAAGTTGTACCCCATTTTTGTACAATGAATCAAAATGCAGTCTGTAAAAATTTAAAAAATTAAATGAAATAAATAAATAAATTCCTGGTGGGAATGCAAAAGGGTGCAACCATTATGGAAATTCCTCAGAAAACTTCAAATGAAACCACCATTTGACCCAGTTATCCCACTTCTTGGTTTAAACCCAAAGGACATAAAAATCAGCATACTACAGTAACGCAGTCACATGAACATCAACTCAATTCACCATAGTTAAACTATGGATCCAGCCTAGGTGCCCAAAAAACCAAAGGCCAAATGTTTTCTCTGATATGTGGATGCTAATTCACAACAGGGGCGGAGATAGGGAAGAATAAAGTTATTTTATATTAAGTGGAGGGGAATGAAGGGAGGGTAAGGGGTATGGGGGTAGGAAGAATAGTAGAGTGAAACAAACATTATTACCTCATGTACATATATGACTGCATGACTGGTGTGATCCTACAATATGTAAAATCAGAAAAATGAGGAATTATGCTCCATTTATATATGATTAATCATAATGTATAAATACATTCTACTGTCATGTACAACTAATTAAAACAAATAAAAAGTTAAAAAATTAACAGTTAAACTCATAGAAATACAGAGTGGAATTCTGATTAGCAAAGTTTGGGGAGGATGAGACAGAGAATGAGGAGTTGATCAAATGCAAAATGATTGAGACAGACAGAAGGATTGAATTTTGAGATGTATTGGACAGCAAGTGACTAAGGTCAATAAAACATACTTCAAAATAAATTAGTGGTTTCAAAAGCCTCACCATAAAAAAGATAGCTAAGAAAATGGAATTATTAATCAGCATGATTTAATTATTCTACTTTGTTAGCTTATATATGTGTCTATTTGAAATTGTCTACAAAATTATATGTCAAATGTGATACTATATTTTATAAGTGTAAACCACTATTATTTATTGATTAAAAGAGTATCAAATGAAATGCACATAAACGTAGGAATTTACTTTTGTACTCTAGATTCTATTCCATTGATCTTTATATCTAACCTTATACTACCAGAGTTTGTTGATTACTTTTGTTGTATAATTTTTTCTCTTTTGTTGTCAAGAGTGTTTTGGCTAATGCAGGTCATATGATTACATTTTCACATTATTTTTTGAATCAACTGTATAAGTTTTAAAAGAAAATGCTATGTAGAATTTTGATAGGGATTTCACAAATTGTACCACAATTTGAGAAATATTGTGACCTTAATATTAATCCTCATGGTTCATAAACATAGGCTACTTTTCCATTTATTCAGCTTTTTAATTTTTTTCAGGAAAGGTTTGAAGTAAAAATCTTGGACTTCTTTTGTTATCCCTGTCTTACGTTTCTGACACTATTGTGAATAGAACTGCCTTAATTTTATGGTTACAGTTTTCATTGGCAGTATAAAAATATAATGGATTTTTGCATATCACCTTTTAACCTATGATCTAGTTTATTAATTTCATCATGTTTTAAAAATATTTATAACCTTGTAATAAGTAATCATGCATTTATTGAATAAAGACAGTTTTAATTTCGGTTTTCAAATCTGGATGCCTTTATTTTCTTTTTCTTGGTTAACTGCACTCACTACTCTTCATGATACTTTTGAATATAGTTGGGGAGAGTAGACATACTTTATCCAAATCATAAGGGTAGACAATTCACTATGATGTATGAAGTTCACTATGTACTGTAAATCATTTTATCATAGTGAGGAATTTCCTCTCTATTCCTAATTTGTTAAAATATTTATTGTGGAAGGTTGTTGGATTTGTCAAGCACTTTCCTTCTCTATTTTTTTTATCATTTGCTCTGTATCATGTATTACATTAACTGACTATTGGATGTTAAAAAATCTTACAGTCTTAGAAGAAATTCCATTTTGAAGTGTGTATACTCCTTTTTATCTTGCTGAATTCTATTCATTCTTATTATGTTGCAGACATTTGAATCTATATTAATGAGGGATATTGATTTACAGTTTTCTTCTGATGTCTTTATTTGGTTTTGGTATCACAGTAACTGTCTTACAGGAAAGAAGGAAGGAACAAATGAATGTTGGATGGTTCATTGTAGCTAGAGTTCAAATTTTTTGAGGTTTTCAAAGAACCAAGTTTTGGACATCAGCAACATAATAGAATAGGAACCTCCTGCCTTTTCCTCTTCACATGAATTTCCTTGAATAAACATGTACACTTGTAAATTTATTCTAAAACAAAGTCAGAATCTAGTATAATCCTGAAAATTGGACAACTTAGAAAATATCCACAATTTAAAGTATAGAAACAGCAGAAACACATTTATGTAAATAACCATGACATCATGGAGGAATCACCAACTCCCACCATCTTAATTAGTAATGAAATGTTCAGATCACATGTAGCATCCAAACTTTTATGTTTTCTGACAGAAATCAGATGACACAATCTTTACAGCTGCATCTCAAATGATTAGTGGCATCTCCTTCTTGTTCCTCTTTCCCCCCTTCTCCTCCTCCTTCTTCTCACTTGTACATATTAGTTAGAAAGAGGGGGTTTTTCATTGTGAAATATCCATATATTCATATAACTTTCTTTTACCAGTCCCAATTCCTCCTGTGATGCTCCCCTACCTCCTACTTATTCTCTTCCTCTATCTAAACAATCTGTTGTCTACCTTGAAAGCACCCCTTTTTTCCCTTCTAGCTTTCACATATGAGAGAAAACATACCACACTTGTATTTCTCAATCTTGTTTATTTTGCTTAACATGATATGCACTCCCATTCCAACCATCTTCCTGAAACTGTTCTTCTTTAGGGATGGATAAAACTCCATTGTGTACATATACCATATTTTCTTTATCCATTTATCTGTTGACATACTCCTAGACTGATTCCATATTTTGGCTCTTTTAAATTGTGCTGTGACAAATATGGGGGTGCAGGAATCTCTATAGTATATGGGCTTTAATTCCATTGGGTATATATTATGGAGTGGTATAGCTGGATTGTATGGTAATTCTATTTTAGTTTTGTGAGGAACAGCATATTGATTTCTACAATGGCTGTACTAACCTATATTCCTGGCAATAAATGTATAAGGGTTTCTTTTTCCCTGCATCCTGGCCAACACTATTGTTTGTGTTCTTGAGTGTTTGTATTGTGAATGGAGTGAAATAGAATCTTAATGTAGTTTTGATTTACATTTCCCTGATGGCTAAATATGCTGAATATTTTTTCATATATTTATTAGTAATTTGTATTTCTTTTTTGAGAAGTGTCTGTTTATTCATTTGCTTATAGTTTTTTGAGTTCTAGGTATCAGTCCTCTGTCACAAGAGTAGCTGGCAAAAATATTCTCTTACTGTGTAGGCTATCTCCTCACCCTGTTAAGTGTTTCATTTGCTATGCAGAAGCTTTTCAATTTGATCCTAACCCATTTATTGATTCTTGGTTTTATTTCCTGAGTTATAGGAGTCCCATTCAGGAAGTCACTGCCCATGCGTATATGTTGGAGTGTTTTTCCACAGACTTTTTCTAGCAGTTACAGTGCTTTGAGTCTTATACCTAAGTCTTTGATCAATTTTTAGTTGACTCTTCTACAGCATGAGAGATAGGGATCTGGTTTCATTCTTCTATATATGAATATCCCATTTTGCAAGCAACATTTTTTAAGTAGTATCTTTTATACAAAGTATATTTTTGACAACTTTGTTGAGGATGAGATGACTGCAGTTGTATTTTTGTTTATGCATATTTCATTTTATTCCATTGATTTTCTGTTTTTATGTAAGTAACATACTATTTTGTTACTATGGTTTGGTAACATAATTTGAAATAAGTTATTGTAATGCCTCCAGCATTTTTCCCCCATGATAGGACTGGAGTTTTTATTCTTGGTCTTTTGTTCTTCTATTAGAATTTTGATTTCATTTTTGTTGTTGCTCTGTGAAGAATGTCATTGAAAATATGATGGTGATTGCATCGAATCTGTAGATTGCATTGGTATATGGACCTTTTAATAATATTAATTTAGCTTTCCATGAATATGGAAAGTCTGTCTTCTAATATGTTTTTCAACTTCTTTCTTTGGTGTTATATAATTTTCATTGTTGTTTTTTTTAACCTTCTTAATTTGGTTTATTCCTAGGCATTTTATTTTATAAAGCTAACACAAATGCATTTCTCCCCATTCTTTCTCATTACATTCATTATTGGTGTATAGAATAGTTATTTATTTTTATGCATTGATTTTGTATTCTGCTACTGTGCTGAATTTATTTTCCAGTTCTTTAAGTCTTCAGGTGGTGTTTTTTGGGTCTTCTATGTACAGAATCATGCCATCTGAAAACAAAGATAATTTGACTTCTTTCTCTCCTATTTGTATGTCTTTAATTTTTCCTCTTCCCTAATTAGTCTGGCTAAAGTTTGAAGCACTACATTGAATAAGATTTGTGAGTGTAGACATCCTTGACTTGTTCCTAATTGTAGAAAAAATGATTTTGCTTTTCCCCCTTTAAATGTGATATTGACTTTTAGCTCATCATATACAGTCTTTATATTATGAGGTAAGTTCCTTCTATCCCTATTTTCTTTGGGGTTTATATCACGAAGTGATGCCAAATTTTGTTGAAGGCTTTTTATGCATCTATTAACATGTCCATGTGTTCCAGAGTCTGTGGAAATAGAGTTATAACTGGCTACTGTGGATTGTGAATGCCAACCCTTATTCTGTTAACAAGAATAATTGTACTTATTGATTTGTAAGCTAACAAGTATAGGACCTGGGTGTCTTATGTAGTGCACAGACACCAACATGAAGTTAATAAAACATTACAAAACATGTAAATGTTTTCCAAATAAAAGAAGGTAAATCTCTAGACCCAACCTAATTAAAATAGAGATATTTTATGTACCTGATGTACCTGTTATGAGTTTCAGAAGAATGGTAATAAATATGTATAATGATATCAGAGCAATGCATAAGCAAACTGAGAATACAAAAAAGAAACATAATAAATTAAAAAGTACCAAGACCATATCACAGAGCCAATAAATGCAATAACAGAACTCAGCAATCGTAGAAGTGTTCATCAGCAGAATATATCAAATGGAATTAATGTGGAATTAACAAATCATACGTCTTGTGGATAGGCCCATAGAAATCTTCCTGAATAGGAAAAAAAGAATAAAAAACAGTGAAGAAACCTTAAGGAACTTATGTAAAATCATTAAGAGATAATAATAAGGGGGACCAAGATGGCAGACTAGAGGGTGACCACATCTCATGTCACTCCAGAATTCAGGATTCAAAAAGAGGAGGTATTAAGAGACTCGGGACCAACTCAGAGCTGCCAGGTTAGTTTCTCCCACTGGGTGAGGCTACCCCGGATGGGGGAGAATGCCTCGACAGCAGGCAGCTTCTTGGAGCAGGGCCGTCCAGCAAGAGACTTCGGTGCACAACTAGGATCCACACCCACCCTCCCCCCCGACTGGGCGACAGGCCAGGACAGCAGGCAGATTCTCGGAGCAGGGCTGCCCAGAGAGAGACTTCATCACACAGCTAGCCTACCCCAGCCCGAGTGGCAGGCTTGGACTGCAGGCAGCTTCTTGGAGCAGGGTCACCCAGCAAGAGACTTCTGCACACAGCTAGGATCCATCCGGCCCCGGAGGCAGGCCTGGACCACAGGCAGCTTCTTGGACCAGGGCTTCCCAGAGGGAGACTGCCTCACAGGACCAGACTCCACGGCCCAGGCGGTAGTTACGAACCACAGGGAACGTCGCAAAGGAGGGCTGTCAAGCAAGAGACTCACTCATAGGGCAAGGCTCCCTGGACTAGGCACTAGTTCCGGATTGAAGGGAATTTCTTGGAGGAGAGCTGCCCAATGAGACTTCCCCACTGGGTGAGTTTTCCCTGCCAGGTGAGGCTTTCACACTGGGGAGGTAGAACCAGAGACCCAGGCCCAGATCAGCTGTGCCCCAGCCCGCAGACTAGTCCCCCTTTGGCTGACCATCAGTCAACAAGTGGAGGTGCCTCTGCCAAGGAGCAGAGAATACACCCCACCTGAAGGCCACAACCCATAGAGGGGCAGCTTCCTTGTGGATCACTGCATTATCAAGTTCCTCCAAGACTTCAGGCCACTGAAGCCGAGGAGGTGAGTTACTGGAAATCTACAGGGACACGATAAGTCAACGGGAGAAACCTGCAATATCTTGGAGCTTTACTTCTAGAGGGGAAGATACCTGAGCAATATGAGAAAACAAGGGAAAAACATGTCCCAAACAAACCTAGATGCTACAGCAATAAAATACAATGACAACATGGCAGAAGAAATGTCAGAAAGGGAGTTCAGAATGTACATAAATAAAATGTCAGAGAAACAAATGATGAGATGAAAGAGCAAATGCAGGCTTTGAATGATTGCACCAATCAACAATTTAAAGAGCAAATACAGGAAGCAAAAGATCATTTCAATAAAGAGTTAGAGATACTGAAAACAAACAAACAAACAAACAGAAATCCTTGAAATGAAGGAAACAATAAACCAAATTAAAAACTCCATAGAAAGCATAACCAATAGGATAGAACACCTGGAAGACAGAACCTCAGACATTGAAGAAAAAATAGTTAATCTAGAAAACAAAGTTGACCAGAGAAAATGGTAAGATATCATGAACAGAATCCACAAGAATTATGGGATATCATGAAAAGGCAAAAATTAAGAACTATTAGGATAGAGGAAGGCACAGAGAAACAAACCAAAGGAAGGAACAATCTATTCAATGAAATAATATCAGAAAATTTCCCAAATCTGATCAATAAAATGGAAAATCAAGTACAAGAGGCTTATAGGACCCCAAATATGCAAAATTAAAACAGACCACACAAAGGCACATTATAATGAAAATAACTAACATACAAAGTAAAGACAGAATTTTAAAGACTGCAAGAGAAAAGAAATTACATTCAGAGGGAAGCCAATACAGATATCAGCAGATTTTTCAACCCAGATCTTAAAAGCTAGAAGGACCTGGAACAACATTTTTCAAGCTCTGAGAGAAAACAGATGCCAACCAAGAATCTTATACCCAGCAAAACTTACCTTCAGAATTGATGATGAAATAAAATCCTTCCATGATAAACAAGAGCTAAAAGAATTTACAAAAAGAAAGCCAGCATTACAGAACATTCTCAGCAAAATATTCCATGAGGAAGACATGTAAAATAACTATGTAAATAAGCAAAGTGAGGAACTACCCTAAGGGAATAACCAAATAAAGGAGCAACCAAGTCGTGTCAAAACAAAACAAAACAAAACAAAACAAACAAACAAACAAAACAAACAAAAATGTGCCAAATGACTGGGAATACAAATCATGTCACAATAATAACCCTGAATGTTAAAGGCCTGAACTCATCAATCAAAAGACATAGACTGGCAGATTGGATTAAAAAGAAAGATCCAACAATATGCTGCCTGCAAGAGACTCATCTCATAGAAAGAGACATACACAGACTAAAGGTGAAAGGATGGGAAAAAACATACCATGCACATGGACTCAGCAAAAAAGTTGGAGTATCCTTCCTCATATCAGATAATGTGGACTTCAAGGCAAAGTTAGTCAGAAGGGACAAAGAAGGACATTTCATACTGCTTAAGGGAAGCACAAATCAGAAAGACACAACAATCATAAATATCTATGCCCCAAACAGTGGTTTATCCATGTACATCAAACAAATCCTTCTCAATGCCAGGGAATCAAATAGACCACAACACAATAACCACTAGGTGACGTTAACACACTTCTCTCCCCACTAGACAGATCTTCCAAACAAAAATTGAACAAAGAAAGAAACCATATATCTTAATAACACAATCAATAATTTAGACTTAATGGACATTTATAGAATATACCATCCAACAAAGAGTGAATACACTTTCTTCTCAACACAACATGGATCCTTCTCTAAAATAGACCATGTGTTATGCCACAAAGCTACTATTAGCAAATATAAGAACATAGATATACTACCTTGTATTCTATCAGACCACAATGGATTGAAATTAGAAATAAAAACAGAAACTAATCCAACACCTGGAGATTAAATAATATGCTACTGAAGGATAAATGGATAACAGAAGACATCAGGGGGAAGATAAAAAAATTCTTAGATATAAATGAGGACAAAGATACAACATATCAAAATCTCTGGGACACTATGAAAGCAGCACTTAGGGGAAAATTTATTTCATGGACTGCATTCAATAAAAGAAGAAAAAAATCAACAAATAAATTGCCTAATACTACAGCTCAAAGCCCTAGAAGAAGAAGAACAGAGAAACACCAAAGGTAATACAAGACAGGAAACAGTTAAAATCAGAGGTGAAATCAATGAAATAGAAACAAAAGAAACAATCAGAAAAATTGACAAAATAAATAGTTGGTTCATTAAAAAATAAGCAAAATTAATAAACCCTTAGCCACACTAACAAAGAGAAGGAGAGAGAAAACTCAAATTATTAAAATTTGGAAGGAACAAGGAAATATCACTACAGACATGAGTGAAATACAAAATATAATTAGAAGCTATTTTGAAAATCCATACTCCAACAAAATTGAAAATCTTAAAGACATCACAGGTTTCTAGAGACATATGAATTACCTAATCTTAGCCAGGATGACATACACAATTTAAATAGATGAATTTAAAGCAATGACATAGAAGAGGTCATCAAAAGCCTAACAACAAAGAAAAGTCCAGGACCAGATGAGTTCTCAGCCGAGTTTTTCAAAACCTTTAAAGAAGAGCTCATTCCAATACTTCTCAAACTATTCCATGAAATAGAAGAGGAGGGAACCCTCCCAAATTCATTCTATGAAGCCAATACCACCCTGATAACTTAACCACACAGAGACACATTGAGGAAAGAAAATGTCAGACCAATATCCTTAATGAACATCGACACAAAAATTCACAACAAAATTTTAGCAGATCGCATACAAAAATATATTAAAAAGATAGTGCACCACGATCAAGTGGGTTTTATCCCAGGGATGCAAGGTTGGTTCAACATCCGGAAATCAATAAATGTAATTCACCATACAAACAGACTTAAAGTCAAGAATCACATGATCATTTTTTTTATTGTAAACAAATGGGATACATGTTGTTTCTCTATTTGTACATAGAGTCAAGGCATACCATTTGCATAATCATAAATATACATAGGGTAATGTTTGATTCATTCTGTTATTTTTTCCCTTCCCCCACGCCTCCCACCCCTCTTTTCCCTCTATACAGTCCTTCCTTCCTCCATTCTTACCACCCTTCTTATCCCTAACCCTAAAACAAACCCTAACCCTAACGCTAACCACTCCCACCACCCATTATATGTCCTCATCCGCTTATCAGCGAGATCATTTGTCCTTTAGTTTTATGAGAATAGCTTATCTCACTTACCATGATATTCTCCAATTTCATCCATTTGCCTGCAAATGCCATAATTTTATCATTCTTCATGGTGGAGTAATATTCCATTGTATATGTATGCCACAGTTTCTTTATCCATTCAACAACTGAAGGGCATCTAGGTTGGTTCCACAATCTGGCTATGGTGAATTGAGCAGCAATGAACATTGATATGGCTGTATCTCTGTAGTATGCTGATTTTAAGTCTTTTGGGTACAGGCCAAGGAGTGGGAGAGCTGGGTCAAATGGTGGTTCCATTACAAGCTTTCTGAGGAATCTCCATACTGCTTTCCAGGGTGGAAACCCCACCAGCAATGTATGAGTGTCCCTTTTTCCCAGTATCTTCGCCAACACCTATTGTTGCTTGTGTTCTTGATAATCGCCATTCTAATTGGGGTGATATGAAATCTTAGGGTAGTTTTGATTTGCATTTCCCTTATTACTAGAGATGTTGAACATTTTTTCATATATCTGTTGATTGCTTGCACATCTTCTCCTGTGAAGCATCTGTTCATATCCTTAGCCTATTTGTTGATTGGATTATTTGTATTCTTGGTGTAGAGTTTTCTGAGTACTTTATGGATTCTAGAAATTAGCACTCTATCTGAAGTATGAGTGGCAAAGTTATTCTCCTACTCTGTAGGCTCTCTCTTCACATTACTGATAGTTTCCTTTGCTGAGAGAAAGCTTTTTAGTTTGAATCTATCCCAGTTGTTGATTCTTCTTTTATTTCTTGTGCTATGGGAGTCCTGTTAAGGAAGTCTGATCCTAAGCCAGCAAGTTGAAGATTTGGACCTACTTTTTCTTCTATAAGATGTAGGGTCTCTGGTCTGATTCCAAGGTCCTTGATCCATTTTGAGTTGAGTTTTGTGCAAGGTGAGAGATAGGGGTTTAATTTCATTCTGTTGCATATGGTTTTCCAGTTTTCCCAGCACCATTTGTTGAAGAGGCTATCTTTACTCCACTGCATATTTTTGGCCCCTTTGTCTAGTATGAGAAAATTGTATTTATTTGGGTTTGTGTACCTATCCTCTATTCTGTACCATTGATCTACCTGTCTATTTTGGTACCAATACCATGCCGTTTGTGTTACTACTGCTTTGTAGTAGAGTTGAAGATCTGGTATTGTGATACCCCCTGCTTCATCCTTTCTGCTGAGGATTGCTTAGTTATTCTGGGATTTTTATTATTCCAGATGAATTTCATAATTGCTTTCTCTATTTCTGTAAGGTACATCATTGGGATTTTAATTGGAATTGCATTGAATCTGTATAGCACTTTAGGTAGTATGGCCATTTTGACAATATTAATTCTGTCTATCCAAAAACATGGGAGATCTTTCCATCTTCTAAGGTTTTCTTTAATTACTTTCTTTAGTGTTCTGTAATTCTCATTGTAGAGGTCTTTCACCTCTTTTGTGAGATTGATTCCCAAGTATTTTATTTTTTTCGATGCTATTGTGAAAGGGGTAGTTTTCCTAAATTCTCTTTCTGAAGATTCATCACTTATGTATAAAAATGCATTGGATTTATGAGCATTGATCTTGTAACCTGCTACTCTACTGAATTCACTTATGGGTTCTAAAAGTTTTCTGGTGGAATTTCCAGGTTCCTCTAAATATAAAATCATGTCACAGTGAACAGGGATAGTTTGAGTTCTTCTTTTCCAATTAGTATCCCTTTAATTTCTTTGGTTTGTCTAATTGCTCTGGCTAGAATCTCAAGGATGATGTTGAATAGAAGTGGTGAAAGAGGGCATCCCTGCCTTGTTCCAGTTTTTAGGGGGAATGCTTTCAGTTTTTCACCATTTAGAATGATATTGGCCATGAGCTTAGCGTAGATCGCCTTTACAAAGTTAAGGAATGTTCCCACTACCCCAATTTTTTCTAGTGTTTTGAGCATGAAGCGATGTTGTATTTTATCGAATGCTTTTTCTGCATCTATTGAAATAATCATGTGATTCTTAACTTTAAGTCTGTTGATATGGTGAATGACATTTATTGATTTCCGGATGTTGTACCAACCTTGCATCCCTGGGATAAAACCCACTTGATCATGGTGCTCTATCTTTTTAATATATTCTTTTATGCAATTTGCTAAAATTTTGTTGAGAATTTTTGCGTCGATGTTCATTAAGGATATTGGTCTGAAATTTTCTTTCCTCGATGTGTCTCTGTCTGGTTTAGGTATCAGAGTGATATTGGCTTCATAGAATGAGTATGGGGGGGTTCCCTCCTCTTCTATTTCATGGAATACTTTGAGGAGTATTGGAATGAGCTCCTCTTTAAAGGTTTTGTAGAACTCGGCTGAGAACCCATCTGGTCCTGGACTTTTCTTTGTTGGTAGGCTTTTGATGACTTCTTCTATTTCATTGCTTGAAATTGATTTATTGAAGGTGTGTATGCTCTCCTCGTTCAGTTTAGGTAATTCATATGTCTCTAAAAACTTGTTGATGTCTTCAAGGTTTTCTGTTTTGTTGGAGCATAGATTTTCAAAATAGTTTCCAATTATGTTTTGTATTTCACTTGTGTCTGTTGTGATATTTCCTTGTTGATTCCAAATTTTACTAATTTGAGTTTTCTCCCTCTTTCTCTTTGTTAGTGTGGCTAAGGGTTTATCAATTTTGTTTATTTTTTCAAAGAACTATTTATTTTGTTAATTTTTCCAATAGTTTTTTTCGTTTCAATTTCATTAATTTCGGCTCTGATTTTAACTATTTCCTGTCTTCTACTACGTTTGTTGTTGGTCTGCTGTTCTTTTTCTAGGGCTTTGAGCTGTAGTGTTAAGTCGTTTATTTGTTGATTTCTACGTCTTTTGTTGAATGCACCCCATGAAATAAATCTTCCTGTAAGTACTGCTTTCATAGTGTCCCAGAGATTTTGATATGATGTGTCTTAGTTCTTGTTTTTCTCTGAGAATTTTTTTATTTCCCTCCAGATGTCTTCTGTTATCCATTCATCATATAATATTGTATTATTTAATCTCCAGTTATTGGAGAAGTTTCTGTTTTTTATTCTGTCATTTATTTCTAATTTCAATTCATTATGATCTGATAGAGTATAATGTAGTATCTCTGTCTTCTTGTATTTGCTAACAGTAGCTTTGTGTCATAAAGTATGGTCTATTTTAGAGAAGGATCCATGTGCTGCTGAGAAGAAAGTGTACTCATTCTTTGTTGGATGGTATATTCTACATATGTCCGTTATGTCTAAATTGTTGATTGTGTATTGAGATCTATGATTTCTTTATTCAATTTTTGTTTGGAAGATCTATCCAGTGGTGAGAGAGGTGTGTTAAAATTGCCTAGTATTATTGTGTAGTGGTCTACTTTATTTCTGTTTGAGAAGGATTTGTTTGACATACATGGATGAGCCAATGTTCGGGGCATAGATATTTATGATTGTTATGTCTTGCTGATTTATGCTTCCCTTAAGCAGTATGTAATGTCCATCTTTATCCCTTCTGACTAGTTTTGACTTGAAGTCCACATTATCTGTAATGAGGATGGATACTCCAGCTTTTTTGCTGAGTCCATGTGCATGGTATGTTTTTTCCCATCCTTTCACCTTTAGTCTATGGGTATCTCTTTCTATGAGATGAGTCTCTTGCAGGCAGCATATTGATGAATTTTTCTTTTTAATCCAATCTGCCAGTCTATGTCTTTTGCTTGATGAGTTCAGGCCATTAACATTCAGGGTTATTATTGTGATATGATTTGTATTCCCAGTCATTTGACTCATTTTTGTTTTTTGACATGATTTGGTTTCTCCTTTACTTGGCTATTACTTTAGGCTATTTCCTCCCATTGCCTATTTCCATCATTGTTTTTCATCTCTTCCTCATGGAATATTTTGCTGAGAATGTTCTGTAATGCTGGCTTTCTTTTTGGAAATTCCTTTAGCGTTTGTTTATCATGGAAGGATCTTATTTCGTCGTCAAATCTGAAAGTAATTTTTGCTGCGTATAAGATTCTTGGTTGGCATCTGTTTTCTTTCAGGGCTGGTAAATATTGTTCCAGGCCTTTCTAGCTTTTAGGATCCAGATTGAAAAATCTGCTGATATTGTTATTGGTTTCCCCCTGAATGTAATTTGATTCTTTTCTCTTGCGGCCTTCAAAATTCTGTCTTTATTTTGTATGTTAGGTATTTTCATTATAATGTGCCTTGGTGTGGGTCTGTTTTAATTATGTATATTTTCAGTCCTATAAGCCTCTTGTACTTGGTTTTCCATTTCATTATACCGATTTGGGAAATTTTCTGATATTATTTCATTGAATAGTTTTTTCATTTCTTTGGTTTGTTTCTCTAAGTCTTCCTCAATCCCAATAATTCTTAAATTTGGCCTTTTCTTGATATCCCATAATTCTTGTAGATTCTGTTCATGATTTCTTACCATTTCCTCTGTTTGGTCAACTTTCTTTTCAAGATTATATATTTAGTCTTCAATGTCTGAGGTTCTGTCTTCCAGGTGTTCTATCCTGTTGGTTATGTTTTCTATGGAGTTTTTAACTTGGTTTATTGTTTCCTTCATTTCAAGGATTTCTGTTTGTTTTTTTTTTTCAGTATTTCTAACTCTTTATTGAAATGATCTCTTGCTTCCTATATTTTCTCTTTTAACTGTTGATTGTTGTCATCATTTAATGCCTTTATTTGCTCTTTCATCTCCTCCTTCAATGCCTCCATTTGCTCTTTCATCTTCTCATTTGCTTCCCTGATTGTTTTAATTATGTACATTCTGAACTCCCTTTCTGACATTTCTTCTGCTATGGGGTCATTGGGTATTGTTGATACAGTATCTAAGTTTGTTTGGGACATTTTCTTCCATTGTTTTCTCATATTGGTCAGATGTCAGTGGGACTCTGAGATATTGCAGATTTCCTCTATTGGCTTATAGTGTCCCTGTAGATTTCCAGTGTATCACCTCCCAGTCTTCAGTAGCCTGAAGTCTTCGAGGAACTTGATAATGCAGTGCTTCTGAAGAAAGCTGCCCCTAGACCGCTAGTCGTTCTAGGGCTTGGAGCTGGCTCCGTGCGGAAAGGCTCTCACTGGGGGGCCTGCTCTGAGCCACTGGCCGTGTGGGAGGAGCCCACCGCCGGAGTCGGCAGGGCTACCTGGGGAAGACTCTAGCTGCCCTATCCTGCTATGATAAGCCACCCCTATCCGTGCCTGCCGCCCAGGCCGAGCTTCACCGGGTGGGGGAGACTCACCCCGTGGCTCTATTTTAGTCTGAGTCTCTCAATGCCTCCTGTTCTTGAATCCTGGGTTCTAGAGTGACAGGAGATGCAGTCACCCTCTATTCCACCATCTTGGATCGCCCCGTGGATAGAGCCTGCAGCCGGAGCGGGCAGGGCCGCCTGGAGAAGTCTCTGGCTGCCCTGACCTGGTCCCAGAGGCTGCCTGTGGGTCACAGCTCTCCGCTGTCTCTGGGACTTGTGGCTGGCTCTGTGTAGAAAGGCTCTCACTGGGCGGACTGCTCCGAGAAGCTAGCCTTGAAAGGTGCCTCCCGCCAGAGGGAACCGGGATGCTTGGGGAAGTCCCTGGCTGCCCTGTCCTGGTCCCTGAAGCTGCCTGCCAGCCAGAGCTTGCTGCACTGGCTCTGGGACTTGGAGGTGGTGTGTGCAGAAAGGTTCTCACTGGGGGGCCTGCTCCGAGAAGCTGGAGAAGCTGGCCGTGTGGTAGGAGCCCACTGCCGGTTGAGCAGGGGTACCTGGGGAAGACTCTAGCTACCCTGCCCTGCTCTGATAAGCTGCCTCTATCCTGGCTTGCCACCCAGGCCGAGCTTCACCTGGTGGGGGAGTCTCACCCCATGGCTCTATTTTAGTCTGAGTCTCTCAATGCCTTCCATTCTTGAATCCTGGGTTCTGGAGCGACTGGAGATGCAGTCACCCTCTAGTCCACCATCTTGGATCGCCCCATGGAAAGAGCCTCTACATTATCATTTTGATAGATGCAGAAAAGCATTTGTTAAAATAGAGCATCCCTAAATGCTGAAAACACTAGAAAAAAATAGGGATAGTGGGAACATTCCTTACATTGTAAAAGCCATCTATGCTAAGTCCATGGTGAATATCATTCTAAATGGTGAAAAACTGAAAGCATTCCCCCTAAAAACTGGAACAAGGCAGGGATGCCCTCTTTCACCACTTGTATTCAACAATGTCCTTGAAACTCTAGCCAGAGCAATTAGACAAACCAAAGAAATTAAAGGGATATGAATAGGAAAAGAAGAACTCAAACTATTTCTCTTTGCTTATGACATGATTATATACTTAGAGGAACCGGGAAATTCCACCAGAAAACTTTTTGATCTCATAAGTGAATTCAGTAAAGTAGCAGGACATAAAATCAATGCTCATAAATCTAATGCATTTTTATACATAAGTGATGAATCTTCAGAAAGAGAATTTAGGAAAACTACCCCATTCACAATAACCTCAAAAAAAATAAAATACTTGGGAATCAATCTCACAAAAGAGGTGAAAGACCTCTACAATGAGAAATACAGAACACTAAAGAAAGAAATTAAAGAAACACTTAGAAGTTGGAAAGATCTCCCGTGTTCTTGGATAGGCAGAATTAATATTGTCAAAACGGCCATACTACCAAAAGTGCTAAACAGATTCAATGCAATTCCAGTTAAAATCCCAATGACATACATTACAGAAATAGAGCAAGCAATCAAGAAATTCATCTGGAAGAATATGAAACCCAGAAGAGCTAAAGCAATCCTTAGCAAGAAGAGTGAAGCAGGGGGTATCACAATACCAGAACTTCAACTACACTACAAAGTAATAGTAACAAAAATGGCATGGTATTGGTACCAAAAGCGACAGGTAGATCAATGGTACAGAATATAGACATGGACAAAGACCCGAATAAAAACAATTTTTTCATAGTAGACAAAGGGGCCAAATATATGCAATGGAGAAAAGACAGCCTCTTCAACAAATGGTGCTGGGAAAACTGAAAATCCATATGTAGCAGAGTGAAACTAAACCCCTATCTCTCACTCTGAACAAAACTCAACTCAATATGGATTAAGGACCTGGGAATCAGAGCAGAGATCCTGCATCGTATAGAAGGAAAAGTAGGTCCAGATCTTCAACATGTCAGCTTAGGATCAGACTTCCCTAACAGGACTCCCATAGCACAAAAAATAAAAGCAAGAATCAATAACTGGGATAGATTCAAACTTAACCGCTTTCTCTCAGCAAAGGACACTATCAGCAATATGAAGAGAGAGCCTACAGAGTGGGAGAAAATCTTTGCCACACATACTGCAGATAGAACACTAATTTCCAGAATCTATAAAGAACTCAAAAAACTCTACACCAAAAATACAAATAACCCAACCAACAAATGGGCTAAGGATATGAACAGACACTTCACAGAAGAAGATCTACAAGCAATCAATAGATAAATGAAAAAATGTTCAACATCTTTAGTAATAAGAGAAATGCAAACCAAAACTACTCTAAGATTACATCTCACCCCAATTAGAATTGTGATTATCAAGAATACAAGCAACAATACATGTTTGCTAGGATATGGGGAAAAAGGTACACTCATACATTGCTGGTGGGGTTGCAAATTAGTGCAGTCACTCTGGAAAGCAGTGTGGAGATCCTTTAGAAAACTTGGAATGAAACCACCATTTGACCCAGCTATCCCACTCCTTGGCCTATACCCAAAGTACTTAAAATCAGCATACTTCAGAGATACAGTCACATCAATGTTCTTAGTTGCTCAATTCACAATAGCAGATTGTGAAACCAATGTAGATGTCCTTCAATTGATAAGAAAGTGTGCTATATATACACAATGGAATGTTACTCAGCCATAAAGAATAAAAAAATTATGGCATATGCAGGCAAATGGATGAAATTGGAGAGTATCATGTTAAGTGAGATAAGCCAATCTCAAAAAACCAAAGGACAGATGATCTCACTGATAAGCGGATGATGATGCATAATGGGGGGTGGGAGGGAGGCAAGAATTAAGGAAGAAGGGACTATATATAGGGAAAAGAGGGGTGGTAGGGGTGGGGAGAAGGAAAAATTAGCAGAATGAATCAAACACCATTACCCTATGTAAATGTACAGTTACAGAAATGGTATACCTCTACTTCATGTAGAAACAGAGAAAGAAGATGTATCCCATTTCTTTACAATAAAAATAAATTTAAAAAAGAGGTAATAATAATAATAATAATAATGATTATAATCCAAAAATGTGAGAAAAATAATAGAAAAATTTCTAATACTAGGGAAATAATAAATAGAAATTAAAATCCAGGAAGGAGTCTTAAAGATGTTAGAGAAAATCTTGGCATCAAGACTTGATTTCTCTGTACCCCAGAATCAGTGCAGTTAGAGAACAGCTTACCAGACAATTGGATATTAGAGGGAACTTTAAAACACAATATTGGGCAGGTTGAAACTGAAAGGTACTTAGAAGTTGGTTACTCATCTTCTTCATCTTTTTTCAGTGCTGTGAGCAAAGATACGACAAGAACAAGATAGAGGAGGAAAAGTTTATTTTGTTCCATGGTTCCAGAAGTCTCATTCCATGTATAGTTGAGTCCATAGCTATATTCTGAGGTGAGGCATAATATCACGGTGGAAGGGCATGGAGGAGAAAAGCACCTCAGGATGTGGCAAACAGGAAGCAATTAGAGCTCCACTATTCAGGGACAGTATATAAACTCAAAAGACACACTCCAAGTGACCTATTTCCTTCGGCCACACCCTACTGCCTATAGTTACCACTGTTAATCCTATCAGTGGATTAATCTATGGATTAGGTTAAATCTCTCATAGCTAATAACTTTGAACATTTTTTGCTTGTCTCAAACATGAGGTTTTTGTGAAGACCTCATAACTAACGCATAACATTACTGGAGCAGGAAACTAGGAAAGAATTCACTCCAATCCCTGATCAAGGTGAGGTTGAGGAAACAGAGTTAACAAAAGGAAAGAAAGAGGGAGAAACAAAAACCTCAAGGTTACTTCCTTAACAATAGTAAAAGAGACTGAGTTTAAATGGGATAGAAGTGGCAAAAACAGTGAAGAAAAGTGCACAATTTAACTTAAATTGCTGGCAGAAAATTGCAAGAGGCATTCATCTTGTAGAGATCCCAACTTTCCTAGTTTACATCAAAGAAATTAAACATATACAGCTTCTCATCTATAGATAGTATCATATAAAAGTATACATAATATCTTTGAAACAGGCTGTCCCAGTAATCTGTATAGAGAGGTCTTGTAGAGTAATTGGTACTAGCTGAAGGTTGCTGAAATTCCTTTCTTGCATTGTGGGCGAGAAGAGTGGGGCGGAGCTGATCTGAATATAAGTCACTTCCAGGAAATGTGTAATCAGAAAGTACCCATTTCCCAGTGGTAGTGCATGTTCTTCAGCCACTAGTCATCCTAGCATAGGTGGAGATGGGCCATATCCACACCCTGCCCCATGGTAGGTAAAATTCCCATTACCTAGAACAGCTTGGGCAGAGGTTCCTGTGCCACAGCAGTGCTAAGATGTTCCACAGAAGGCATGCATACATAGGCCTCACCGTAGCAGACAGCCACTAAACATTTGAATATGGGCAGAAGTTAACAAGCTCCAGTGGAGGGTGGGCATTCAGCAATCCAGAGTAGCCAGTTATAACTTGTTTCCAGAAACACTGTATCTATCCAACAGAAGTGACCCAGTAATGCTAATGCCACCAAACACATGCAGATATGGGCCTGTGAGCTAACTCATAATGAGCACCAGTGGCTGGTGTGGGAACTACAGCAACCAGGACAGAGGGTCACATGCCAAACTGCACAGCACTGCTTGAAGCATTTTCAGTCACAGGTCCCACAGCTGCTGTTAACGACAGAGCATATTCAGACATGGGACCGTGGAAGGAATTCCATAGGGAAAACCACAAAAAAATCACAATCTAAAGCAACTGGCTGTGACCCATAGTCTTAGACAACACAGAGGGATCCTACAGAACAGCATCCCATAGAAACCAGTCACTGCCCAGTGTTCCCAGAAACAAGCCCAAGGACCACAGTGGGATCCAGCAACCCTGCACATTCCACAGGCCACCCAGCACCACTCATTTGTGACCACACACATTTTCCTTAGGCAGTCCATTGCACACTCCAAAATGTATGTGGGAGAGCTGACACCTTATTTGACAGCTCTGAGAACCTGAAGGTTTTCTTCAGTATGGCAAACAAGACTGCAAACCCAAATGGAGAAACCTGAGTGCAAAGTCAAAAACAATTATAGACTGTATCCTCTGACCCACCAGAAAGCTAGTAGTTGCTTGTACACACCAACAAGCAGAAGGGAATGCCTATAATTTTATCGGAGATATGCTGGTGAGGTGACTACCTCCACACTTAGAGAAATAGCCAAGGAGCAGTGGACATCTTAAAAACTTTTCAAATCCAGATGAAATACAAATCAGGAAGGCACAATAAAAAATCTTCCTACAACAAACAGCTCAGCTTGGAATACCATAAATTTCTCTAATGTTGATTTTGCTCTTATATTATTTTCCATATGGAGTTGACAAGTGTTCCCTCATTATTCAATATAATAATCCTCAACTGAGTTTGATTCATTTCTTCTAATGATTTAAAGCAATAATTGGAATTTTTTTCCTTTTAGCTCATATTTATATTTGGTTCTTTTTCCTCTTGTATTGCCTGCTCCTGTCTCTATCTTCCTCTATTTTTCTTCTTTTTAAATAGTTTATATTATTTTCTTTTTTCTTTTCTTTCTCTGTCCATATTTCTCTTTTCCTTTTTCATGCCTCATGTCATATAATAGTATTTTTTCTATTTTCATACCCAGTTTAGGAGGAAAGTTGTCAGAATAGAGGAAGAATACACTCTCCAGTTGCTCCACAAGTCAAGATTCAAGAAGCAGCAATGCTTCTCAGTGAGGTGGGTGACTGAGGGAATTCATTGAAATTCAATAATGGACAGTGAAATAATCGTAGAGACACAAATTCAGAAGCTTTGAACATAGAACAAGAAATAATATATTAGAGACACACTGACTTTGCTGGTGGTAATGACAGTAGCACCATCAAATAACTGCAGAGAGGAGGGGTAACAGACAGACAAACAGAAAAGTTTTGTGAATAAATTTGTTATGGGAGAACTTGTGGAATAGAGAGGGAGGCTGGTATTAACTGACCTAGAGAAAAGGCAATGAGGCAAACTAATGATCAAAAAGTGCTCAAAATCACTTGATAGGTAAGCAGAGGATTGTAGTGAGAACCATTTGCAAGTGGCCAGGTGGCAGCTTACAATAGCAGGAGATTGAGATTTCATAAAAGATGTTGCCAGACTGTCCCAAAATATCCTGGTCCAGTATGACTGAAAAAGGCACAGAGAGAATTGTGCACTGGGCAGTCCAGGTTGGAAATACCAAGGGGAGAGAGGTTCAAGCTCCCTTTGTCTCTTGTAGCTCATTTAATCAGCTGGAGACTCGCACATATACAAAAACTTTTCAAACAGGCACATCTACACAACAGGTCTGATCCTAGGAAATTCACATCCATGGCCGTGGAATATATGAGACCTACATAGGTTAAAATTCTCCAATCTATGAGTGTGATTATCAGGACATCTCTGAGTCCAGGCATCTAGCAGAGATTGCCATGTGTCCAGCAAAAGGTTTGTGTGCATAATCTCAAATACCTCATGACAAAGTTCCACAGGACAGTCTGAACAAAATCCCAGCCACTGGAACTTCCTACTTAGAACAATGCATGAACCCCACTCTGAAAGTGCAACAATCTAGTCTGTTCAGACAAAAGTATAATTCCCAGGCTGCCCTACCATATACTGTGAGACAATAAGCTGAGAGCTACTACAACCAGCTTCTGTTCCAGGCCACACCAGCAGATAGTTTGATGAGAAAAGCAAAAAACTCGCCACCATCCCTTGATCTAATGGTTACATAGCTCCAAACTAAATATAATGAAGTACATAATAGCACAGGCAATGAATATCCATCCTTTCCAACAGTTTTGACCCTGTGAGTAGAAACAAGCTCTTTGTTATTTGTTAAAATTTTTTCCTATTCTTCCCTTTTAAAAAAGTTTTCCATTCTGTATATTTGTGTATGTTTGAGCTTTCGCCCTGCACCTATAGGTTTGATAATATGTATTAAGAACATATACATATGCATATGTATTGATAATATAGTAATATATTAAGAATACATATAATTATTATAGATAATATAAATATTAATATACATTCTCAAACCTATATATTATATGCTATAACATATAGTATATTACACATGCTATATATTACAAATATTACATATATGTTATACTTAATACAACATACATTATATATGTAATATGTGTACATATGCACATATGTGTATTACATATAATTTTCCCTTCATTTTCTACACCCATTTGTTATTTAGGCTTATTTTACTTTGGAAGGGTAGAATTTTATGTGAGTTTAGTTTTTAAAATTTTTCATTTATTAGTTCTTACCTTCATTTTTGTTCCTCTTAGTACTCCATATTCATTTTATTCTCCTAGTAGTAGCCAAATCCTCTTATTCCCTCTTCTTATCTTTATTCTATTATTTTTAGTTAATTATTTAAACATTTCACAATTTCTATGGCCTTCCTACCTCATTTTTTTCTTCACTTATAATTTCGTTATCTAATTCAACTACTAAGTTTATACAATATCTAACCCATTTATGTTGTTGTGGCTATTAATATAGTAAATGATATAGTTGACAACTGCTGCTTATTGTCTAATCTCATTCATAGCTATTTATTGTTGGTCATATTTAAATGCTTACCACACCATTCCTCTTATAGTGGCAATTAATGCTATAAATGTCATAGTATGCACCTGATATTTCTTTTAAGGCTGTATAGCTACTAGCATTATTTTTATTCCTTGCTCCCTCATTCTCTAAGAGGGTTAAAGAAGTGATTGGAACTCTAAAAATTCACATGGTAGAGATACTGTTGCTGAGCTATACTCACAACTCAGGAAACTGACAGCAGATTCCACTCTGTGCAAGAACAAGCTCCACTCAAGTTCTAATATTATTTCAATACATCAAATATGGGAGGAAAAAACCCAAACCATTAAACAGGCATCAAGGAGGAACATCTAGAGGGGGACATCAGTTCCCCCTCATGAACATCTACTCATATATCAAAGCAAAAAGAAGTCTCAAGAACAAAAAAAAAATAATTACACACCAAAGGACACAAGCATAATAGAGAAAAAGGAATCCATCTCAATGGAAGTACAAGTCCAAGACCTCTGGAACCATGAGGAAACAAACAAATTTCCTCCCAAATTTAAAATCCCACAACAAAGGAATTCACAGATATGGAAGTAGAGGAGATTACAGATAAATAGTAAAAAAAGTGATTATTAAAATGTTCAATGAAATAAAAGAAGATTTATGGAAAGAATTAATAAAGCTAATATAGGAGGTGAAAAAACATTTCAATAAAGAAAAAGAGATAATGAAAAGAAACAAATCAGAAATGGAAATGAAACACACATGAATTAAAACTGCACTTAAAACTGTTTCAGGCCTTGAAGACAGAGTATATGAGCTTGAATATTAGAATATGCAAGACTTCTGGGACATCAAGAGAGCAAATTTGAGAGCCACTGGATTAAAATTGACATAAATTATGAACTTTTTCAGTGAGAAAAAAATCAGAAAATTTTCCTAACCTTAGAAATGAGGTAGACATTCACATATAGGATACATGTAGAATCCCAAATAGATGATACCAAAATGAATCTAAGACACATCATAATCAAAATGCCTAACTTGGAAATAATATTAAAAGCTGTAAGGAAAAATCAGGTCACATTTAGAGGTAAATCAATAAGATTCACTTCTGACTTATCAACTCTGATCCTAAAATCAAAAAGTGCTTGGAATCAGATATTTCAATGTGTGAAAGGAAAAAATGCAGAGCCAAGATTTTTATGTCCAGAAAAGCTCTCTTCACAATGGCAGGATATATAAAAACTCTCCATGATAAATATAAACTAAAAAATCATGACCACTAATCCAGTCCTACAAAAAATAAAGATATACAATACAGAAGACCTCAAAAACAAATCCCAAAGCTCCCATATGGATGAAATTCTCTAGAAGAGCAAGTAACTAAATGAAAATTAAGACTGAATAAAATATATCAAAGAAATCAAAATGGCAGGGAATAACAATCATATATCCATAACAACAATGAATATAAATGGTCTCGTATCCCCATTTAAAAGATGTAAATTGGCAAAAATGATAAAAATAATCCACCATTATTTTGTATGCAAGGGATAATCTGAGAGTCACAGACATCTACAGGCTGAAAGTAAAAGAGGGAAATGATATCCCATGCAAATAGAGTCAGAAAACTAAAAGTAGCTATTCTCATATCTGTCAAAGCATATTTCAAGCAAAAATTAATTAGAAAAGAAAGAAAAGGTCAGCACACATTGGTAAAGGGAACAATCCAACAAGAAGATATAACAATAGTACTTAAGCCTCAAATATTGGTACAACTAATTACATAAAACAAATACTTCTTGACATTAAATCCCAGGTAGACCCCAATACAATAATACTTCATGAGTTAAGCACACCCCTTTTCACCAATAGACAGTTCATCAATACATAAAATCAGTAATCATTATATTTCTCACATAAACAATTCTACAAATCAGATGAACATAATAAACATATATAGAATATTATACTCCAATACAGCTGAATTTAATTTATTCTCAGAAACTCATGGAGTATTTTCAAAAATGCACCAGTTAGAAATGAACAGTAAGAAAATTACAGAAACCACATAAAAACATAAAGATTCAACAACATTCTCTTAATGAAGAATAAATCATAGGAGAAATGAGAGAAGAAATAAAAAAGTCATACAAACAAGGACACAAATAAAACCTATCAAAATCTCTGGGAGTGTATAAAAGGAAAGATTAGAGCATTTAGTGCCTATATCAAAAGAGAGAGAGCGAGAGAGAGCGAGAGAGAGCGAGCGAGAGAGAGAGAGAGAGAGAGAGAGAGAGAGAGAGAGACCAAATAAATGATCTAGTTTTCAATGCATAGCCCTAGAAAATAAAGAATTAATTTTAAAAGCAGTAGAAGACAGGAAATAATTAAGATAAAAGCTGAAGGTAATAAAGTTGAGAATAAAAAAAGGATTCATGAAACAAAGGTTGGTTCTTTGTAAAGGTAAATGAGATTGTTAAACCTTTAGCCAAACTAACCCAAAGGAAAAAAGGAAACCCAAATTAGCAAAATTAGGGATGAGAAAGGAGATAGTTATACAGATAAAACTGAAAACCAGAGGATCATTAGAAAATATTTTGGGATTTTACATTCCAATAAACTGGAAAATCTAGAAGGAATTGATGAATTTCTAGACATGTGACCTATACACACTGAATCAAAAGGATAGAGAAAATGTAAGTAGATAAAATATGAAGCAATAAGATTGAAGCAGAAATTGAAAACCTTCTGAAAAAGAAGAGGATGAGATGCCTTTTCAGCTGAGATCTGCAAGACCTTTGAAGAACTAATGCTGGTCTTCCTCAAATTATTCCACTACATAGAAATGGAGAGAACAATCCCATTTTTTTCCTATGGAGTCAGTACAACCCTGATACTGAAACCAGATGAAGACCCATGATGGAAGAAAACTACAGACAAATAATGCCTAATGAAGAAATGTGTAATAATCCTTATAATATTAAAAAACTGTATTTAAAACTCATCAAGAAATTGTACTTATATATTTTGAGTACCTTTGTTGAGTATCAGATGACTCAGTATGTGGATTTGTCTCTCTGTCTTCTATTCCATTGATTTTCATGCCTGTTGTGGTGCCAGTACCATTCTGTTTTTGTTACTACAACTCTGTACTACAATTTGAGATCTGGTTTAGTGATGCTTCTAGCTTTGCTTTCCTTGCTCAGAATTGCTTAGGCTATTCTGGGTCTCTTATTTTTCCAAATGGATTTTAGGACTGTTTTTCCAGTTCTGTGAAGAATGTCATTGGTATCTTGATGGAGATTGCATTGAATTTATATAATGCTTTTGGTAGCATGTGTATTTTGAAAATATAAGTCCTGACTATCAAAGAACATGGAAAGGCTTTCTATCTTTTAAGGTTTTCTTCAATTTTTTCCTATTTGGTTCTATAATTTTCATTGCAGATGTCTTTCATCTTCTTTGTAAATGTATAATTACATTTCATAAAAGAGATCATTTTAAAAAAGTTATCCTGGAAAAACTGAGTATCCATATATAGAATAATGAAACTAGATCTCTACCATTCACTCTGCACAAAAGTTAACATAAGGTAGACAAAGACCTCAGAATTAAAACAGAACCTTTGTAACTCCTGGAAGAAAACATAGGCTCAACACTCCAACATATTAGCGCAGACACTGGCTTCCTGAAGCACAAAAAATAAAAACAAGGATCAATGAGTAGGATGGCATCAAATTCAAAATTTCTGCCCAGTAAAGGAAACAAAGAAAGAAGAAAGAGTCTACAGACTAGGAGATTTGCCATGTGCTCCTCAGACAGAGGATTAATACCCATAATATGTAAAGAATACACAAAGTAACACCAAAAATCCCCACAAATCATTCAATTAATAAATGGAAAATAGAACTAAGCACACATGTATCAAAAGAAGGAATATGAATGACCAATGAATATATGAAAAAATGTTTAACATCATAGCAATCAGAATTGCAAATCCAAACTACATTGAGATTTCACATCAATCTAGTCAGAAGGACAATTACCAAGAATACAAGTAACAAATGCTCATGAGGGTGTGGGGGATAAGGTATACTCATACAATGCTGATGGGACAGCAAATTAGTATAACCACTCTGGAATGCAGTATGAAAAGTCCTCAAAAAGCCAGGAATGGAATCACCATGACTCAGCTCTTCTACTGCTTAGAATTTTTCCAACAGAGGTAAAATCAGCATAAAATTATGATATGTCCACAATGATGTTTATAGCAGCACAAGTAAAAATAGTCAAATTAAGGAACCAGCCCAGGTGCCTGTCAACAGATAAAAGTACAAAGAAAATTTGGTGTACACACAGAAGAGTTTTACTTAGCCATAAGGAAGAAAGAAATTATGCATTTGGTGGTGAATGAATGAAACTGGAAACCATCATGCTAAATGAAATAAACCTCAGAGGTCAAGGGTCAATGTTTTCTCTCATATGGGGAAGCTAGACCAAAATATGTAAAAAAGAGAGGGAATCCCATGAATATTGAAGGGGTATCAATATATGAGAGGAAGGGCATTGAAGGGATGGGAGGGGATGGGTGGGAAAAGAGGAATAGTGAAATTATGTATATATGTATGTATATATACTATGTATATATATAGATATATCTCTGCAGCAGAGAAAGGAGAATAGGGGGATGGAAGAGGAGAGGGAAATGGGGATGTACTGGGGCCTGAATTGGAGCACATTATATTCCAGGCATATGCAATCATGCCAAAATGAATTCTAGTATTATATGCAGCTATAATGCATCAATTAAAGAAAGGGAGAGTTGACAAAATAATCAAGCGGGTTTTATCCTTGGGTTCAAGGTTGTTTCCAAATATGCAAATCAAAAAATTTAATTTAGTATATAAATGGAATTATGGACAGTAATTATATGATCATCTCAACAGATGTAGAAAAAGCCTTTGACAATACTCATGCCCATTCATATTAAAAATCCTGGAGAAACTTGGGATAGAAAGAACTTACCTCATATTATAAAGACAATATAGGACAAACTCAAAGCCCACAGCCTACTAAAGATAAAAAAAAAAAAACCTGAAAGCATTTGTCCTAAATCAGAAACAAGACAAGGACATCCACTCTCGCCACTCCTATTAAGTATAGTTCTTCAAACTCTGGCCCCATAATCAATCAAGAGAAGAAATTTAAACAGATACAAATAAAAAAAGAAGTCAAAGTATCTGTTTGTTGGTAACATGACACTATATCTAGAAAATCAAAAAACTGTGCCATAAGGCTTCCAAAGTTCACAAATTTAAAAAATGTAGTAGGGTAAAAGATCAATATCAATTAAACAAAATATTTCCTATTCTGCAATAATGATTCTGCTGAGAAAGATATCAGGAAAACTATCTCATTCACAGTAACTTCAAAAAATACTTGCAGGGCTGGGGAGATAGCTCAGTCGGTAGAGTGCTTGCATTGCAAGCACAAGTCCCTGGGTTTGATCCCCAGCACTGCAAAAAAAAAAAAAATTGCACATTGGTCAACCAAGGAGTTGAAAGACGTCTACAAAAAAAAAACAAAAACAAAAACAAAAAAAACTACAGAACACCAAAGAAATAAATGTAAGGAGACTATCATTTTAAGTGAAATAAGTCGGTCCCCAAAAGTCAAAGGTCAAAAGGTTCCTCTGATATGTGGAAACTAATCCAAAAGAAGGAGGTAGTGGATAAGAAAAGAATATAAAAAAGATCAATGGAACAGAGACAAAGCAGAATGAAGGGAAGGGAAGGGGTGGAAAAGGGAAAGACAGTGGAATGAATCTGACCTAACTTTCCTATGTACATATATGCATATACCACAGTGAATCTCGCCATCACGTTCATCCACAAGACACTAATTTTTAAAAGTATATAAGTAAATAGTAGAAAGATAAGAAGAGTAAAGGGAAGGGAAGAGGGAAGGGAAAGGGGAAGTACTGCGGACTGAATTAGAACAAATTATATTCCATGCTTTTTTAATTATGTCAAAAGGAATCTCATTGTTATCTATAACTAAAAATAACTAACACAACAAAGAAGAAATAACAAAAGAAGACTTTCAAAGATGGAAGGGCTTCCTATGATTTTAGAGAGGCTCAATGAATATTGTCAAAATGATCATATTACCGAAAGCTTTATATATATTCAATGCACTCTCTATCAAAATACCAGTAATGTTCTTCACAGAACTAGACAAAAAGAGTTCTAAAATTCATTTAGAAGAATAAAAGACCCAGAATAGTCAAAGCAATTCTGAACAGTAAGAGCAATGCTTGAGGTTTCACAATACCAGGCCTCAAATTATACTACAAAGCTATAATAACAAAACAGCATGATATGGGAACAAAATAGATATGAAGACAATGGAATAAAAGACACAGAGACAACCCCACATATTTAGTGATTTGATACTCAGAAAAGGTGTTATAAATACGTTGGAGACAAGACAGTCTTGGCACTGGGAAAAGTGGATATACATATGTAGAAGAATGAAACTAGGTCCTTTTCACCTTGCACAAAAGTCAATGAAAGTAGAAAAAAGACCTAGAAATGAGATCACAGAATTTACAATTTCTTGAAGAAAACAGGCTCTACACTCCAACATATTGGCATAGGCATTGACTTCCTTAACAAGACCTCAAGAACTAAAGAAACAGAAGCTACCAACGAATACATAAAAAAGTTTAATGTCCTTAGCAGTCAGGAAAATAAAAATCAAAACTACATTGAGATTCCATCTCATTCCAGATAGAACAGCAATCATCATGAGTAGAGATAAGTGCTGACAAGGATGTTGGGGAAAACACACATTCATGCATTTTTGGTAGAACTACAAGTTAGTACATCTGCTTTGGAAAGCAGTAAGGGATTTATCAAATGACTGTGAATGGAACCACAGCATGACCCACTAGTCATTCCTTGATATTTAAGGAAAAGAATGAAAATCAGCATGTTATAGTGATACTGCCACATCAATATTTATAGTAGCAGAATTCACAATAGCCAAGTTATGGAACCAGGCCAGGTTCCTGTCGAAAGACGAACAGATAAAGAAAATGAGGTATATATTCACAATGAAGTTTTACTCAGTCATAAAGAAATATGAAATTATGGGTTTCAATGGTAAATGGATGAAACTGAAAACATCATTTTAAGTGAAATAAGCAAGTCACAGTAAGTTAAGTGTCAAATGTTTTCTCTCATATGTGGAAACAAGAAGAACTTAAGGGAGAAAAGTAGGGTGGAACCCACAAAAATATAAAGAAGATGAGTAGCATACAGGAAGGGGATTGAAGGGAAAAGGGGGGAACTGTGGAATGAAATTGATATTTTTATGCTATGTTCATACATGATTACACCACAGTGATCTCAACTTTTATGTATATCTATAAAGCATCAAGTGAAAAATAATAAATAAGTAGAAGGAAGACCAGTAGAGTACAAGTAGAGGAACAGTAGAGGAAGTAGAGGAGGGAAAGAGGAAGTATTGGGGACTGAAATGGAGCAAATTATATTCCATGCATATATGATTGTGCCAAAATGAACCTAAAGTTATGTATGACTCTAATGCACCAATAAAAAAATTATAAGCTGGGCGCAGTGGCACATGCCTGTAATTCCAGTGGCTCAGAATGCTGAGGCAGGAGGATCTCGAGTTCAAAGCCAGTCTCAGCCAAAATGAGGTGATAAGAAACTCAGTGAGACTCTCTACAAAATAGAGCTGGTGGTGTGGCTCAGTGCTTGAGTGCCTCTGGTTCAATTCCCAGTACTAAAAACAAAACAGAAGAATTTTTATGGTGTTAATTTTTTTGAGTTCTTGTATATCCAGGAGAAAAATGCTCAGAGTTGCAGGTGGCAAAGATTTTTTCCCATTTTGTAGGCTCTCTCTTCACGTTCTTGATTGTTTACTTTGCTTTGAAGAAGCTTTTTAGTTTGATACCATCCCACTTATTGATTCCTGATTTAGCATCTTATACTTTAGGACTCTTGTTGAGGAAGTCAGTTTGTAAGTCAACATGATGGAGAGTTGGGCCTACATTTTATTCTAGTAGGTACAGTGTCTGTAGTCTAATGCCTAGGTCCTTGATCTACTTTGAGTTGAGTTTTGTGCAGGGTGAGAGATAGGGGTTCGATTTCACTCTACTACATATGAATTTACAGTTTTCCCAGCACCATTTGTTAAAGAGGCTATCTTTTCTCTAATATGTGTTTACAGTGTTTTGTCTAATATGAGATAACTGAATTTATGTGGGTATGTCTTCTGTTCCACTGGTCTTCATGGCTGTTTTGTGCCAATAGCATGCCATTTTTGTTACTATACCTCTATAGTATACTTTATGGTCTGATATTGTGATGTCTCCTCTTTTCTTGATAAGGAATGCTTTTGTTGGAGATCCTGAAGATGGTGGAATAGAAAGCTTGCTTCCCTGACTGTTCTGTGGCATGAAACTAAGAAAAAGCAGACACACAGCTTCTCAGCAAGGTGGGTGAATAAACAAAAATTAGGGATGACTTTTCTGGAATTTAATATTGGACACTCAAATCAGATTGGGGACTCAGGAAATTGAATATAATAAAATAAGGAAGAAATTCCCAGCTCCACAGCTGCAGCAGTGGCTGGAGGTACAAGCCAGAATGGTCCCTCCACAAATGCAATAAAGTGATAAGAGAATTAAACTAACCCACATATTTGGGAGGACTGATGGGTGTCTGGGTATGAAGAGTCTAGAGATCAAAGACACTGCCTGACTAAACTGTAAGGTGTGCTGCACAATATCCTTGTAAGGAAAATAAATTGCATCTCTCCAGGTGGTGTGCAGAGGACAGAGGAAGGAATCATTTCGCAGCTGTGGTATGGGGGCCAGCAGCCAAGGGAACTGATTTCTGAGAGAAATGAGTCTAGCCCTAAAACTGGCCTGACAAACTCACACTGCATGACAAGAGAGTGTGCCTGAGAGAATAGGAGATAATCAAGCATGGAGAGAGGTTTTCACAGGGGAATACTGGTTGTGGAAACCCACTCAGCTTCTCCCTCCCACTCCAATCCTGTTTCTTGCAAGGCTAGGTGGAAGAGAAGTGCCTGACTGGGCATTTGAAAGGGCAGGGGCAGGAGATACTGAGTTTAGAGAGGAGATACCTGGGATGAAGTCTTCCAACATGGACCGGCAATAGTTGGGCCCTGGAGGTGCACTAATTTAAAATCTATGAACCAACTGGTATTCAGCAAAGAGTGTGGAGCATACCTAATCCTAAATTCTGCCTCTAGGAGTTGCACCTCCAGGATTAACCCTCAGCCTAACAACCCCACCCTGGGGGTGGAGCAAGCATCACACTCTAGACCAAACACTATGGAGAAGAGAAGATGAAAATTGTTTGATCTCTAGTGGAGACAAATCTTTAACTTTTTACCAAGATTTTTTTCTCTCTCACTTTTCTACCATTTTGGAAACCAGTTATTTTTTCACTGAGGACTAGGATGTCTGATTAGTATATTTCAGTTTTGTTTTATATTTCTTTATTTTTACTTCTATTTTTGTTTTTTAAACTTTTATTTATATATATTCTTTCTCTCAATTATCTGTTTAAATATCTTTTTCTTCTTTGGATAACAGCTGACCTTTGTTGTTCCCTCTTTCAATCTTCCTATAATTTTTTACTTCTATCTCTTCTCCTCCCTCATAATAATTACATCCCACATCACTTCTGTTCTATCCTTCTTGACCATTTGAAATTCAAAATCCTTTTGCAAACTTACTGTTCATATTATAGGAAATAATTGAATATATTATTTCTGTTTATTGCAACAAAACTATAGATACCTTAGGAGCTATTTGGTTTAATGCTGCATATGTTTGCATTGCTTGCTGTTATTATTTGACTCACCCTTAACAGTGAGGTACTGGAAACCTTCAGGGTCACTGTACATCCACGGAGTAGAAACTGTACTGCCTCGGATCCATACTGCTAGATGGGTAAACACACAAACAGGAGAAAACAAAGCACAAAATTTCTCCCCAAAATACAATATTTTTCAATAACAGAATCCATTGACACCACAGTGGAAAAAATATCAGAGAAGGAGTTTAGAATGTTCATACTTAAACTGATCTGTGAGATAAAGGACAATGTAAGGAGTGAAATCAGAGAGAAAATACTCAGGAGGTGAAAGATCACTTCAATAAAGAGATAGAGATTCTAAAAAGAAATCAAGCAGAATACCTCAAAATGAAGGAGTCAATAAAGCAAATTAAAAATTCAATGGAAAGTGTCACCAACAGACTAGAACACTTGAAAGACAGAGTTTCAGGCAATGAAAACACAATATATGATCTTGAAAATAAAGATGACCATGGAGGAAAGATGTTAAGAGACCATGAACAGAACTTCCAAGAATTATGGGATAACATGAAAAGACTAAATTTAAGATATATCAGCATAGATGAAGGTGCAGAAATACAAACAAAAGGAATGCACATCTTTTCAATGAAATAATATCAGAAAATTTTCCAAACTTAAAGAATGAATTGGAAAATCAAATATAGGAGGCTTAATGAATCCCAAATACGCAAAATTACAACACACCCACACCAAAGCACATTATAATAAAAATGCCTAACACAAACAATAAAAATAGAATTTTAAAGTCTGGCAGAGAAAAACATCAGATTATGTAGAGAGGGAAATCAATCCAGATCTCAGCTTATTTCTCAGTCCAGACCCTCAACACTAGGAGGTCTTGGAATAATATATACCAAATTCTGAAAGAAAATGGATACCAAAAAAAAAAATTGTATACCCAGCAAAATTAAGCTTCAGATCTTATGATGAAATATAAACATTCCATGATAAACAAAGTTAAAATAATTCACAACTAGAAAGCCTGCACTAGAGAACATTCTCAGCAAAATATTTCAGGAAGAAGAAATGAAAAATAAGAGTGAAAACCAGCAAAGGGGAAAACTAAACTAAAGAGTCAATCAAAGAGAAACTAATTCAAATTAAAAACTAGAAATAAACCAAAATGACTGGGAATAAAAATCATACCTCAATAATAACCTTGAACATAAAAGGCCTAAACCACCAATCAAAAGACATAGACTGGCAGATTGGATTAAAAAACAATGTGCTGTCTCCAAGAGACTCACCTTATTGGCAAAGACATCCACAGACTGAAGGTAAAAGAATGGGAAAAACATATCACTTGCATGGATCTTGTAAAGAAACAGGTGTTTCCATCCTCATATCAGATAAAGTGAACTTCAAGCCAAAGATAATCAAAGGGGACAAAGAAGGACATTTCATACTGCTAAAAGGAATTATAAGACATAACAATCATAAATATTTGTGCCCCAAACAATGGAATATCTACATGCATCAAACAAAACCTTCTCAATTTCAAGAACCAGAGAGACCACACCTCTTTACCACACCTCTTTCACTACTTCATAGATCCTCAAAAAAAAAGTATAGAACTAAATAATACAATCAATATTTTAGACTTAACAGACATATATACAGTACATAATCCATCAAAATTATTGAATATGCTTTCCTCTCAGCAGTACATGAATCTTTCTCTAAAATAGACCATATCTTAGACCACAAAGCAACTCATAGCAAACACACACACAAAAATAGAGATAATATCTTGTGTTCTCTCAGATCATAATGGAATGAAATTGGAAATCAACAACAACAACAACAAAAAAACAAAACATAAGATACTATAACACCTAGAGACTAAAAAACATGCTATTTAATGACCAAAAGTTAGCAGAATAAATCAGGGATGAAATAGAAAAACTTAGAGGTAAGTGAGAATATCAACAAAACATCAAAATCTCTGTGACCCCATGAATGCAGTTCAAAGAGGGAAGTTCATTTCATTGAGCTCATTAATTAAAAGAGAAAATCACCAAATAAAAAACCTAACATTGCTGGGCATAGTGGCACATTCCTATAATCCCAGAAGCTTGGGAGGCTAAGGCAGAAGGATCTTGAGTTCAAAGCCACCCTCAGGAAAAGTGAGGCACTAAACAACTCAGTGAGATCCTGTCCCTAAAAAAAATACAAAATAGAGCTGGTGATGTGGCTCAGTGGCTGAGTGCCCCTGAGTTCAATCCCCAACACCAAACAATAATAATAATAACAACAACAACAACAAAAACAAAACAACCTAATGTTACATTTCAAAAAAGCACTAGTAAAAGAAGAACAAGTCAACACCAAAAGCATTAGAAGAAAGGAAACAATTAAAATCAGAGCTGATATGAATGAAACTGAAACAAAATAAACAATTCAAAAAAATCAAGAAAACAGAGTTGATTCTTTGTGAAAATAAACCAAATTGATAAACAGCCACACTGATGAAGAGAAAGAGAAAGTTCACACAACAGACACTACTGAGATATAGATGAGACTCAAAAACTATTTTAAAAATTTATACTCACATAAAATAGAAAATGTTGAAGACACAAAGTTCAAAATACATATGACCTATACAAACTGAATCAAGAGGACATGGACAATTTAAACAGACTGATTTCAAGCAATGAAATTGAACACGCCATCAAAATTCTAATAACTAAGAAAAGCCCAGGACTAGATGGATTCTCAGCCATGTCCTACCAGATTCACAGAATTAAAACCAATCATTCTCAAATTATTCCATGAAATAGAGGAGGAGAGAACTCTTCCAAACTCATTATATGAAGCTAGCATCACCCTGTTATCAAAACCAAACAAAGATACATCAAGGAAAAAAAAATTTCAGACCAATATCCCTAGATGAAATATCCAATAGATGAAAATATCCTAAATCCAATATCCAATAGATGAAAACTTCTTTTAGAAATTCTGGCAAACTGCATACAAAAGCATATTAAAAAACAGTGCACCACAATGAAGTGGGGATCATCCCAGTGATGCAAGGTTCATTCAACATATAGAAATCAACAAACATAATTCATCACATCAATAGACTTAAAGATAAGAATCACATGATTATCTCAATACATGCAGAAAAAGGTTTTGAGAAAATAAAGCACCCCTTCATGTTCTAAATACTAGAAAAACTGGGGACAGTAGGAACATACCTCCACATTGTAAAAGCTATATATGACAAAATCAAGGCCAACATAATTCTAAATGGAGAAAAATTGAGTGTATCCCCTCTAAACCTAGATCAACATAAAGATACCATCTTTCAATACTTCTATTCAACATCATCCTTGAAAATCTAGCCAGAGATATTAGCAGAAAGAAATCAAGGGGATAAAAATAGGAAAAAAGGAACTCAAACTATTCCTATTTGCCAATGACATGATTGTATACTTAGAAGAACCCCCCCAAAAAAATCCCCACCAGGAAACTTTTAGAACTCCTAAATTAATTCAGCAAAATAGCAGGATATAAAATTAACACCCATAAGTCAATTGTGTTCCCATATATCAGTGATGAATCAACTGAAAGTGAAATTAAGAAAACTACACCATTCATAATAGCCTCAAAAATATTTGGGAATCAATCTAACAAAAGAGGTGAAAGACCCCTACAATGAAAACTACAAAATACAAAAGAAATTGAAGAAAATCTTAGATGATATAAAAATCTCCCATGTTCTCAGATAGGAAGAATTATTATTGTTTATTTTTTTTTTATTTTTACAGACTGCATTTTGATTCATTATACAAAAATGGGGCACATCTTTTCATTTCTATGGTTGTGCATGATGTAGATTCATACCATTCGTGTAATCATACATGTACATAGGGTAATGATGTGTATCTCATTCTACCGTTTTCATATCCCCACCCCCTCCCCCCACTCATTTCCTTCTACATAAAGTTCCTCCATTCTTTTCTCACCCTCCATCCTCCCACCCCCATTTTATTTCATCATCCACTTATCAAAGAAAACATTTGGTCTTTGGTTTTGGGGGATTGGCTTATTTCACTTAGCATGATATTCTCCAACTCCATCCATTTATTGGCAAATGCCATAATATTGTTCTTCTTTATGGTTAATAATATTCCATTGTGTATATATACCACAGTTTCTTTATCCATTCATCTGTATTATTGTTAAAATGCTCATACTACCAGAAGTGCTACAGTAACTTAATGGTATTCCTATTAAAAGTCCAGTGACATTTTTCATGAAAATAGAAAAAGCTTTCATGAAATACATTTGAAAAAAAAGAGACCCAGAATAGCTAAAGCAAACCTTAGTAGAAAAAGTGAAGCCAGAGGCATCACAATACCAGACTTTAAATTTATTACAGAGATATATAACAAAAATGGCATGGTATTGGCACCAAAACAGACACATAGACCAATGGTACAGAATCAAAGACACAGAGACAAACCCACATACATACAGTTATCTCATGAAGGTGCCAGAAACATACACTGGAGAAGAGATAGCCTCTTCAACACATGATGCTGGGAAAACTGGAAATCCATATGTAGCAAAATGAAATTAAATTCCTATCTCTAACTCTGCAGCAAATTCAACTCAAGATGGATTAAGGACCTAGGCATTAGAACACAGACCCTGCATCTAATAAGAAAAAGTAGGCCCAAATGTATATCATGTTGTCTTAGGAACCAACTTCCTTAACAAGATACCTAAAGCACACGAAGTAAAATTAAGAATCAATAAATGAGACAGAATCAAACTAGAAAACTTCTTCACTGCAAAGGAAACAATCAAGAATGTGAAGAGAGAGGCTACAGAATGGGAGAAAATCTTTGCCACCTGCACCTCAGATACAGTATTAATCTCTAGGATATACAAAGAACTCAAAATACTTAACACCAAAAAGCAAATAACCCAATCAATAAATGAGCAAAGGAACTGAATAAGCACTTCACAGAAGAAATATGAATGGTCAACAAATATATTGAAATGCTGTCCAACATCTCTAGAAATTAGAGAAATGCAAATTCAAACTTCACAGAGATTCCATTTTACTCCAGTTACAATGGTAATTCTCAAGAATGCAAGGAACACTAAATGTTAGCAAGTATATGGGGAAAAATGTTCACTCATATATCACTGGTGGGACTGCAAGTTGTTGCAATGATGCTGGAAACAGTAAGAAGTTTCCTCAGAAATCTTGGAATGGAACCACTATTTGACCCTGTTATCCCACTCCTCAGTATATGCCCTAAATAGTTTTAAAAAATCAGCATATTACAGTGATGTGGCAGCTCAATTCACAACAGTGAATCTATGGAATCAAACATGGTACCCTTCAACAGATGAATGGCAGAGAAAATGTGGTAGATATACACAATGGAACATTACTCTGACATAAAGGAGAATGAAATTATGACATTTGCCAGTAAATGGGTGGAACTGGTGACTATCATACTAAGTGAAATAAACCAATCCTCAAAACACAAATGCTGAATGTTCTTTCTGATGTGTGTATGGTAACACAGAATAAGCAGGAGGGAGGGAAGAAGAGCAGTTCTTTGGATTACATGAGGGAAATAAAGGGAAGGGAGGAGGAATGGGAACAGGAAGGACAGTAGAATGAATTGGACGTAATTTTCCTATGTTCATATATGAATATACAACTAGTGAAACTACATATCATGTACAACCACAAGAATGGGATCCTAATTTGAAAAAGTGATACTCCATGTATATACAATATGTCAAAATATATTCTACTGTCATATAGACCTAAAAACAACAAATAAAAATTTAAAATATTGTTTAAAAAATGAAATGTTTAAGAGAGTTTGGGGATGTAGCTTAGTGGTATATCATGTGCTTAACATGCCCACGGGCCCTGGGTTCAATCCCAAACACCAATATATTTTAGCATTTAAAAAACTACTTTAACAAAAATGTAGATCATCAAAAAAGAAAAAACATATTCCTTGGGCATAAGATAGAAATACAAATATAGGATGCATTGAGAAACCAAACAGACAAGATCAAAAAAGATCCACTTCAAATTACATTACAGGAGAGATCCAAGATGGCAGACTAGAGGGTGACTGCATCTCCGGTCACTCCAGAACCCAGGATACAAGAAGGGGAGGCAATGACAGACTTGGACTAACATAGAGCCACAGGGTGAGTCTCTCCCACTGGGTGAAGCTCGGCCCGGGTGGCAGGCCCAGACAGGGGGGGCTTCTTGGAGCAGGGCAGGGCAGCTAGAGTCTTCCCCAAGCTGCCCTGCTCCCTCTGGCGGCAGGCTCCTTCCACAGTCAGCTTTGCGGAGCAGGCCGCCCAGTGAGAGCCTTTCCACAGACAGCCACTTCCAAGCCCCGGACCCAGCAGAGGGCACGGCACACAAATGGCTTCTGGGACCAGGGAAGGGCAGCCAGAGACTTCCCAAGCAGCCCTGCTCCATCGAGGAGCAGGCTCCTTACACAGCCAGCTTCTTGGAGCAGGCCACACAGTGAGAACCTTTCCACACAGAGCCAGTGCCCAGCCCTGGAACCAGTAGCAGGCTAGGGACAGCTTTCTTCGGAAGCACTGCATTATCAAGTTCCTCCAAGACATTAGTCTACTGAAGGCTGAAAGGTGATATACTGGAAATCTACAGGGAAACTATAAGTCAAAGAGGAAATCTGCAATATCTCAGAGTCCCACTGACATCTGACCAATATGAGAAAACAAGGGAAGAAAATGTCCCAAACAAACCTAGATACTTTATCAATAAAACCCAATGACAGCACAGCAGAAGAAATGTCAGAAAGGGAGTTCAGAATGTACATAATTAAAACAATCATGGAAGCAAATGAGGAGATGAAAGAGCAAATGCAGGCATTGAAGGAGGAGATGAAAGAGCAGATGCAGGCATTAAATGATCACACCAATCAACAGTTAAAAAGCAAATACGGAAAGCAAGAGATCATTTCAATAAAGAGTTAGAGATATTGAAAAAAAAAAACAAACAGAAATCCTTGAAATGAAGGAACCAATAAACCAAGTTAAAAACTCCATAGAAAGTATAATCAATAGGATAGAACACCTGGAAGACAGAACCTCAGACATTGAGGAAAAAATATTTAATCTTCAAAACAAAGTTGACCAAACAGAGAAGATGGTAAGAAATCATGAACACAATCTACAAGAATTAAGGGATATCATGAAAAGGCCAAATTTAAGAATTTTTGGGATTAAGGAAGACTTAGAGAAACGAACCAAAGGAATGAAAAATCTATTCAATGAAATAATATCAGAAAATTTCCCAAATCTGAAGAATGAAATGGAAAACCAGGTACAAGAGGCTTATAGGACTCCAAATATACAAAATTAAAACAGACCCACACCAAGGCATATTATTATGAATATACCTAATATACAAAATATAGACAGAAATTTAAAGTCCGCGAGACAAAAGAATCAAATTCCATTCAGGGGGAAACCAATAAGAATATCAGCAGATTTTTAATCTAGACCCTAAAAGCTAGAAGGGCCTGGAACAACATTTACCAAGCCCTGAAAGAAAACAGATGCCAACCAAGAATCTTCGACCCAGCAAACTTCTTTTCAGATTTGACGACGAAATAAAATCCTTCCATGATAAGCAAAAGCTAAAGGAATTTACAAAAAGAAAGCCAGCATTACAGAACATTCTCAGCAGAATATTCCATGAAGAAGAGATGAAAAAAAAATGATGCAAATCAGCAACGGGAGGAACTAGCATAAAGGAATAGCCAAATAAAGAAGAAACCAAATCATGTCAAAAAACAAAAATGAGTCAAATGACTGGGAATACAAATCATATCACAATAATAACCCTGAATGTTAATGGCCTGAACACATCATTCAAAAGACACAGGCTGGCAGATTGGATTAAAAAGAAAAATCCAACAATATGCTGCCTGCAAGAGACTCATCTCATAGAAAGAGATACGCATAGACTAAAGGTGAAAGGATGGGAAAAAACATACCATGCACACGGACACAGCAAAAAAGCTGGAGTATCCATCCTCATTTCAGATAATGTGAACTTCAAGCCAAAACTAGTCAGAATGCATAAAGAAGGACATTACATACTGCTTAAGGGAAGCATAAATCAGCAAGACAAAACAATCATAAATATCTATGCCCCAAACATTGGCTCATCCACGTACATCAAAGAAATCCTTCTCAATTCCAGAAATCAAATAGACCACAACACAGTAATACTAGGCAATTTTAACACACCTCTCTCACCACTGGATAGATCATCCAAACAAAAATTGAAGAAACAAACCATAGACCTCAATAATACAATCAACAATTTGGACTTAACAGACATATATAGAGTATACCATCCAACAAAGAACGAGTACACTTTCTTCTCAGCAGCATATGGATCCTTCTCTAAAATAGACCATATATTATGCCACAAAGCTAATGTTAGAAAATACAAGAAGATAGAGATACTACCTTGTATTCTATCAGATCATAATGGATTGAAATTAGAAATAAATGACAGAATAAAAAACAGAAACTTCTCCAATACCTGGAGATAAAATAATATGCTATTATATGATGAATGGATAACAGAAGATATCAGGAGGGAAATAAAAAAAATTCTTAGAAGTAAACGAGAACAAAGACACATCATATCAAAATCTCTGGGACACTATGAAAGCACTACTTAGAGGAAGATTTATTTCATGTGGAGCATTCAACAAAAGAAGTAGAAATCAACAAATAAACGACTTAACACTACAGCTCAAAGCCCTAGAAAAAGAACAGCAGACCAACACCAAAAGTAGTAGAAGACAGGAAATAGTTAAAATCAGAGCCGAAATCAATGAAATTGAAACAAAAGAAACAATCGGAAAATAAACAAAATAAATAGTTGGTTCTTTGAAAAAATAAATAAAATTGATAAACCCTTAGCCACACTAACAAAGAGAAAGAGGGAGAAAACTCAAATTACTAAAATTCGGAATGAACAAGGAAATATCACAACAGACAGACACGAGTGAAATGCAATACATAATTAGAAGCTATTTTGAAAATCTATATTCCAACAAAACAGAAAACCTCGAAGACATCAACAGGTTTCTAGAGACATATGAATTACCTAAACTGAACGGGGAGGACATACACAACTTAAATAAATCAATTTCAAGCAATGAAATAGAAGAGGTTATTAGAAGCCAGGACCAGACAGGTTCTCAGCCAAGTTCCACAAAACCTTTAAAGAAGAGCTCATTCCAATACTCCTCAAAGTATTCCATGAAATAGAAGAGGAGAGAACCCTCCCAAACTCATTCTATGAAGCCAATATCACCCTAATACCTAAAACAGACAGAGACACATCGAGGAAAGAAAATTTCAGACCAATATCCTTAATGAACATCGACGCAAAAATTCTCAACCAAATTTTAGCATATTGCATACAAAAATATATTAAAAAGATAGTGCACCACGATCAAGTGGGTTTTATCCCAGGGATGCAAGGTTGGTTCAACATCTGGGAATCAATAAATATCATTCACCATATCAACAGACTTAAAGTTAAGAATCACATGATTATTTCGATAGATGCAGAAAAAGTATTTGATAAAATATGGCATCCCTTCATGCTCAGAATACTAGAAAATATAGGGATAGCGGGAACATTACTTAACATTGTAAAGGCAATCTACACTAAGCCCCTGGCCAATATCATTCTAAAAGGTGAAAACTGAAAGCATTAACCCTAAAAACTGGAACAAGGCAGGGGTGCCCTCTTTCACCACTTCTATTCTAAATCGTCCTTGAAACTCTAGTCAGAGCAATTAGACACCCAAAGAAATTAAAGGGATACAAATAGGAAAAGAAGAACTCAAACTATCCCTGTTCGCTGATGACATGATTATATATTTAGAGGAACCTGGAAATTCCACCAGGAAGCTTTTGGAACTCATAAGTGAATTCAGTAAAGTAGCAGGTTACAAGATAAATGCTCATAAATCGAATGCATTTTTATACATAAGTGATGAATCTTCAGAAAGAGAAAATAGGAAAACTATCCTATTCACAGTGGAATGAAAAAAATAAAATACTTGGGGATCAATCTCACAAAAGAGGTGAAAGACCTCTACATGAGAATTACAGAACAGTAAAGAAAGAAATTAAAGAAAACCTTAGAAGATGGAAAGATCTCCCATGTTCTTTGATAGGCAGAATTAATATTGTCAAAATGGCCATACTACCAAAAGTGCTATACAGATTCAATGCAATTCCAATTAAAATCCCGATGATGTACCTTACAGAAATAGAGCAAGCAATTATGAAATTCATGTGGAAGAATAAAAAACCCAAAATAGCTAAAGCAATCCTTGACAGAAAGAGTGAAGCAGGGGGTATTGCAATACCAGATCTTCAACTCTACTACAAAGCAGTAGTAACAAAAATGGCATGGTATTGTTACTAAAATAGATCAGTGAATAGATAAATTGAATCAGTGGTACAGAATAGAAGACATGGACATAAACCCAAATAAATACAATTTTCTAATATCAGACAAAGGGGCCAAAAATATGCAATGGAGAAAAGATAGCCTTTTCAACAAATGGTGTTGGGAAAACTGGAAAACCATATGCGACAGAATGAAATTAAATCCCTATCTCTCACCCTGCAGAAAACTCAACTCGAAATGGATCAAGGACCTCGGAGTCAGACCAGAGGCACTGCATCTTATAGAAGAAAAAGTAGGTCCAAATCTTCAACATGTTGGCTTAGGATCAGACTTCCTTAACAGGACTCCCATAGCACAAGAAATAAAAGCAAGAATCAGCAACTGGGATAGATTCAAACTAAAAAACTTTCTCTCAGCAAAGGAAACTATAAGTAATGTGAAGAAAGAGCCCACAGAGTGGGAGAAAATCTTTTCCACTCATACTATAAATAGAGCACTAATTTCGAGAATCTATAAAGAACTCAAAAAACTCTACACCAAGAATACAAATAATCCAATCTACAAATGGGCTAAGTAAATGAACAGACACTTCATAGAAGGTATACAAGCAATCAACAGATATATGAAAAAATGTTCAACATCTCTAATAATAAGAAAAATGCAAATCAAAACTACCCTAAGGTTTCATCTCACCCCAATTAGAATGGCGATTATCAAGAACACAAGCAACAATAGGCACTGTCGAGGATGTGGGGGAAAAGGTACACTCATACATTGCTGGTGGAGTTACAAATTAGTGCAGCCACTCTGGAAAGCAGTATGGAGATTCTTCAGAATGCTTGGAATGGAACCACCATTTGACCCAGCTATCCCACTCCTTGGCCTATACCCAAAGGACTTAAAATCAGCATACTACAGAGATACAGCCACATCAATGTTCATTGGTGCTCAATTCACAATAGCCAGATTGTGGCTAGATGTCCTTCAGTTGGTGAATGGATAAAGAAATTGTGGCATATATATACAATGGAATATTATTCCGCCATAAAGAATGATAAAATTAAGGCATTTGCAGGCAAATGGATGAAATGGGAGAATATCATGCTAAGTGAGATAAGCCAATCTCAAAAAACCAAAGGACGAATGATCTTGCTGATAAGTGGATGATGACATATAATGGGGTGTGGGAGGGGTTAGCTTTAGTGTTAGGGTTAGGTTTGGGGTTGGGGTTAGGGTGCGGGGAAGAATGAAGGAATAAAGGACTGTATAAAGGGTCAAGAGCGGTGGGTAGGGAGGAGGGAAGGGGGAAAAATGGCAGAATGAATCAAACAACATTACCCTGTGTATATTTATGATTACACAAATGGTATGACTTTACTCCATGTACAGAGAATCAAAATGTGTCCCATTTGTTTACAATATAAGAATATACATTAGAATTAATATATTTAATATTTAGAACTAGGATAGAATTTTAAAAGCCCCAAAGGAAAGATGGCAGGTCACATTTAGAAGTAAACCAATGAGAATTTCCCCAGTGTACTCTAAAAGCTAGGGGTGCTTGTGACAGTGTATACCAAGCACTAAAAGATAACCATTGCTGACTTATCCAGCAAAAATATTCTTCAAAATTGAAGATGAAATACATACATTTCATTCATGACTACTAATCCAGCACTATAAAATACTTAAATATTTCATGCATGTACAATGAAGAGCAACCAAATGAGGTAGTGAAGGGATGAATCTCAGTAGAAGAGAAGCTTATTAATATGAAATATAAATTAAATATTATAACTAATTGAAAATTATAGTAAAAATTCATCACTGTAAAATCATCCCGCTAAAATAACATAGTAAACAGTCATAACTCTCCAATTAAAAGATACAGTCCAAAGAGCTCATTAGAAAACAAAATCCAACTACATAATATTTACAAAAGATTAATCTTTGAGACAAAGACATCAAGAGGCTGAATGTAAAAGAATATGAAAAAATATACCATGCAAATGTAGAACAAAACCAAGTAGGAACAGCTTCCTCCCATACCTAACAAAACAGATTTCAAGCCAAAATTAATCAGAAGATACAAAGATGGTTCCTTCATATGGTAAAGGGAACTAACCTACAAGAATATATTATGATTATAAATATTTCTGACTCAAATATCAGTGTACTTACATGATTAAGATTCAGATAGACATTAATGCAAAAATACTGTATGATTTCAACACATCTCTCAAATATATATTATATAGATATAAATGATTACATATATGAATATACCAACATGAATTTCACTTTTAAGTATGTCTCTAAAGTACTAATTTAAAAAAAAAAACAAATAAATAGAAGAAGGGTCAGGAGTATAGAGGATGGCAAAGAGGCAGAGGGAGGAGGGATGGAAAAGAGGAAGTATGGGGAATCAAATGGATCAAATTATATTCCATGCATATACGATTGTGTTAAAATGAACGAAAATAGTATGCTTAACTACAATGCACTAACAAAACATTAAAATTAGACACTTGAGGCCAAAACATATATACTATTAACCAAATGGACCAAACATATATCTATAGAATAGTTCATACATCAGTAACTGAATTTATTTTTTCTTCTCAGCTTATCATGGAACTTTCTCCAAAACAGAGGACATAAAACATGTCCTAGAAAATAGAAAAAAAATCCAAGTAATTCTTTGCATATGGTCAAATTATAATAGAATGAAATTAGAAATCCATAGCAAGAAAAAGATAAAAAAATTTAACACAGGAAGACTGAATAATATGCTTGGGAATGAGAAATGGGTCAAGAAAGAAATCGAGCATGAAATACAAAATTGTTAGAAACAATAACAGACGTAGAACATATTAGAAATTTTGGAACAATATGAAGGAAGTTGTAAGAGGAAAATTTACAGCATTGAGTGCTCATGTTAAAGAAGGAAAGATCTGACAAAAGAGTGAAGGCTAAGTAACATGGGGGACAGAAGAGGGCGGACTAGAGGGCGGCTGCATTTCATGTTGCTCCAGGACGCAGGATTCAAAAGAGGAGATAGTGAGAGACTTGGGACCAACTCAAAGCCGCGGGGTGAGTCTCTCCCGTTGGGGAGGCATCCCGGATGGGGCGGTAGCCCCGGAACGCAGGGAACTTTGTGAAGTAGAGTTTGCCCGGCGAGACTCCCCTCCCCAGCACTGGAGCGGAAAACATGGACCACTGGGAACATTGTAGAGGTGGCTACTCAGCACAGCGCTTGGACTCGGAGCACCCACTGGGGCTTCGGGCGGCTGCCTGAGGAGGAACTGCATGACATGCAGTTTGGACTCAGAGCAATCGCTTCTGAACACCGGGGGGTTGCCTGGAGGAAGAGGAGGAACGTGGCGGGTCGCTTGGTCTAGGAGTGACTGCATCAGAGCTACAGGCAGTTGCCAGAGGAGGAGGCGAGTGGTGAGTTGTTTGGACTCAAAGCGACCGCTCCTGAACACCGGTGGCCTGCCTGGAGGAGGAGCGCGGTGGGTCACTTGGTCTCTGAGCGACCGCTCCTGAACACCCGGGGGGCTACCCCGAGGAGGAGGAGGAACAGGGCAGGTCACTTGGACTCGGAGTGACTGCCTAGGGCTATGGGCGGTTGGTGGAAGGAGGAGATGTGAAGTGAGTTGTTTGGACTCCTAGTGACTGCGTCGGAACACCGGGCGGCTGTACGGAGGAAGAGGTGTGTGGTGGGTCTCTGGGTCTCGGAGCAATTGTACGGGGCTCCAGGTGGCGGCTCAGAGGAGGGGCCGATTAGCCAGGCGATTAGGTGCAGAGCAGGGTCCCAGGACCTAGGCGGCATCTTGTTGGAAGAGCTGCACAGAGACACGCCTAGGGGCGGAGCGAAGTTTCCAGGACTGTGGGCAGATTCTCTGAGGAGACGCAGCCTAAGGAGACTCCTCTGTGAAGGGTGAGGCTCCCAGGCCCAGGAGGTAGGTCCGGTGCCCTGGGAACGTTACAGAGGAAGGCAGCCCAGCCCAGGCGGTAGTTGTAGATTGAGGGGAACTGACCAGCGAGACCTCCCCACCGGGTGAGTCTTCCCTGCCGGGTGAGGTTTTCCCACAAGGACGGTAAAACTAGAGACACAGGCACAAACAGGCCTTGCCTCAGCCCGCAGCCTAGTTCCCTGTTGGATGACCATTGGTCAACAAGTGGAGGCACCTCTGCCCACTAGCAGGGAATATACCCCACCTGAGGGTCACCAGCCTTAGAGAGGCAGCTTCCTTGTGGAGCACCGCATTATCAAATTCCTCCAAGACTTCAGGCTACTGAAGGATAAGAGGGGATATACTAGCAATCTACAGGGACATTATAAGTCAATAGAGGAAATCTGCAATATCTTAATGACCCACTGATTCCTGAACAATATGAGAAAACAAGGGAAGAAAATGCCCCAAACAAATCTAGATGTTACATCAATAAAATCCAATGACAGCATGGCAGAAGAAATGACAGAAAGTGAGTTCAGAATGTACATAATTAAAATTATCAGGGAAGCACACGATGAGATGAAAGAGCAAATTCAGGCATTGAATGATGAGATGAAAGAGCAAATGCAGTCATTGAATGATCGCACCAATCGACAGTTAAAAGACCAAATACAGGAAGCAAAAGATCATTTCAATAAAGAGTTAGAGATATTGAAAAAAAAACAAACAAAAATCATTGAAATGAAGGAAACAATAAACCAAATTAAGAACTCCATAGAAAGCATAACCAATAGGATAGAACATCTGGAAGACAGAACCTCAGATATTGAAGACAAAATTTTTAACCTTGAAAAAAAAGTTGAACAAACAGAGAAGATGGTAAGAAATCATGAACAGAATCTCCAAGAACTATGGGATATCATGAAAAGGCCAAATTTGAGAATTATTGGGATTGAGGAAGGCTAAGAGAAACAAACCAAAGGAATGAACAATCTATTAAATGAAATAATAGCAGAAAATTTCCCAAATCTGAAGAATGAAATGGAAAATCAAGTTCAAGAGGCTTGTAGGACTCCAAATACACAAAATTACAACAGACCCACACCAAGGCACATTATAATGAAAATAAGTAACATACAAAATAAAGACAGAATTATAAAGGCTGTGAGAGAAAAGAACCAAATTACATTCAGGGAGAAACCAATACGGATATCAGCAGATTTTTCAATCCAGACCCTAAAAGGTAGAAGGGCCTGGAACAACATTTTTCAAGCTCTGAAAGAAAATGGATGCCAACCAAGAAACTTATACCCAGCAAAACTTACCTTCAAATTTGACGATGAAAAAAAATCCTTCCATGATAAACAAAAGCTAAAAGTATTTACAAAAAGAAAGCCAGCATTACAGAACATTCTCAGCAAAATATTCCATGAGGAAGAGATAAAAAACAAAGAAGCTAATCAGCAAAGGGAGGAATTATCCTAAAAGAACTGTCAAATAAAGGAGGAACCAAGTTGTGTCAAAAAAATAAATAAATAAATAAAATTTAAAAAATGAACCAAATGACTGGGAATACAAATCATATCTCAATAATAACCCTGAATGTTAATGGCCTGAATTCATCAATCAAAAGACATAGAATGACAGATTGGATTAAAAAGAAAGATCCAACAATATGTTGCCTGCAAGAGACTCACCTCATAGAAAGAGATACCCATAGACTAAAGGTGAAAGGATGGGGAAAAACATACCATGCACATGGACTCAGCAAAACAGCTGGAGTATCCATTCTCATTTCAGATAATGTGAACTTCAAGTCAAAGTTAGTCAGAAGGGATAAAGAAGGACATTTCATACTGCTTAAGGGAAGCATAAATCAGCAAGATATAACAATCATAAACATCTATGCCCCAAAGAGTGGCTCATCCATGTATGTCAAACAAATCTTTCTCAATTTTAGAAACCAAATAGACCATAACACAATAATACGAGGTAATTTTAACACGTCTCTCTCACCACTGGACAGATCTTCCAAACAAAAATTGAACAAAGAAACCATAGATCTCAATAACACAATCAATAATTTAGACTTAACAGACATTTATAGAATATACCATTCACCCAAGAGCGAATACACTTTCTTCTCAGCAGCACATGGATCCTTCTCTAAAATAGACCATATATTATGCCACAAAGCTAATGTTAGCAAATACAAGAAGATAGAGACACTACCTTGTATTCTATCAGATCATAATGGATTGAAGTTAGAAAAAAATGAAAGAGAAAAAAACAGAAACTACTCCAACATCTGGAGATTAAACAATATGCTATTATATGACGAATGGATAACAGAAGATATTAGGAAGGAATTTAGAAAATTCTTAGAGGTAAATGAGAACAAAGAAACATCATATCAAAATCTCTGGGACACTATGAAAGCAGTACTTAGAGGAAAATTTATTTCATGGAGCACATTTGATAAAAGAAGTAAAACTCAACAAATAAATGACCTAACAGTATAGCTCAAAGCCGTAGAAAAAGAAGAACAGACCAATACCAAAAGTAGTAGAAGGCAGGAAATATTTAAACTCGGAGCTGAGTTTAAGTTTGAGCTAAGTTTGTTTCAACAAAATTGAAACAAAAGAAACAATAAAAAATTTGACAAAATAAATAGTTGGTTCTTCGAAAAAATAAACAAAATTGATAAACCGTTAGCCACACTAACAAAGAGAAGATGAGAGAAAACCCAAATCACTAAAACTCGGAATGAACAAGGAAATATCACAACAGATACGATGAAATACAAAAGAAAATTAGAAGCTATTGTGAAAATCTATACGCCAACAAAATAGAAAATTTCGAATACATCAACAGGTTTCTAGAGACATATGAATTGCCTAAACTGAACGAGAAGGACATACACAATTTAAATAGACCAATTTCAAGCAATGAAATAGAAGAAGTCATCAAAAGCCTACCAACAAAGAAGAGTCCAGGACCAGATGGGTTCTCAGCCGAGTTCTACAAAACCTTTAAAGAAGAGTTCATTCCAATACTCCTCAAAGTATTCCATGAAATAGAAGAGGAGGGAACTCTCCCAAACTCATTTTATGAAGCCAATACACCCTGATACCTAAACCAGACAGAGACACATCGAGGAAAGAAAATTTCAGACCAATATCCTTAATGAACATCGACGCAAAAATTCTCAACAAAATTTTAGCAAATCGCATACAAGAATATATTAAAAAGATAGTGCACCACGATCAAGTGGGTTGTATCCCAGGGATGCAAGGTTGGTTCAACATCCGGAAATCAATGAATGTCATTCACCATATCAACAAACTTAAAGTTAAGAATCACATGATTATTTCAATAGATGCAGAAAAAGCATTCGATAAAATACAGCATCCCTTCATGCTCAAAACACTAGAAAAAATTGGGATAGTGTGAACATTCCTTAACATTATAAAGGCCATCTACGCTAAGCCCATGGACAATATCATTCTAAATGGTGAAAAACTGAAAGCATTCCCCCTAAAAACTGGAACAAGGCAGGGATACCCTCTTTCACCACTTCTACTCAACATTGTCCTTGAGACTCTAGCCAGAGCAATTAGACAAACCAAAGAAATTAAAGGGATACAAATAGGAAAAGAAGAACTCAAACTATCCCTGTTCACTGATGACATGATTATGTATTTAGAGGAACCTGGAAATTCCACCAGAAAACTTTTAAAACTCATAAGTGAATTCAGTAAAGTAGCAGGTTACAAGATCAGTGCTCATAAATCCAATGCATTTTTATACATAAGTGATGAATCTTCAGAAAGAGAAATTAGGAAAACTACCCCATTCACAATAGCATCGAAAAAAATAAAATACTTGGGAATCAATCTCACAAAAGAGGTGAAAGACCTCTACAATGAGAACTACAGAACACTAAAGAAAGAAATTAAAGAAAACCTTAGAAGATGGAAAGATCTCCCATGTTCTTGGATAGGCAGAATTAATATTGTCAAAATGGCCATACTACCTAAAGTGCTATACAGATTCAATGCAATTCCAATTAAAATCCCAATGATGTACCTCGCAGAAATAGAGCAAGCAATTATGAAATTCATGTGGAAGAATAAAAAACCCAGAATAGCTAAAGCAATCCTCAGTAGCAAGAGCGAAGCAGGGGGTATTGCAATACCAGATCTTCAACTGTACTACAAAGCAATAGTAACAAAAACGGCATGGTATTGGTACCAAAATACACAGGTAGATCAATGGTACAGAATAGACCACATGGACACAAACTCAAATGGATACAATTTTCTCATACTAGACAAAGTGTCCAAAAATATGCAATGGAGAAAAGATAGCCTCTTCAACAAATGGTGCTGGGAAAACTGGAAAACCATATGCAACAGAATGAAATTAAACCCCTATCTCTCACCTTGCACAAAAGTCAACTCAAAATGGATCAAGGACCTCGGAATCAGACCAGAGACCCTACATCTTATAGAAGAAAAAGTAGGTCCAAATCTTCAACTTGTTGGCTTAGGATCAGACTTCCTTAACAGGACTCCCATAGCACAAGAAATAAAAGCAAGAATCAACAATTGGGATAGATTCAAACTAAAAAGCTTTCTCTCAGCAAAGGAAACTATCAGCAATGTGAAGAGAGAGCCTACAGAGTGGGAGAAAATCTTTTCCACTCATACTACAAATAGATCACTAATTTCCAGAATCTATAAAAAACTCAAAAAACTCTACACCAAGAATACAAATAATCCAATCAACAAATGGGCTAAGGAAATGAACAGACACTTCACAGAAGAAGATGTACCAGCAATCAACAGATATATGAAAAAATGTTCAACATCCCTAGTAATAAGGGAAATGCAAATCAAAACTACCCTAAGATTCCATCTCACCCCAATTAGAATGGTGATTATCAAGAACACAAGCAACAATAGGTGTTGGCGAGGATGTGGTGAAAAAGGAACACTCATACATTGCTGGTGGGGTTGAAAATTAGTGCAATCACTCTGGAAGGCAGTATGGAGATTCCTTAGAAAACTTGGAATGGAACTACCATTTGACCCAGCTATCCCACTCCTTGGCCTATACCCAAAGACTTAAAATCAGCATACTACAGAGATACAGCCACATCAATGTTCATTGCTGCTCAATTCACCATAGCCAGATTGTGGAACTAACCTAGATGCCCTTCAGTTGATGAATGGATAAAGAAACTGTGGCATATATATACAATGGAATATTACCCCGCAATGAAGAATGATAAAATTTTTGCATTTGCAGGCAAATGGATGAAATTGGAGAATATCATGCCAAGTGAGATAAGCCAATCTCAAAAAACTAAAGGACAAATGATCTCGCTGATAAGCAGATGAGGACATATATTGGGGAGTTGGAGGGATTAGCATTAAGGTTAGGGTTAGGTTTAGGGTTAGGGATAAGGAGTGTGGTAAGAATGAAGGAAAGAAGGACTGTATAGAGGGAAAAGAGTGGTGGGAGGGATGGGGGGAAGGGAAAAAATAATGAATCAAACATCATTGTCCTATGTAAATGTATGATTACACAAATAGTATGCCTTGACTCCATGTACAAAAAGAGAAACAACATGTATCCCATTTGTATACAATAATAATAAAAAAAAAAATGTCCCAGATCAGCTAAGGCAACCTTTGAATTCAGTGAGATCACACTGTGTAATCGACTACACGCCACTGACTTCAGTTCTGTTGGAGATGTATACTACTATCCAGTTGTAGTTTTTTCTGAAAAGACTAGCTATTAGTAAAGCATCTTCCATGTAAGACATTAGCAACTCTTGTCTGCAATATGTTTTCAACTACATAATATGTTGAAAGCCAGCAAAAGAAAATTATGCTTTTCTTGAAAATATCTCTATTTCTTTAAGATTACAAAATGCAAGTAACAGAGTTAGGTACCTGTATAAGCAAAGTTGAAAGGTCTTGTAAGAGGAACATGATGCTTGGGAGCCACTGTGGGATGTGAGGGATATAAGAACACACCATCATCACCTAGCATCTCCACCAGTTCTTTATGCAGGCTTTCTTCAACTGCCTTAAACTTTTTGCATTTCTCTTTGTTATATTTGAGCTTCTCCTCCAACAAAGCCAGTCCTACAAAATAATAAATAACTATTTAAATAAACAAATTTAGTTACTAGTGTTCATTATCCTTTCTTATTCAAATAATACCTGTATATTACAGAACACTAAGAAAGTAATAAAGTGTTGAAAATAAAACCTTATAACCATACAATCCAAACTTGAGCATTTTTGTCCATTTACTGTTATCTCCTTCATATCTTTTAAAGTAATGCTATATATAGGATTACTAGATCTTTTTTCTGACAGTGTATTACATAATTAATACATTTCATTTCAAAAATCAATTATATACATGTTTTAATTTTAACAGTATTATATTTCAATCATAGGAATGTACATAGTATTATTCTTTAATGAGACCATTATTTAAGCATGTAGAGTATTTTTTAAAACTTCATACTCTATTAAAAATAGACATTCACAAAACTCTTAGCAAAATTTTATGATAGAATTATATATCAGAGTAATGCATTGTCTAGAGCTGATAAAAACCTTCAGCAAATGGTAGGATATAAGATCAAGGTACATAAATCAATCACTTTCCTATACTATCATAATGAATCTTCTGAAAAAGAACTTAGGACAACTATCCCATTCACAATAATTTCAAAAAATGGAAATACTTGTGAATTAGTCTAATGGAATATAAAAATTCTCTCCAATGAAAATGATACAACACTGAAGAAAGTGATGAAAAAATAATGTAGAAGATGGAAAGATCCCCCCATGTTCTTGGATAGACAGAATTAATATTATCAAGATGCCATGAATCTAAAGCATTATACAGATTAAATGTAATCCCCATTGAAATACCAATGACACTCTTCACAAAATTAGAAAAAGCAGTTCAAAATTTCATTGGGAAATATATGAGACCCAGAAAGAGCAGAACAATCCTGAGTGAAAAGAGTGATGCTGGAGGCACCACAATACCCAAAATTATACTACAAAGCTGTAATAACTAAAACACAATGTTACTCTCATTGACATGAGGAACAGAGAATAGAACAGAATGGAGACAAACACACATAAATAGGGTTATCTGATACTACACAAAGGTACCAAAAACACACTTTGGAGAAAACATAGTCTTTTTAACGAATAGTACTGGGAAAAATTGATATTCATATCAATTTCTGAAGAATGAAACTTGACCCCTATCTTTCATCCTGCACAAAAGCCAACTCCAAGTGGATCAAAGACCCAGGAATTTAAACAGAAACTCTGCAAATACTAGTAGAAAATGTAGACCCAGCACTCCAACTTGTTGACCCAGAAGCCAACATCCTTAAGGAGAATCCTAAAATCCAAAAGATCAAACCAAAAATCAAAAAGTGGCCTGGCATCATGTTAAAAACAAAAACCAAAACAAAACATCTGCACAGCTAAGAAAACAAGAATCAGAAGAGAGAGAATCCTTAATGAGAAGAAGTCATTGCTATCTTCTCCTCCAGGACAAAAATATCTGGAAATTATAAAGGACTAAAAAAACATCTCCCATGCCAAGGCCAGGCACAGCCACCAGACCCGCGCCCACAATCTCTAGCACCAAGGTCCACACCCCTGCGCAGCTGACCATCTATCAAAATGTGGGGTTGCCTCTGCCCAATACCATTGATTATGCCAGACCTGGAGGCCACCATCAATAGTGGGACAGCATCCTTCAAGGGACACCATATTATAAAGTTCCTTATAGGCATAAGGCTACTGAAGACAAGTAGGTTTGAACAGAAGAGTGTAGTTTTATTGTAGAATTTTTTATTAGTAGTATTATTATGATTCTTCCTATTACAACTATTAATCCTACTTTTTTCTTTTATTAAATGTTTATCCCTCTCCCTATTTTCCTCTTACCTATTTCCTTGAGACTCCTCACTCTTTTCTCATGCTAACGAGTAATTACTTTTAATATTATTTCACTATTCCTACAACATAGTACTTCTATAAACGCAATTCTTATTGAATTAATGTTACAAACAACACCACTCCCCAGGCTCTTTGATCACCATTACAAATTGTCATCCTTAATGCAAACATATTGGTTGTGTTGTAGATAATAATTGAACTCATCATCTCTGTTTATTAAGACAATATGAATAATATCTTATTAGGGACTACTTGGGTTAAGTATGCATATTGTTTGTATGGTGTGCTGCTAATATTAATCTCTCACTTCAAGGTGGGGTACTGGAAACTTACAGGGATGCTATAAGTCTACAGGGGGGAAATTTCAATGCCTCATATTTGCACTCCCAGAGGGAAAGATACATGAACAATATGAGAAAACAAGGGAAGAAAGTGTCCCAAACAAACCTAGATACTACATCAATAAAATTCAATGATAGCATGGCAGAAGAAATATCAGAAAGGGAGTTCAGAATGTACATAATGAAAAGGATCAGAGAAGCAAACAATGAGATAAGAGAGCAAATGCAGGCATCGAATGATCACACCAATCAACAGGAAGCAAAGGATCATTTCCATAAAGAGACAGTGATTCTGAAAAACAAACAAACAGAAATCCTTGAAATGAAGGAAACAATAAACTAAATTAAAGACTCAACAGAAAGCATAACCAATAGGCTAGATCACCTGGAAGACAGAACCTCAGACATTGAAGACAAAATATTTAATCTTGAAATCAAAGTTGACCAAACAGAGAAGATGGTAAGAAATCATGAATGGAACCTCCAAGAATTATGGGATATCATGAAAAGGCCAAATTTAAGAATTATTGGGATTGAGGAAGGCACAGAGATAAAAACGAAAGGAATGAACAATCGATTCAATGAAATAATATCAGGAAATTTCACAAATCTGAAGAATGAAATGGAAAATCAACTACAAGAGGCTTACAGAACACCAGATGTAGAAAATTACAACATATCCACACCAAGACACATTATAATGAAAATACCCAACATACAACATAAAGATAGATTTTAAAGGCTGCGACAGAAAGGCATTGGATTATATAGTGGGGAAAACCAATATGGATATCAACTGATTTCTCAGCCCAGACCCTAAAAGCAAGAAGGGCCTGGAACAACATATTTCAAGCTCTGAAAGATAATGGATGCCAATCAAGAATCTTATACCCAGCAAAACATACCTTCAGATTTGACAACAAAGTAAAATCCTTCTGTGATAAACAAAAGCTAAAAGAACTTGCAAAAAGAAAGCATGCACTAGAGAATAGTCTCAGTAAAATATTCCACAAAGAGGAAATAAAAAAGAACAATGAAAGTCAGCAAAGGGAGGAACTATACTTTAGTCATTAATAGACTAAAGGAATAGTCATTTAATGGAGAAACCAAGTCAAGTTAAAAGCAAAAAATAAGCCAAAATGACCGGGAATATAATGGCCTACACTCATCAATCAAAAGACAGAGACTGGCAGATTGGATTAAAAAGAAAGACCCAACAATATGCTGCCTTCAAGAGACTCATCTCATAGAAAAAGATACCCACAGACTAAAGGTGAAAGGATGAGAAAATCCATACCATGCACATGGACTCAGTAAAAGAGCAGGGATTTCCATCCTCATATCAGAAAAAGCAGATATCAAACCAAAATTAGTAAGAAGGGATAGAGAAGGACATTTCATACTGCTTAAGGGAAGCATAAATCAGAAAGAAGTGGCAATCATAAATATTTATGCCCCAAGCAATGGCTCATCTACGTATGTCAAACAAGTCCTTCTCAATTCCAGGAACCAAATAGACACGAAACAATAATACTAGGTGACTTTAACAAACCTCTCTCACCACTGGACAGAATTTCCAAACAAAAATTGAACAAAGAACCCATACAGCTCCATAGCAAAATTGATAATTTAGACTTAACAGACATATGTAGAATATACCGTCCATCAATGAGTGAATACCCTTTCTTCTCAGCAGCACATGGATGCTTCTCTAAAATAGACCATTTGTTATGCCACAAAGCTACTCTTAGCAAATACAAAGAGATACTACCTTGTATTCTATCAGATCATAATGGAATGAACTTAGAAATCAATGACAAAATAAAAAAAGAAAGTACTCCACACCTGGAGATTAAATAATACACTATTGAGTGATGCATGCATAACAGAAGACATCGGGGGATGGATAAAAAAATTCTTAGAGGTAAAGAGAACAAAGATGCAACATATCAATATATCTGGGACACTGAAAGCAGTAGTAAGAGGAAAATTCATTGCATGGAGCACATTCCATAAAAGCAGGAAAAGTCAACAAATAAATGACCTAATATTACAGCACAAAGCCCTAGAAAAAAAAGAGATCAACACCAAAAGTAGTAGAAGACAGGAAATAGTTAAAATCAGAGCTGAAATCAATGAAATTGAAACAAAAGAAACAATCAAACAAATTGACAAAATAAAAAACTGGTTCTTTGAATAAGTAAACAAAATTGATAAAACCTTAGCCACACTAACAAAGAGAAGGAGAGAGAAAACTCAAATTACTGAAATTTGGGATGAAAAAGGAAATACCATGAAAGACATTATTAAACACAAAACATAATTGGAAGCTATTTTGAAAATCTATACTCTAACAAAATAGAAAATCTTGAAGACATTGACAGGTTTCTAGAGACATATGATCCACCCAAACTGAATCAGGAGGACATACAAAATTTAAGTAGATCAATTTTACGCAATGAAATAGATAAAGTCATCAAAAGCCTACCACCAAATTAAAGTTCGGGCCCAGATGTATTCTTTGCCGAATTTCACAAGACCTTCAAAGAAGATCTCACTCCAATACTCCTCAAAGTATTCCATGAAATGGAAGAGGTGGGGACCCTTCCAAACTCATTCTATGAAGCCAGTATCACCCTGATAACAAAACCAGACAAAGACACACCAAGAAAAGAAAATTTCAGACCAATATCACTAATAAACATACATGCAAAAATTCTTAACCAGAGTTTAGCAAATCGCATACAAAAACATATTAAAAAGTGCACCGTGATCAAGGGGGTTTCATCCCAAGGATGCAAGGTTGGTTCAACATCCAGAAATCAAAAAATGTAACTCACCACATCAATAGACTTAAAGTTAAAAATCACATGATTATTGCAATAGATGCAGAAAAAGCATTTGATAAAATACAGCACCCCTTCATGCTCAAAAGACTAGAAAAAATAGGGATAGTAGGCACATTCCTCAACATTGTAAAGGCTATCTATGCTAAGCCCATGGCCAACATCTTTCTAAATGGAGAAAAACTGAAAGCAGTCCCCCTAAAAACAGGAACAAGGCAGGGATACCCTCTTTTACCACTTCTGTTCAACATTGTCCTTGAAATGTTAGCCAGAGCAATTAGACAGAAATTAAAAGAAATTAAAGGGATATGAATAGGAAAGAAGAACTCAAACTATCCCTATTTGCCAATGACAGGATTCTATATTTAGAAGAGCTGATTAATTCCACCAGAACACTTCTACAACTCATAAATCAATTCAGTAAAGTAGCAGGATATAAAATCAATGCTCATCAATCTAATGCATTTTTATTCATAATTGATGAATCCTCTGAAAGAGAAATTAGAAAAACTACCCCATTCACATTAGCCTCAAATAAAATAAAATACTTGGGAATCACTCTAACAAAAGAGGTGAAAGACCTCTACAATGAGAACTACAGAACACTAAAGAAAGAAATTAAGGAAAATCTTAGAAGATGGAAAGCTCTCCCATGTTCTTGGATAGGCAGAAGTAATATTGTCAAAATGGCCATATTATGAAAAGCGCTATATAAATTAAATGCAATTCCAATTAAAATCCCAATGACATACCTCATAGAAATAGAGAAAGCATTCTGAGGATTCTCCACAATGCTTTCCAGAGTGGCTGCACTAATTTGCAACCCCACCAGCAATGTATGAGTGTACCTTTTCCCCACATCCTCGCCAACACGTATTATTGCTTGTATTCTTCATAATCACCATTCTAATTGGGGTGATTACACAAATGGTATGCCTTTACTCCATATACAAACAGAGAAACAACATGTATCCCATTCGTTTCCAATAAAAATAAATTTTAAGAAAATCTCTGAAAAAAGAAGAAATGAGAAAGCAATCATGAAATTCATTTGGAAGGATAAGAGACTCAGAATAGCTAAAGCATTCCTTAGCAGAAAGAGTGAAGCAGGGGGTATCACAATACCATAACTTCAGCTATACTACAGAGCAATAGGAACAAAATGGCATGGTATTGGCACCAACATAGACAGGTAAATGAATGGTACAGAACAGAGGACACAGAGACAAACCCACATGTATACAGTTTTGTCATACTGGACAAAGGTGCCAAAAACGTACAATGGAGAAAAAGCCTCTTCAACAAATGGTGTTGGGCAGTCTGGAAATCCATATGCAGGAATTCAACTAAATTCCTATCTCTTACCCTGCACAAAACTCAACTCAAAATGGATCAAGTATCTCAAAATCAAACCAGAGACCCTGCACCTTACAGAAGAAAAAGTAGGTCCAAATCTTCAACTTGTTGGCTTAGGATCAGACTTCCCTAACATGACTCCCACAGCACAAGAAATAAAAGCAGGGATCAATATTTGGGATAGATTCAAACTAAAAAGTTTTTTTCACAGCAAAGGAAACTATCAACAATGTGAAGAGAGTGCATACAGATTGGGAGAAAATCTTTGCCACACATACTTCAGAGATAGCCACTAATCTCCAGAATCTATAAAGAACTCACAAAACTTTACAGCAAGAATACAAATAACCCAATCAATAAATGGGCTAAGGAAATGAGCAGACACTTCACAGAAGAAGATTACAAGCAATCAACAAATATATGAAAAAATGTTCAACATCTCTAGTAGTAACAGAAATGCAAATCAAAACTACCCTACGATTCCTTATCACCCCAATTAGAATGGTGATTATCCAGAACACAAGCAATAATAAATCTTGGTGAGGATGTGGGGAAAGGTACACTCGTACATTGCTGGTGGGGTTGCAAATTAGTGCAGCGACTGTGGAAAGCAGTGTGGAGATTCCTTAGATAACTTGGAATGGAACCACCATTTGACCCAGCTTTCCCACTCCTTGGCTTATACCCAAAGGACTTAAAATCAGCATACTACAGTGATGCAGCCACATCAATATTCATAGCTGCTCAAGTAACAATAGCTAGATTGTGGAACCAATGTAGATGTCCTTCAACTGATGAATGGATAAAGAAACTGTGGTATATATACACAATGTACTATTACTCAGTCATAAAGAAGAATGAAATTATGGCTTTTTCAGATAAATGAATATATTTGGAGAATATCATGCTAAATTAGGTAAGTCAATCCCAAAAAACCATAGGCCGATTGATCTCTCTGATAAGTGAATGATACATAACAGGGTTTGGGAGGGTGGCAAGAATGGAGGAAGGATGGATTGTATAGAGGAAAAAGTGGGGTGTGTAGTGCATGGAGGGAAGGAAAAATAACAGAATGAGACAAACATCATTATCCTTTATACTTGTATAGTTACACACATTGTAGGACTCCATGTACAACCAGAGAAACTGCAGTTGTACCCTATTTGTGTACAATGAATCAAAATAAATAAAGAGAAAACTAAAGAACCAAAAATGTTAATAAATTAGGTAAACAAAGATAAAGGCTTTTTTGTAGATATTAATTCACATTTTTCCAGCTTGTCAGATAATTAATAAAATTTCTAATTCCTACATCATTCAAAATCTATATCCATCTGCTTCTAACAATTTTCTTCAACAGGTAAGAGATGATTAATACTGATATTTACTTTTTTTGATGTCTTTACTTTTACAATTAAGAATAAGTAAGTTAAATTTAAAATAATTGGGATTATCTTAGTCTTTATTATAGGAGATACTTATTGATTTACAAGGTTAAAATGCTAAAAGATCTGTTGGGTGCTAAAATGTCATCTACTAAATATTAGAACATCAGATACTCAAGTGAAATATATTTGAACATTAGATATATTTGTAATTTGGTTGATATAAAGGTCTAAAATTCCTAAGGTTTTAAAAAGGGAAATAATTAAAACATTAATCTACTCTCATTCCAATAAAATAATTTCTTATGTGTTGAAATTTATTATTTAGAAAAGTTAATTTTCAAGAAATTAAGATTTATACAACGTTGGTTAATCAATATCTGTTATTTTAAAATACCACCTTACATTTCAGATTTCAAATTTCTCTTCAAAAGCTAAATTTGGCTAATATAAAAACATCAATGGCTATGTTTTAATTAACTATGATGATTACTACTAACTTGTTATGTTAATTGTATCTTTGTTTCCCAAATAAAGAAGTGTTTAAAGTGTAAGATTTATAAGGACATTGTAGTAAACTGATGCTCTCTAATCTAAATCTTTTTATAATAATAGTCTCATAAACTTATATAATAATAACAAATTAAAAATTTAATTATGTCATTTAATATTTTAGAATAAATGTAAGTTATAAAAATTTTATGTACTCTACACTGAAAAAAGTAAAATTACTATATTTATAGAAGACTATTAAGAGACACTAGCTTATTTAAAGGTTAGCAATTTGACATATAAAAATATTTTGACACCTTCCCCCAAGAGGGGATCAAAGCTCTCTTAACTTGTCTGTCTCATGTTTCATACATAATATTAAATTGTTCCTTAATTTATATTAATTCAAAAATCATATATAGGAATTTTATGAAATAATATTCAAATAAGAAACTAGAATTAGTTTCAAAATTAAAACATCTTACCTAAATTTCATCAAGAGACCCACGATATTTCCTTATTGTTGAGGTACCTGACACTTCAAGTCAAAGGGATGGTTCAACAATAAGGAGATATTAAGTCTCTAACCAGAATGTTTATGGTCATGCTAGCTCTATTGAGCTGTCAGGTAAGTAGAATTCAGGGGGAAACATATTAGGTCCATTTCCCAGATCCATCATTAATACACTCAGTGATGTGGTCTAAAGAATCCATCCCAGTATCTACTAATAATATTCATATGATGGGAGATTTTACAGATAAACATATTATATTTATTCATGCTACTGGGTTTAATTATACTGGCTAGAGTGGGAAATTACCTATATGCTGGTCCCATGATAAATACGGTGGTTATTTAAAGGTAACTTTTGAAGAAAAAACAACATAGGGAGTACCTACGCCAGTTCATCATACTGGCCCTTGGAACTTAAGATTATATGTTCAAACAGCTATTAAAATGGGACATTCATATAACAAGCCAGTCATTCCCATGGAATATCCACCAATATTTTACTGACTTAATTGTTCTGTAATAGAATTTGGCACTTTTCCTAAATGGATGAAATGTGCAAATGTCTTGCCAATGCAACATAAACTCTCTAAAAGTGGATATGTTTTGGATTGATCTTCAAAAATTGATAAAAGGCAGTTACATCAGAATATCACTTCCTCCAGAAGGTCCAAAGTCAGGAAGGATTAACGTGGCAGCACTGTCACTAAATGTGTTTCACTTTTACTTCTTGAAAAGAACTTGCAGGAAACCATGTTTAATCTGAATTTTTAATACAATGGAAGATCTAAAAAACTAGTCAAATAGTTGACTTATTTAAAACTATTTTAAGAATACAAAATAAGATTAGATATACAATTGTTCTGATACTTTGAAACTCCATGTAATTTAGACTACTTCCTATTGTTTGGATATTACTTTGCACTACTAGTAACCATATAATTGAAGCCATAGGTGAGGACAGGCAGTTAGGGTACAATAGGAAATCTGGTCAAATTGAGGAATGGAGGCCATCTGAGTCTGGGAATTTGGAGACCGTCCCTGGGAGATTGGAATGTCAGTGTCTCCAAAACCCTTTTGAACACCAAGGTTACCTGCCTATACTACCTCTCACCCAAAAACAACTGCAGGCAGGGAATTGCTAATTAATGCCCCTTGGGCCCCTACTTGCCTGAATCATGCCATTTGGCCCTTTCCCCCTTCCCATCTGTTTCTCACCTTTTTGTCATCTCACCTGCATCTCCTGATCCTAGTCACATAGGCAGGAAGGAGAGAGATAAGGGGGGACAGAGGATAACAAAGGATACTCTAATCTATAAAAGACGCATGGTGCTCTCACTTCTTGGGATTCCAGAACACCAGCCATGGCCCCCTTCTCCCTCTGGGAGAAGTCTGTTTTACGACCTTTATTTAAAACCTGCTTTATAAACTTGCCTTGGTGTGTTTTCCTGATGTTATACTTCAACATCTGAGGAGGCAGAACTCATTACCCATAAATGGCAGTATCATAATGAAGACCAAATTAGAGCCCAACAAACTGACTAATGTTACACTAGAAAGATCAATAATTCACATTTGCATTCTAACAGTTATTTCTTATTTGATGATAAATTTGGGTCCTATATATTTTAATGTATTCTTTCAAGCTTCTATCTGTTCCCACATTCACTATATCTAGGGGCATAGTTCATTCTGCCAAGATGCTGTGAACCCTGGAATTTAAATATTGATTAAATGATTAAGATCAAAGTAAATGCTTTAACAGCTACTATTACAAATATTGGTAATGAGCTTTCTGCTCTCCAATTTAAACAAAGGCTTAAATGCCATAATGACTGTAAGCATGTCTGTGTTACTGCAGCCAAATATACTTCTCAATAGGACTGGGAGATAATTAAGAATCATCTAATGAACATTTGACATAGCAATAATAACAGACTATATAATATAAAGCTGCTCCCCTGCCCTTTATGCTGCCTCGCTTGTCCCAAGTTACAACCTTGCTTGTCAGTCTGTGAACATTCTAGCTAGCCATTGGTTCATCAGTCAGCTTGCAAGTATCCTTCTCTGCTACTGGTTCCTGTCAGCCCAGGAGTTTCCAATATCTCGGAGAAGCTCCCACGCCATTTCTCTTCTTTTCCTTCCTTCTAGCCCCAAGTGGATGCTCTAGTCGTCTGCCTAATAAAATCTCTTGCATGAGTTTCCATGTCCAGAGTGGCTTTCTGGGTGCTGTTGTTGGACTGTGACTCAGACCGGGCAGCCAGAGTGCCTGCTCTCCTGGATTTAAGGGTCTGAGCTGACTTGGGACCCAAGCTGAGCCACATTTTTCTTACATTGGTGCCATGACTTGGATGGGCTCTTCCATTGCCTCTTAGGCCCCAGTGCCCCTGGACATGGCCTCACCTTCCATTCGCCTGGACGCTCAGCTCTTCATGCATCACCAGACTTCAGATTGGTGAGTTCCTTTAGGTAGGTTCCCCTAGGCCGACTTAAACACTCCTCTGCCGACCTGAGAAGCGACCGTTGAGTGTCTGGGGCCCTAGAGGCGGCTGAGGGGTGGGGGTACCCCCAGCCACGACTTTTATAGTTACAGCTGGCCCCCTTAGTCGGTCTTATCTGCCATGTGGATTCCTGATTTTATGGTGGAGATTCTCTCTCAGGGTTGAGGCTCATCTTTGTGCTCGTTCTATCTTGAAAATCTTGACGTCAGGTCCTCAACTCTCTCGGCTCTTGCTCAGCACACATTGATGCTTGTGTGACAACCACATCCTAGTGCTGTCTTCTCATAGTCACCAAACCTGTGTTCTTGGGATGCCTTGAACACTGACTTAGGTGTTTCTCAGTCTCCACCATGGGATCTAGGACCTCCATCCCGGCAGACTCACCCTTGGGATGTTTATTAGACAATCTCAAGCACCTTAACCTGATCCCTAACTTAGAGCCAGAAAAACTTATTTACTTGTGTAATGATGTCTGGCCAGACTATCATTTAGATAATAAATCAGAATGGCCAATTAATGGTACCCTGGATCCTAGTATTTTAAGGGATTTGTACAACTTCTGTGAGCGAGCTGGCAAGTGGAAAGAGATTTTTTTTCTTCAAGTCTTTTCTTTCTTCCGTGCTAACCTTGATCTTTGCTCTCCCCACAAACCTGAACACCTTCTCTTGGCTTCTCCTCCCCCTTTTAATCCCTCCTCTTCCTCTGACTTTGATCTGGCTGATGAACCACCCCCTTACAGGTCTCCTGCTGCAGAAACCCCTGCTCGTTTCTCTCCTTTACCTCATTCTGTTTCTGCTTCCGCTTCCCCACTCAGCCCACCCAGTCCTCCCACCACACGGTCCTTGTGCACATGTTTTAGCCCCCTTACAAGAGGTGGCTGGTGCGGAGGGAGTGATCAGAGTCCATGTTCCTTTCTCACTGCTGGATTGTTCCCAAATAGAGAAGCAACTAGGTTCCTTCACCTCCAACCCTGCAAACTTCATTAAGGAATTTCAGTACCTTACCCAGTCTTATGACCTTTCCTGGCATGACATTTATATGATCATGTCCAACACCTTGACCTGTGGAGCGCAGGGGAATCTGGGAACAGGCACACAATTATGCAGATGAGATTCACCAATCGACCCTGAACCACCCCATTGGGGCTGAAACAGTACCAGATAGGGAGCCCCAGTGGGACTATAACACAGGGACTGGGAGTCTGCAGTGGGATGAGTTTCAAACCTGCATCCTTGCCGGTCTCTGAAAGGCCGCCAATAAACCCAATAACTATGATAAACTTCAGGAAGTAATACAGGACAAAACTGAAAACCCATCAGCATTTCTGAGTCATCTAACAGAGGCCATGCTCAAGTAAACTAACCAGAACCCTGAAACTCCGGAGGTACAGCAGTTGCTTATGACTTACTATTTTTCCCAAAGTTACCCTCACATAAAGGCTAAATTGAGGCAGTTGGATAGGGGACCCCTTACCCCACAGCCAGAGGTTCTAGCAGTGGCATTCATTATAACGGAAGGGAAGAAAAAAAATTTAAATACCAAATGCTGACCAAAGCTTTTCAGCCGACTAGACCTGCCCAACTGGCCACCGCTAGGGGCACCCAAGCTCCCAGAAGACCTCCAGGCCCATGCCTCAAGTGTGGGCAAGAGGGCCACTAGGCATGAGCCTACCCCAACCCCCAGCAGCCCCCAAGTCCTTGTCCAAAATGCCACCAACTGGGACATTGGGCAGTGGATTGCCCTGGTGCTCAGAGAAGTGCCAGGTCACCCTTGCTCCCTCACCCCAGTGACTTACTGGGATTGGCAATGGATGACTGAAGGGGCCCGGGACTTCTACACCTGATGACTATCACCGCTCAGGAGCCCTGGGTGACCCTTAGGGTGGCAGGCAGGCAGATCCCTTTCCTTATAGATACTGGAGCCACCTTCTCAGTGCTGCGGGAGTTTTTGGGACCCACTTTCCCTGCCAAATCCTCTATTGTTAAGGTAGAGGAAAAACCATACAACCCCCTACAAACCCCTCCAATAAGTTGCCATATAGGACAATTTGGCTTTACTCATTGCTTTTTGATAATTCCTTCATGTCCCATTCCCCTTCTGGGAAGGGACATCCTAACCAAATTGGGTGCCTCTATTTTCTTCTCACCCACCATGCACCTCTGCCAAGACTCCTCTGCTATTCCTCTCCTTATGGCTCTGCAGGAATATACAACTCAAACAGAGTCTTCCTATCCCCTTCCTCCCTCCCTGGTTGACCCCAAGGTCTGGGACACCCACAAACCTTCTGTAGCCAAATGCTCACCTATATTCATTCACCTGAAGGATCCAACATCCTATCCAGCCCAGGCCAAATATCCCCTTCCCCGAAGGAGCCTTATAGGACTTCAACCAATCATCCAGGATTTAAGGCAGAAAGGCTTCCTGCACCCTGCTAACTCACCTTATAACACTCCCATCCTGGCTGTTAGGAAGCCTAATGGATCTTACCATTTAGTGCAAGACCTCTGCATCATTAACTCAGCAGTGGTCCCCATCTTTCCCATTGTGTCCAATCCTTACACCCTGCTTTCCTCTATCCCTTCTTCCACCACATACTTTTCAGTGCTAGATTTGAAGGATGCGTTTTTCACTGTCCCACTTCACCCTGATTCACAGGATCTCTTTGCTTTTACCTGGACTGACCCTTTCATTCAAGTTTCTTCTCAGCTGACCTGGACAGTTCTCCCACAGGGACTCCGAGATAGCCCTCACCTCTTTGGCCAAACACTATCTCATGATCACACCTCTCACATTCGTTTCCTCCTCTCTCTTACAGTATGTTGATGATCTTCTTCTATGTAGTCCCTCTCTTGAGAACTCCCAAAGAGACACGGTTAAGCTTCTAAATTTTCTGGCTGACAGGGGTTATAGGATCTCCCCAGCAAAGGTGCAACTTTCCCAGCCTCAGGTTATTTACTTAGGAGTCAGCCTCTCACCTGTACTTAAGGCCATCACTGTAGAGAGAAAAGCATTGCTGCAGAACATGCCCACTCCATCCACCAAGAAGAAATCCTTTCCTTTTGGGGGTTAGCAGGATATTTACGATCCTGGATCCCTAATTTTTCCATCCTGGCAGCTCCCTTATATGAGGCTTCAAAGGGCACTCCCACTGAAACTCTCCTCAACATGGTGGAAGTCCCTTTCCAGAACCTAAGGAAAGACCTTCAAGCCCCAGCCCCATGCCTCCCTGACATAACCAGACCATTCTACCTGTTTGTCTCTGAGAAAAGTGGGTTTGCTCTGGGGGTCTTAGGACACATGTTTGGTCCCACCTTTGGACCAGTAGCATACCTGTCAAAGAGGTAAGACCCCACCAAAAGAGGCTGGGCACCATATCTTAGACTATTAGCTGTAGCATTTGTCTTAATACAGGAATCAAAGAAACTTTCCTTTGGGGCTCCCACTGAAGTGCTCTCACCTCATCATCTGTCCGAGCTTCTTACTTATAAGGGTCTGCAAACTCTACCACCCTGTTGGGTGTTAGCCTTGAAAACTGTTCTTACTGAGGACTCTTCCATTTCCTTTCCTTTAAGACATGCTCTCCTTTAAATCCAGCCACCTCTCTTACCCCTGCCTTCCAACATGCATGCTTCAGCAACCCATAGCTGCCTTGAGACCCTAGAGGAGTTACTTCCCTGCCCCTCCAATGTTCAGGAAGGGGACTTACCCAACCCTACTTTCATATGGTTCACTGATGGGAACTCTTTTCTCCATGAAGGAATCCAATGAGCTGAATATGCCATTGTCTCTCTGGAAAAGGTGGTAGAGTCAGGACCACTACCTAACAATACCACCAACCAACAGGCAGAACTAATTGCCCTCACCCGTGCATTCACCCTTGCAAAGGGAGAATCCCTCACAATCTACACTGACTCCAAATATGCTTTTCACATTATCCTTGCCCATGCTGCTATTTGGAAAGAAAGGAGTCTTCTTACCACAAAAGAGAACTCTATTACCAATTCTAGCTACATCCTAAACCTCCTTGAGGCTGTTTGCCTCCCAGCAACTATAGGCCTTATACATTGCAGAGCCCACCAGACAGACCAATCATTCATCTCTTCAGGCAATAACAAGGCAGATGAGAAGGCTAAAAAGGCTGCCCTGTCATCCACACCAGCACCCATTATGGCTCTCCATGATCCCTTACCTCCACCACCCCCCAACAGGGAGATACTTTCCTACCTCCAGCGTTTGTTCCACCCCAACCTTTCTTCAGTCTTACAATTCACTAAGACTCATCTGCAACACTCCTCCTCTAACATCTCATTTCTGAAGGATATCTCCTCTACATGTTAAATTTGCCTATGAACAAATCCTACAGCTCTCAGACCCCCCACTTTTCTGACTCACCCCAAGTCCATGGCACAATTCCAGGGGTAGACTGGCAACTTGATTTCACTCACATGCCCACAGTAAGAAAGTCTAAATACCTTTTGGTTATGGTAGACACCTTCTCAGGATGGGTTGAAGCCATCCCCACCTCCAACAAGAGGACAATAACCGTATCTACCTTCATCCTTCATGAAATCATTCCTCACTTTGGAGTACCTACTTCCTTCCAGTCAGATAATGGGCCTGAATTCATTTCCCAAGTTTCTCAACAATTTACCAAGGCTCTTGGGATCCCTGGGCATTTCCACATTCCCTTTCACCCAAAGTCTTCAGACAAAGTAGAAAGAGCAAACCGAACTCTTAAAAATGTCTTAACCAAGCTCTCTTTAGAACTTCACCTTGACTGGGTTAAACTTCTGCCCCTTGCTCTTCTGTGTCTTCACTCACTCCCAAAGAAACCAGCTAATATTTCCCCTTTTGAGCTGATGTATGGTCGTCCCATCCTTCCCCCTGGGATAATGCCTCTTCGTTCCCTTCTTCCTTCTCATATATCCGTTCCTCTCCTAAACCATATTCGAGCATTTCTATGGGGTTATGCCGACTCGTCCCTACCTAAACCTTTGTCTGGCCCCCTGGCTCAACCAAGAACACCAAGTTCTTATCACTCCTCCTCAAGAGTCTACCGTCCCTCTGTCTCCCAAATGTCAGGGACCCCATATGGTGATCCTGGCCACACCAACAGCTGTCAAGGTACAAGATTTACCAGGATGGCTACACATTTCTCGGGTTAAGCTCTATTCTAAATCCACTAACCCCCTCTCTAGCTTCTAATCCACAGGCTTCTTCCAACCAATACTCAGCCACTCCTGTGGGACCCCTCCATCAGAGACTGAAGGCCATCAAGCCCTCCACCCTTTCTCCCGTTCCAGAACCAGAATCAGCTTCTATTACAGGAATATCAGGATCTCACAGGAAAAGAATTGGAGCCTGGCTACAAGTGCACTCCCCAGAGGAACCATTGGGTCCCCAACTCCTTCCTGCCATGACGACATCTCTCCCCTGAATCAGCTCCATGTTCACACTCAGCAGGAAGCAATTACTGAAGTCGGACCTTTGTCCATTTACCCAAAAGAGATTTCCTTATAAAACCAAAAATGGGGGAATATAATATAAAGCTGCTCCCCTGCCCAGTCATTTCCCCGCCTCCCAAGTTACAACCTAGCTTGTCAGTCTGTGAACATCCTAGCTAGCCATTGGTTCATCAGTCAGCTTGCAAGTATTCTTCTCCACTATTGGTTCCTGCCAGCCTGGGAGATTCCAATATCTGGGAGAAGTACCACACCATTTCTCTTCTTTTCCTTCATTCCAGCCCTGAGTGGATGCTCTAGTTGTCCTCCTAATAAAATCTCTTGCGTGAGTTCCCAGGTCCAGAGTGACTTTCTCTGTGCTGTTGTTGGACTGTGACTCAGACTGGGCACCTAGAGCACCTGCTCCCCTGGATTTAAGGGTCTGAGCTGCCTTGAGACCTTAGCTGAGTCACATTTTTTCATACAACCTGGATCTTATGAAGTTACTTCATCACATCCAGGATATTCAAAAAAGCAAAATTGATCTCATGGACCCTGCATCTCTAGCTGATCATTACTTCATGAATTGAAAGGCTTTAATCCTGGAAATATGTTGAAACAATCTGCATGGTATATTATTGGAATGATATATTTGATACTAATTCTTATTTTATATCATGATAATAGGTTGCTGTACCCTCAGAACCAAGATCCAGGATCTCAAAGTAGCTGCCCATCATTTACATTTAAAAAGAGAAACAGGGAGGAGATGCAGGGTAGCATCCATGGCCAACGAATAAAACCAGGCTTGGTTGAGCTATTGGACACAGAAATCTGGCTCTCAGGAATTGACAGTTATGAGAAATTATTCGAGATTGCCTGGGGTATATGGTTTCTGTGCACTTGTTTTACTGCCATAATTTGCAGGCCGTGGATGTGCCAATGACCACCTAGAGCAAAATGGCTTGCTTAAATCTACCCTATACCATTTCTCACAGAAGAAGCTCCTTTGATCTGTACCACTAAATAAAGAAAACATGAGCTTCTCCATTTCGTTAGTGCCAGACACTTATGAATGGCTCAACCCATCACACGCCCATTCTAGAGATAATTCTGACTCTTGTCATTTTTTCTATTAAATAAATATCTTAGTGATTAGTACACAGCCATCCCATTGCTCTGACAGGAACCCTTGTCAGGAACCCTTTTCCTCACGCACACAGAATGTGCTGCAGTAAAATAAGCATTTTTTTTTAGAGTAACAGCAATCATCAATTCTTCAATAACCATACATTAACCATACTAATTCTGTGAGTTTCTGAACTGAACTTACTGTACAAGAGTAGTGATTACTATTTTGTAGGTTGATTCATCAAAATATTATTGAGTGGAATTATTTCTAGGGTCAAATATATTGTTTCAAATTTTACATTTAGATATTGAAATCCACAATACTGAAATTCTCACCAGATTTTGAAATTGTAATACCAGTGTTTGAAGAGTACTACTTAACGTTGTAGTGATATAGGCTTACTGCATTATGGTTTCTAATCCAGTAAAATGGTCATCATAATAAATTTGCAGCAAATGAATGGCATATAGTACACAGGACACTTTTTGGTACACAGTGATAGACTAGAATATGGTGGGTGTAGATTAAGTTATTCATGTGTTCCATCTTTCCTCAAACATTGGGAGTGGTTCTCATTAGGATATTTTTGGTAGAATGGTCTTCCCTCCCCTTAATATATCAAACAAATACATCAAAGAAGATGATTTACATACCAATGGAAGGAATAGTGTATACTGACAGACCCAAGCACCATTTGATCAATTCCCAAAGAGGACTGATAGGTTTTCCATGGTCACCAAGGAGATCCACAAATTTCATGGGTTCCTGAGATTTAGACAAGAAAGAAAACACAAGAATATTTTCTGTAAAAATATCATTAATGAAAAAATGGCCAATATCATTAGCCTTCAGAGAAATGAAAATCAAAATTATAATGTGATATCATCTCCCCCTAGTTAGGTTGTTATTATCAACCAAGAAAAACAAAAACAAATGCTTGTCATAATGGAAAGAAAAAGGAACTCTCATACACTGTTGGTGGGAATGTAAATTCATACAAGTATCATGGACATTAGTCAAAAAAACTAACAATAGATATATGACATTGATCCAGCTATCCCACTTGTGGATACATAACCAAAGTAAATAAAAACAACATATCAAGGGGATCATATGCCCATGTTTATTGTAACACTATTCACAATAGTTAAATATGGACTCAACCTAATAATCTATCAATGGATGAATCAATAAGTGTATATGTATATATATATATGTATTCACACATGTATGCACACATACACAGACTGCAACATTATTCAGTATTTAAGAAGAATAAAATTTTGCTATTTGCAAGAAAATAAATTGAACTAAAGGAATTTATGTTATGTGAAATAAGCCAGACACAGGAAGACATGTACTACATATTTGCTCTCCCATGTGGTAGATTAAAAAAGACTTAATGAATGTAGAGAAGTGATTATTAGAGACTGGGATGGATTGTGGGAAGGGAGAATGAAGGAAGCTGGATTTTATCAATTCACACTATAGGCATGTATTTAGATATCACACTAAACCCCATTAATATGTATAATACATATATAAATTACTCAGAAATAGAATATAATTCTATGATTAAGACAAAAATGTGAGCAGGAGACTATCCCAGGAAGTACAATCCTGATTTTGTGCACAATGTAAAATATTTTGAAAACTCAAGATTTTAAATGAAAGAAATGCATAAAAGAGGATAACACTCCCAGTCACGGCATCATCACCGCTTTCTTTGTCAAGAATGTTATTTCAAGTTTATACCTGAATTATAGGAACTGTAGAAAACAGTACCATCAATTTTTTCATAAGGCTGAATAGTATGTGGCTTTGTTCTGAAGTATTTGTGGTAAATAGGGGTCAATGGCTTCTTACAAATTGGTGCTGATACTGAGAATAGCAGAGGACACACATTTACTTAAACCACCCATACCTAGATATTCACCCAGCATGAGGCACCTGAAGGTAAAGAAGTACATAAAGTAGTCCATTGAATAAAAGAAGCAATAACCATCCCAACAGATAGGTAGACATACAAGTAGCATGAAAAAGCAAAGGAACAAAGTGACCCAAACAGATCAGAACACATACACAAATGACTCCACTGACAAGAGAATAGAAGAAATGTCAGAGAAAGAATTCAGAAAGTTCATAGGTAACTGGTTCAATGAGCTAAAAAAAAAAAAAGAAGAAGAAGAAAATGTAAGGATCAAAATTAGAGAGAAAAGACAGGAAGTGAAAGATCATTACAATAAGGAGAGATTATGAAAAAGAACAAACCAGAAATACTATAAATGAAAATCATAATAAAATTTTAAAAATCAATAGAAAGCATCACCAATAGATTAGACTGCTTCAAAGATAGATTTTTCAGGATTTGAAGACAAAGAATATAATCTTGAAAATAAAGTTAACAATACAGAAAATATACTAAGAGATCATGAACAGAGTATTCAAGAAATTTGTGATAATATCAAGAGACAAAATTTAAGAATCATTGGTGTAGATGAAGGCCCTGAAATACAAACTAAAGGAATGCACATTTTCAATTAAATAGCAGAATTTTTAAAAACATTTTTAGGAGTGAGATGTAAATCCAAATATAAGATCTACATAGAACTCAAAATAGGCAAGATCAAAACATATGGTCTCAAAGGCACATTTTAATGAAAATGCCTAATATACAGAATCAGGCTAGAATTTTAAAAGCCACAAGAGAAAAACAGAAAGTCACATTTAGAGAAAAATTAATTCAGATTTCAACTGATTTCTCAACCCAGATCCTAAAATCTAGGAGGGTTAAAATAATATATACCAAGTACTTTTTTCACTTTTTTTTTTCTTTGTGGTGCTGGGGATTGAACTCAGGGACTTGTGCTTGTGAGGCAAACATTCTACCAACTGAGCTATATTCCCAGCTAATAATGTGAAAAGAGAGCCTTCAGAGTGAAAGAAAATCTTTTCCACACACACTTCAAACAGAGCACTAATCTCCAAGATTTATAAAGAACTTAAAAACATTTACACCCAAAATACAAAGACCGCAATCAATAAATGGGTTAAGGAACTGGGCAGTTATTTCACAGAAGAAGATATACAGGTGATCAACAAATATTTGAAAATGTACTCATCATCCCTAGTGATTAGAGAAATGCAAACTTAAAGCACCCTAAGATTTAATCTAACTCCAATTTGAATGGCTATTATCAAGAACACAAACAATAATAACTATTGGCATGGATGTGGGGAAAAAGACACACTCATACTTTGCTGGTGGAGTTGCAAATTGGTGCAGCCACTCTGGAAAGCAGTATGGAGATTCCTCAGAAAGCTTGGAATGGAACCACCATTTGACCCAGTTATCCCACTCCTCAGTTTATACCCAAAGGACTTAAAATCAGCATACTTTACTGTGATGCAGCCACATCAATGTTCATAGCAGCTCAATTCACAATAGCTGGATTGTGGAACCAACCTAGACACCCTTCGATGGACGAATGGATAAAGAAACTCTGGTATATATACACAACGGAACATTGCTGAGTCATAAAGAAGAATAAAATTATGGCATTTGCTGGTAAGTGGATGAAGTTGGAAAATATCATGTTAAATGAAATAGGCCAATCCCAAAAAACCAATATCTGAATGTTTTATCTGATAAGTGGAAGAAGATATATAACAAGGGGGGTTGTCGAGAAGGGAAGAGAAGAATGAAGGAACTTTGGATGGTGTAGGGAAAAATGCGATGAGAAGGGGTAGGGAACGGAACGATAGTAGAATGAAACAGTATTACAGTAGGTATATATATGATTACATGAATGGTGTGAATCTACATTGTGTACAACCACAGAAATTAAAAGTTGTACCTCAGTTGTGTACAAAAATCTAAATGTAGTCTGTAATAATAAAAAAGTCTAATAAAAAATAAAATAAAAATGCAGTAACGTTAAAAAAGATATATATTTTTATATACACCAAGTACTGAAAGAAAACAGGTGCCAAGTAAGATTACTACATCCAGAAAAACTGTCCTTCAGAATTAAAGATGAATGAAAAACCTATGAGAAGCACAAACAAAAAGGATTTATAAAAACTAAGCCTGTACTAGTAAACATATGCAATGAAACATTTCATGCAGAATAAAAAATTAAAATGAAAAGAAGCATCGTGATAAATTGCACTAGATGAATATTCAATTAATGGAACATTAATTATGAATTAACCATTAGAAATAAATCATAATCACAGGAAATAAAAACCATCTCTCTATGATAACACTGAGTATAAATGTAAATCTATGTACTTCAATGAAAGGACATAGACTGGCATATTTGATTAAAAAACAATATCCAAAAATAGATTGTTTGCAAGAGACTCACGTCAGAAAGACATTGACAGACTAAAGGCAAAATACAAATGTTCACTGAAAGCAAGCAGGGTAGCTACTCTCATATTAATAAAGTGAACTTTGGGTGAAAATTAATCAGAAGAGACAAAGATGGTTATTTCGTAAAGGTTAAGGGAATCATCCAAAAAAAAAGAAAAAAAATGATTGTAAATATTCATGCACCCCCAAAATGTGCACCTATACATAAACCCTTCTCAATATAAAGAATTACATAGACCACAATAGTATAATACTCCGTGATTTCAATATACTTCTCTCACCACTCAAGAGGACATCCAGACCTAAACTAAGTAAAGATTCTTTGTAACTGAAAATATTACTAATCAAATAGACCTAACAGACATCTACAGAATATTTTATCCATCAATGACTGAACTCACCTTGTTCTCAGCAGCACATGTAATAGTTTCTAAATGGATCATATTTTAGGAAAAAAACATATTTAGGAAAAAAACAAATTATCCAGTGCATCCTATCAGATCATAATAGAATGAAATTAAAAATCAAAATTAAAATCAAAAAAGATAAAAACAGAAGCCATTATTACATATGCTGATTAAATAATACTCTTTATTGAATGATGAATGGACAGCAGAAGAAATCAGGGGGGAAATGAAAAAATTCTTAGAAACAAGTGGGAATAGTGATGTAACATATCGAAATCTCTGGGACAGTATGAAAGCAATTCTAAGAGGACAGTTTGTAGCACTGACTTTCTACATCACAAAATAATAATATAATTTTACACTTTAAGGCCATAGAAAAAGAGGAATAAACTAACACCAGAATCAGCAGAAGACAGGAAATAATTAAAATCAGAGCTGAAATCAATGAAATTGAGAATAAAAAAACAATACAAAGGATAAATAAAACAAAGAGTTGGTTCTTTGAAAGACTAAGCAAAATAATAATCTCCTAGACAAACTAACCAAAAGAAACAGAAGATACAAATCAAGGGATAGAAATAGTAAAAGAAGAAATATAACTCTTTGCCCATGACATGATCTTATAATTCAGTGACACAGGACACTTCACCAGAAGAATTCTAGAGCACATTTAGTAAAGTAGCAGGACACAAGATCAATATACACAATCAATCGCTTTCCTATAATCTGATAATGAATCTGCTGAAAAGCATATTTAAAAACCTATCCCATTCAAAATAACTTCAATTAAAATAAATACTTGGGAATTAATCTAGTTAAGTAGGTGAGAGGCATCTACACTGACAACTATAGAACACTGAAAAAGGAAATTGTATAAGACCTCAGAAGATGGAAAATACCTCCCATGTTATCAGATACCCAGAATTAATATTGTCAAGATGGCCATAGTACCAAGAGATTTATACAGATTCAATGCAAACACCAACAAAATACCAATGATATTCTTCACAGAGTTAGGAAAAAACACTTAAAAATTTCATTTGGGGACCGTGGTTGTGGCTCAGTGGTAGAGCAATGGCCATATGGGGCACTGGGTTCAATCCTCGCCACCACATAAATAAATAAATTAAAGATATTGTGTTCATCTACAACTAAACATTTTTTAAAATGTTACAGAGATTCATCTGGAAGAATTAGAGACCCAGAATAGTTAAAACAATCCTGAGCAAGAAGAGCAATTCAAGTATAAACTCAGATTATACTTCAGAGCTATAATAACAAAAATAGAATGATATTGACCTCCAAACAAATATGAAGACCAATGGAATAGGAGACAGAGAAAAATCCACATAAATACAGTCAGATGATACTTGAAGAAGGTGCCAAAAACATACAATGGAGAAAAGATCATCTTTTCAACAAATGGTGCTGGGAAACCTGGATATTCATATATGGAAGAATGAAACTTGACCCCTATCTCTCACCCTGCACAAAAGGCAACTCAAATGGATCAAAGATCTAGGAATTAGATCAGTTTTGTCTTATTTAACTGCTAGAAGAATATGTAGACTTGATACTAAATATATTGGCACAGGCATTAACTTCCTATTGATACTCCTAAAGTTCAAGAAATGAAACCAAGAATCAATAAGTGGGTTGATATCAAATTAAAAAGATTCTGCACAACAAAGGAAAAAATTAAGAGTATGAAGAAAGAGCCTATGAAATGGGAGATCTTTGCAACCTGCTTCTAAGATAGAGCATTAATATCCATAATATATAAAGAACTCAACACCAAAACTCGACACTAAAAAACAAACAAACCATTAATAAATGGGCAAACAAATGAAAAGTCACTTCTCAAAATAAGAAATTCAAATGACTAATAAATATATGAAAACATTTTTCAACATCTCTAGCAATCCAGGAAATGCAAACCAAAACAACACCGAGACTTCATTTCACTCCAGCAGAATGGTAATCATCAAGAACACAAATAATAATAAGTGTCAGCAAGGATGCTGGCAAAAAAGTGCACTCATACTTGAAACTGCAAATGAGTACAACCTGCTAGATAGCAGTATGTAAATTTCTCAAAAACAAGAATGGAACCAGCATATCACTTATCTATCCCACTTTTCAGTATATATACAAATGGTCTAAAGTCAGTATACTACAGTGATGTGAAACACACACAATTCACAAAATCCAAGGTATGAAACCAAACTAGCTGCATTTAAATACATGAATGTGGTATTCGTGCACAATGGAATACTATTCAGCAATAAAGAACAAAGAAATTACAACATTTGCTGTTAAATGAATGGAAGTAGAGATCATCATACTAAATGAAACAAGTCAAACCCAGAAAGTTAAATGCCGTTTTTTCCCTGATAGGCAGAACCTACACCAAAATAAGAAAGAAAAAAAGAAAGGGGGGAAAATATTCCTTGAACATGGAAGAAAAATTAAGGGAGTAGAGTAAGAGATTGAGGGGGAGGGATGGGAAAAGGGAAGAAAATTGGAATGAATTTGATCAAATTTTTCTATGTACACATATGAATATACCACAGTGAATTTCACCTTTATGTGTATCTATAATGCACTGACTAAAACTATTATAAATAAGTAGAGGAAAGATCAATAGATAAAGATCAATAAATAAATGGGGAGAGAGGAGGGAAAGAGGAAGTACAGGGAATTAAATTAGGGCAAATTATGTCAATCCTAATGTTATGTATAACTAAAGTAAACTAATAAAAATTACAATAGAAAAATTGATGAACAAAAAAAAAACATGGAGACATTTTCACAGCTGCATTATTTATAGTAGCCAAATTCCTATCAATTGATACATTTAAAATCAAAATATTGGACTGGGGATATAGCTCAGTTGGTAGAGTGCTTGCCTTGCAAGCACAAGTCCCTGGGTTCTAAACCCCAGCACCGCAAAAAAAAAAAAAAAAAAATTATCAATATTACAATTGAATATTATTCAACCAGAAAAGGAATTTAGTACTTATACATGGTACAACATGAATAAACGTGATAACATCATGCTAAGTGAATGAAGCTACTAACCATACATCACACAATGTATAATCATCCAATTACATGGAATATCCAAAATAAGCAAATATATGGAGACATAAATATATTAGTAGCTTCTTAGAACTAGAAGAGGACTGGGAGATTGGATAGCAACTACTAATGCCTGTGGGACTTTTTGGGGGGAGGGGGTGATAAAAATATTCTAAAATTGTGATTGTTGCACAACTCTGTGACTATACTAAAGCAACATTGAAATTGTAAGTTTTAAATGGAGAAATGACATGCTGTGTGAATTATAGCTCAATAACCATGTTCTTAAAAATCAGATACATTGCAATAGAAACTATGGTTCATAAAATGTCAGTATCCCTTTGTCTTATTAAAAGCTTCAGGTGCCGACTATACAATATCCCCATTCTGAGGAAATAAATTATAAATTACTTATGACCTCTGGCTCTGTGTCAGGCATCATAATTCTAGTTAGGAGAAGAACAGTTTTTTATTCCCTTTGCCTTTTTCAGGCTTTTAAGGGTCATTCCAAATGTAAAGATTGGAAGTAAACCCTGAATGGGGTTTTTGTTACTAATCTTTTCCTTTAGTTTGATGCAATACTCTAATTATTAACCTATATTTCAGGCATACATTCTGTTTATAGATTTACATAATCTTCTAGGGCATTTCCAAGATGTTTATTTGAAGAAAGATGTTTATTTCTTTAAAGCAATTTACTTATTATTTATTTTCCTTAAGCAAGTAAGGGCCACATGTGTTATTCTCATTGGGAGGCTGCTACATTCAAGCAATTTACAGGAAATATTCTTAATCCATATAATTCTGTAATGTAAGTATCAATACCTAATTTTATATCTCTGTTGAGGAATAGGTAAGTAATGTGCCTAAAATACCAAAACTAGCAAATGGCTTGTGATTTGAATTTGGGTCTGTCATACTCTACACAAACATTTCTATTAGCCTGTATATGCAGTAAAGTTAAAACAGAAGCTTTAACTGGCTTCCATATATGGGTGGACCTACCTTCTGATTGTACAACTATATATCTTTATACCAGTATAGCACTCACTGAACAAAGCTTTTCTTTAAATATTTCACTTTTTCTTATTTTTCCATTTATTTTCTCTATGTCTGTACTATATGGCTTGCAACAGAATCTTAATAATCACTTATAGAAAGATAGAAGGAAGAAGTGAACATACCTTCCCATCATGTCCCTTTGTTGACATCATTGTAATCCACAACTGAAAAGAATATTTCATTTGCTTCAGTTTAACATGTTGAACTGAGGCTCCTAGCATACTTTCAATGTGGGCTACAACCTTAAAAAATGAATATATAAAAATAGACAAATAAGGTGAGAGAAACTTAAACCATTGAATAGTGATGTTAGTAAAATAGCAGACTATGGAGCTTTAAGTTCTTGTTCCCTTGCAGAAACATCAAAAAATAACATGTAGACTAAAGTAGCATTTTGAGATAACTAGAACCAGTTGAGAAACCATGGCAACCATTAAAATACCTATAAAAGAACACAACCAAATTTCTTGGAAATATGACATTTTTGCTCACCCTAGCCACCTTGCTGCCTTTCATGAAGAGCAGTTGGGAGGAAGGCATTCAATTATTGATTCCACCCTCCCTCAGTTTGAAAGTAAGAGAGTAGAGCTTGCTTGGAAACTTCTCCTTTGTCTTGGGGCAGTCCAAGGGACTGGTTATTGTCTTCCCTGACTTGTAGCACTTATAGGAATAGTAGCACGTTTTTTTATATTGGGTCAGAAAGTGCTTAGTGGAGTGATGGGAGCTGTATCATGACTAATCTGCAAGGTTACTGCAGAACTGCAGATGCCTATGGACATAATATTGCAGGTAGAGAAATCAAATACAACTAAAGCCCTGAGAATAAGCAGGAGAAAGACACTGCTGATTATCCTTAGGACCAACAGCATCACACATTATTGCTTCTAGATCTGTAACTACATACAAGTCCTAGCAGGTCCCTAATGGTGAGGTACAAATTGTAACCCATTAGGTACAGTAAACTCCTAAAAAACTTCATGATTTTTCAGTTTATAAAGATAAAAATACAAGGGATATACATGTAAATGGATATTAAATGTACAGAATAATGGTAAAAGGAATATAAAGGTGGAATGGGTCAAATTCACTGTTATGGTCCTATGAAAGAGACTTTGGACTTAATGTTACAGCAATGGGGTTACAAAGGGCTCTAAAGAGTTGAGTAAAACATACTCCAAACTGTAGCCTATGGTAAATGAAGTTAAAATTCCAGTCTGCCAAGTGCAGTGCAAGTGTCTATAATCCCAGCAGCTCAAGAGGCTGAAGCAAGAGGATCGTGAGTTCAAAGCCAGCCTCAGAAACTTAGCAGGCCCAAGCAACTCAGTCAGACCCTGTCTCTAAATAAAACACAAAAATGGACTGGGGATGTGGCTTAGTTGCCCCTGAGTTCAATCCCTGTTGTCAAAAAAAAAATTTCCAGTCCTAGATTGGTATACTATAGAGTAATAAATTCAAACACTTAGGAAATGTAGGCTATTGATTAATATTCCTAAATATTTAGATCTTTTCCTCTATAGTTATTGTGAGAAACATCTTCAAAATGCTCTGTGATCACTTTTCTCTGAAAAATCAGAAATTACAAGGGGAAGTGCTGCTATTAAACTTGGAAAACTAAATTCCATGGGGATAACTGTACCCCCAAGTGGCAGAGGTCAATTGGCAGCAGTTAATTGACAAAGGTTTGGTGGGCATGATTCTTGTAATATAAGAATCAAAGCAGAAATTAGAATAATCTGACTCATAAGGACATATAGCACTGGCTAGTTGATCATGTTCTTAGTAGTGAAACAGATGAGAATTCCATTAAATTCTTACCAAATCTGCATGAGCAGAAGAGTCTAGATTAATTGGGGTAAGGCAAAATGGTAGAGTGAAAGTTGGTCAAAAATCCTGACTCCTCCAGAATCTAGAATCTAAGCAGTGAGACAACAGCTGATCAGAGAGGAATGCACTGAGACACAATATTGGTCAGAGTTTTGTAGGGACTCAGAAGTTCTGGTTATTGGAACAGAAAACAAGAAAAAAATTTAACCTAAACACTGACTGGAGAACATTTGGGGGAGGTTTAGCAAAGGGAGTAAAAAAGAAATATAAAGCTGATAAGCTTCAAAACTAATGGAAAAAAGAAAGCCAGATCAAGTTACTTGCAAAGCACTTAGCAAGAACTGCACAGCTTAATCTGAAGTTGCTGGTGAAAACCCAGCAGGCAACCATTTTGTAGAGACTACAACTGAACCTGCTTTTCTAGAAGGTATTAAATTTATATAGCTTCATTCCACCTACAGATAGCAACAAATACTATCATAGGGAACGCCTCTGAAATGGACTGTCTGAGTACTATCTGCATGGGCAAGGGGAATGGCATGGAGTGGAAGAGAGAGCAAGTCACTCTCAGGGATGTGGCATTGGGGAGGGACAGCAAGGGCCCCAGCTACTGCCATAAGTATATGAGCCACAGAAGACTGAAGAAGCCACCAGGTCCCTGCAATGTCACATGCAACATGTATATCAGTAACCATGGAGTCCTCCCCACAAGCGGGTCCCAGTAGCCAGTAGAAGACATATGCAAACAAACACCATGATACATACCATAGGAACATCCCACAGACACGTGTCTCACTGATGCTGGGTACCACTGAGTCTACATAGACATGGATCCACTGACACAAACACCCCAGAAGCCAGCAGAAGCTGCCTGTGGTTCAGCACTGCCATATGCATAATGTAGGTAGCCTGTAGACTCCTACAGATGCTGGTAACTGCATGCCAAGTTGCAGACCCACCAACACAAGTGTTACAGCTGAAAACAGCTGCCATATACCTCCCACAGGTCACCCAGCACCACTACCACTGGGTCACAGCACCTCTGTGATGTTATCTGCCATTCCCCATGCATCCCAAAATCTACACAGGTGAGCTCACATCTCTTTTGACAACTCCAGGAACACAAAGCATTTCTATGGGATCATAAAATCTACATCTTTGATGAGGGAGAGACATGAATGCTAGGCCACAATTTTTCATAGTTTCCTCTCACCCTCCAACAAAGCTATGAAGTACTTGTACAAACAAAAGAATTGAGGGAGCCTCCTATATTTGCATCAGAGGTGGGCTTATGAGGTTCCTACTTCCATGATCAAAGAAACATAGAGATAAAGATAGAAGATGTGGGTATTTAATAATCCTCCCAAAAGCTGATGAAATACAAATCTAAAAGGACCCCCAAAATATCTCCATCTCAAATAGTTTAGCACGTATAACTTAAAACTCTCTAATGTCAGGATTTGATTTCACAGCAATATTTTCTATATTGATTTGAGAGGTATCCCCCTATTATTTAACATTGAATGCCTTAATCCAATTTCATGTTTCTTTTAATGTTTTAAAACATTAATTCTATTTATTCTTTCTATGTTTATTCTCTGTGTTCATATTTATACTCTTTCATCTTTGATACTTTTCTTTTGGCATTATCTTTTCCTATGTCTATCCTCATTTCTTTTTCTTTTTTAATTTCTGTTCTTTATATTTTTCCTTATCATGTACTACACAGTTCAATAGTAATTGTACTTTCATTAATACCTGATTTATCAGCTATTTCTGGAGTATTACTTCCCTTTTCCACTGTTGGAAGAATGGAGTTTGTAGAAGCTTTTAAATACCTTTTTAAGGAGATGGTATTGGTAAGCTTTTTGTCAGTATGACAAAAATACTTTGAAAGAACAACATAAAGGAGGATTTATTTTGGCTTATGTTTTCAGAGGATTCAGTCAATGGTCAACTGATATCAAGGTAGAAACATCATTGAGATATGGCCTGGTTGATTAATTCTGCTAAGAATATGACAGTCAGAAAGCAAAGTGAAAAAGAGGAACAGGAAGGGAAGGAATATATATAGTCCCTAAAGACATGCCTCCACTGGCATCTCTTCTCAAGTCAAATCCCACCTGCCTACAGTTACCATCCAATAGTACATTCAGCTATCAATGGGTTATGGATTAATCTGTCAATGAGTTCAGAGCCCTAATAATTGCCTAAAAGACTCACTGCTCAAACTTGCTGCATTGAGGATCATACTTTTGATACATGATCATTGCAGGGACAGTCCAGACCAAAATCACAAGAGGTATATTACTATGTGTGTCTGTTCTGATATGATTTCAGGGACTATCTCCTCTAAAACAGTGATGGAGACTGAACATAGCAATATTATCATGTTGAGTGGGAGTTTTGACATTTAGACACACATCCAGCATGTGACACACAGTAAAAATAATTGAAAAAGAAAAAAAAAACTTTTCAAGATAAGCATAACCTAAAAGAATTCATAACTATTAAGTTGGCATTGTTGAAGATACTAAATAAATCCTACAAACAGGAGAGGAAAAATGGCAGATCATACAAACCCACAAGTAGCAGTTCCTTGAGAGTTAATTAAAACAGTCGTTTTCCAGTGACAAACTAGTGTAGGAAGACAGTGGGAAAATGTCAATAATCAATTCAGTGAGCTAGCAACTATTTGACAAAACAAAATGGCTTTTGGAATAGAAATAGAATTAATAAAATCAACAGATGGTAGCAGCATTGGGCATGCTGCAGCTCTGTCCAGGAGGGGAAATGACTCTCCAACAAGCTAAAAGACATTCTTTCTTTGAGTTTAAGATAAACAGATATTGAGCAACATATTCATAATATAAGCAGAAAATAAGTTCAGAAAGAGTGAAGTGGGACTAATGCAATTGAAAGCTCAGGCACTCTTGAGTGGAAGAGACTCCCAGAACACCCTAGTAGAGGTGTTTGAATGGAGAAGCAATAAAAGCTTGAAAGGACTCTTTTTTTCTGACTTCCAGAATAAGACTATGAGTACCTAAAATTTACCTTTGTTTTTCATTTTGCACTCTAATTTTGTTTTCTGTTGTTTATTCCATTCTTAGAAAGATTGTTTTTAAATATCTGAGACCAAATATCCACATAGGCTCTACTTTTCACAGGATCAATGCAAACCCATAGCAGAAGAGAGTGTGCAGTGAGACTGCAACATACACTATAGAGAAATGCACAGGTGCAGTTGATAGGTCTGCAGAGGAGAGAAGGGTGTTTTCCATTTGAAATTCAAGGTCTGGTGTCTACAATAAGGAGAATGGAAGATGGGGGATAATTGGGACATATCATGGTCATAGGGAATCAGAGAATCCCTGCATCATTTCCCCCAATTACAGAAGGGGATAAGGGACAGATTGATATATATCATTTATCCATCTCTGGCACATAAACTGAGGCTCTTCAAGCAAGGGATGTGATGAAAACCAGATATGTCTACACACGTAGCAGGTGAAGGAGCTGGCCAGCCCTACCAGACTTTCAATACCACCCATGAGCACAATAACAAAGCCATTTTGAGAGTGAATTGTGCTCTGAAACAAAATTCCATCAACAGAGATGGCCAGGAAAGGAGGGAACAGAGCTAAACATACAGACTCCCGTAACAAAGTTGGACAAAAACTAAGGACAGAAAAGAGCAAAACATTTCTGTTGCACAAATACCCTCATAGTTGGGAGATTGTAAATTCAAAACCAAGGAAAATAAGGCCTCTATTTAAAAAAACTCAGCAGAAAAAAAAATTGAAACATTGATAGATATTAATTCCTTGGTATTAATGATTCATAGAATCTCTCCACAAAGGGTTTTGTCAGAGTTCTACATGATTCTATATATTTTGTCAATTAATTTAATTCTCTCTTGGCACCTCTTTCCTTCCCTTCCATCTCTATTCATATTCCTCCCCCTTCATCAATTTTACTCTCCCATTTTAAGATTTGTTTCCATTCCCTACACCACTCTTTTCATATTTAATTCCTTTTGTTATTTTGGAGTTCATATTCCAAATCAATTGAGTATACTACATTCAATGTGTACTATTTTCAATCTATTCTATATTATTTCTCATCAACATTTATCCTTGGCTAACAGAGTTGTAGAGATCATTAGTAATAACATTCATAGTATATGCTAATATATGGTTTATTCTTAAATTACAAGTGTTTCTGGAGATTACTTTTTTCTTTCAAAGAAATACTGGGGGTTGAAATTAACATTGTGAGTGCATGGATCAGATGTATTGAGGTTAACACCAGCCCAAGACATATCATAAAAAGATAAAGGAAACTCACAAAATACAGGATAAAATCCATCTCAAGAGATGTGCAAAATTAGAACCTCAGAATATATAAACAGGCCAAGATGGCTCAAAAAGTTTATAACCCAATAATTAAGTCAAAAGATATTGATATGGATAAAATTCCAGATAAACAAGGAAAAAAGTTGATTGCTAAAATGACTAATGAATTAAAATATCTAATGAATAAGCCAAGAGAAAATATAAGATGTATAGTTCATGCCAATAGAGATAGGAATTCTAAAGGATAAAAAGAGAGAGAAATTCTGGAAGAGATGCAACAAATAAATAGGAAATTCAGTTGAAAGCATTAGTCCACAGAAAAGACATATTTTCAGTCCTTGAAGACAGGTTATATAAACATGAATACTCATTCAGAAATAAAGAATAAAAGAAGAAACCATGATCAGAATATATAAGAACTCCAAGGCAATACTAAGAAAAGAATATTAAGAATCATTGGAATTAAAAATGAACTTAGGTACAGGCTAATGGCATTAATGATTTTTTCAGTTAAATAATAGCAGAAAATATTCCAAACCTTAGGAATGAGGTGTATATCCACTTTCAGGAAGGATATAAACCCCAAAAGTATAAGATCAAATAAGAAACACTACGTGACATTATAATAGAAATGCCTGACATACAGAAAAATAAGAGAATTTTAATATTCACAAAAGAGACTAATCAGGTAATATTGAAAAGCAAACAAATAAAATTACTGACTTCTCCTTGGAAAAATCTAAAATCCAGGAGAATTTGGAACAAGTTATTCCAAGCCCTGAAAAAAAATAACTGAACCAAGATTGAGATATCCAGCAAAAATAACCCTCAGAATAAAATGAGAGATAAAATCTTTCACAAAAAAGCACACAAATTTAAAGAATTCATCATTATATAAAATATGTACAGAAATACTACACATAAGAGTTGAATACAAATTACAGAGCTTGCTAAAGGACAAATCTTAGTAAAAAGAGCTGTTAAGCAAATGAGAATTAGGATTTGATTAGATATTAGGAGTAACTGATGGCAAGAGATAATAAATATTTCTTGATAGGAATACAGAATAAATGTTTTCATCTACAATTAAAAGATATAAATCAAATGAATAAACAACAAGAGCAAGCTATTGTATATACAGGAGACTCATCTCACAGGCAAAGACAACACAGCCTGAAAATGAAAGAAAGGGAAATGATATTCCATGCTAATGGAACCTAAAGGTAATGGGAAGCAGTGACTGTCACATACAACCAATCAGATATCAAGTCAAAATTAAGAAGAGACAAAAAATGTTATTTCCTACTGGTAAAGGGAATAATATAGAAATCTACAATTGTTGTAAATATTTGTTCCCCAAATTTTGGTGCACTAACTACATATGAAACAAACACCATTCATAAAGAATAAGATCAATCCCAATATTAAAATGCTGGGTGATTTCAACATACCTCTTTCATCAAAATATAGGTATTCCAGATATAAATTCAGTAAAGAACTGCCAGACTTACAAAATGTTATAAACCAAATAGAACAAACATATAATCTGTATTATATTTCATCCAACAGCTGAATTAATTTCTTCTAAGGTGATCACAGAACTTTCTCCAAAACAGACAGTATAGCAGGTCACAAAGTTAGTCTTATCAAAGACAAAAATGAATATAATATCCTGCAACTTTTCTGAATATTATGGAATAAAATTAGAAATAAGTGACTAGAAAAATGCTAGCAATTTCCTAAACACATGAAAACTTAACAATACAATTTTGAGCTATTAATGGGTGATAGAAGAAATGGAAAGAATATTTTAAAATCCTGGAATCAAATGAGAATAGAGATACAAAATATAAAAATATCTGGGATGTTATAAAGTTTTTTCTAAAAGGAAATTTTGTATAAATGAGTGCCTAAATCAACAAATTTGAGATGAAAAAGAAGATATTGCCACAGATATTTCTGAAATTCAGAGGATCATGAGAGATTATATTCTAATACATTACAAAATCTAGAAGAAATGCACACATTTCTAGATACATACAACCTAACAGATCAGACCAAGAAAACACCAAAAATATAATTAACTGATAACAGGCAACAAGATTAAAGTACTAGAAAAAAACCCTCCAACAAAGAAAAATCATAGGAAAAGATGAATTCTCAGTCAAGTTTTACCATACCTTAAGGATCTAATTCCAATGTTCCTCAACTTATTCCTTGAAATACAAATGGAAGAAACTCTCAAATTCAATCTATTAAGCCAGTATCACCCTGATAACAAAACCAGACAAGAATACATCAAGGAAATAAAACTACAAATAAATATATCTGATAAAAACAAATATAAAAATCCTCAGTAAAATATTAGCAATCGGGGTTGGGGAGATATCTCAGCTGGTAGAGTGCTTGCCTCGCAAGCACAAGGCCCTGAAATCGATCCCCAGTACCACAAAAAAAAAAAAAAAAAAAAAATTAGCAATCTATATTGGAAAACACTTTAAGAAGATAGTACATTATAGTCAAGTTGATTTCATTACAGGAAGGCAAGTTTGTTTCAACATACATGAATCAATAAACATAATACATCACATAATAGAATTTGGGACATAAATCACATGATCACCTCAATAGATTGCGAAAGACTGACAAAATTAACACCCCATTTATATTAAAAACACTGAAGAAATTTGGGATAGAAGGAACTTACTAAACTTCATAAAGGCTATATATAACAAACTCAAAGCCAACATTAAATAGAAAAAGGAAAAGCTCAAGGCATTTACTCTAAAATTAGAAATAAGACAAGAATGTCACTCTTTATGAAAAAATGTTCAACATCCCTAGTAATAAGGGAAATGCAAATCAAAACTACCCTAAGATTTCATCTCACCCCAATTAGAATGGCGATTATCAAGAATACAAGCAACAATAGGTGTTGGCGAGGATGTGGTGAAAAAGGAACACTCATACATTGCTGGTGGGGTTGCAAATTAGTGCAGCCACTCTGGAAAGCAGTGTGGAGATTCCTCAGAAAGCTTGGAATGGAACCACCATTTGACCCAGCTATCCCACTCCTTGGCCTATACCCAAAGGACTTAAAATCAGCATACTACAGAGATACAGCCACATCAATGTTCATTGCTTCTCAATTCACCATAGCCAGATTGTGGAACCAACCTAGATGCTCTTCAGTTGATGAATGGATAAAGAAACTGTGGCACATATATACAATGGACTATTACTCCGCAATGAAGAATGATAAAATTATGGCATTTACAGGCAAATGGATGAAATTGGAGAATATCATGCTAAGTGAGATAAGCCAATCTCAAAAAACTAAAGGACGAATGATCTCGCTGATAAGTGGATGAGGACATATAATGGGGGGTGGGAGTGGTTAGCATTAGGTTTAGGGTTAGGTTTAGGGTTAGGGATAAGGAGAGCGGTAAGAATGAAAGAAAGAAGGACTGTATAGAGGGAAAAGAGGGGTGGGGGGGGGAAAAATAAACATCATTGCCCTTTGTAAACGTATGATTACACAAATGGTATGCCTTGACTATGTACAAATAGAGAAACATCATGTATCCCATTTGTATACAATAAAAAAAAACAAAAATAAATAAATAAATAAATTAAATGTAGAACTCTAAAAAAAAAAACACAGTGATGTGTAGAAAAACCTAAGTAATGCTTATATATAATATGTAATATTTATATATATATACATATATATATATATATATATATATATATATATATATACACACACACACTATGTCGACCAGAGAGGCATATTTATGATGTTTTTGCACAAGTGGAGATAAAATTTACATTGAAAAAGTAAGTATAGTTTGTTGCTAAATAATCCCTCTGTATAGACAAATCTCTTGATTATTCTATTATTTATAAATTGGAAACATTAGAAAAAGTTTGAAATGCAAGGAATAAATCACCAAAATTAAATGAGAAAAAAAAAAGAATGTCACTCTTACCATTCCTATTTCATATTGTATTTGAAATTTTAGTGAGGGCAGTACAGCAAGAGAATGAAATAAAATAAATAGAAATAAATAGAAAATAAAATAAAAAGAAAAATAAAAAGAATTCAAATTGTCACTATTTACACTTGATATGATTCTATATTTAGAAAATCCCAAAAGCTCCACCAGAAGACTTCTGAAGCTGATTAATAAATTCAGCAAAATAATAGAATACAAAATTAACATACAAAAATAAACAACTTTTCTTTACAGCAATAATAAATATGCCAAAAAAGAAATCAGGGAAAATATTCCACTGACAATGAATATCCTGATAATAAAATCAGGAAAACAATATCAGCTACCAAAGCCTTAAAAAACAACCACCCTTGGAATACATTTAACAAAAGTGGAGAAAGATCTCTACAATGAAATGACAGAAGACTGACAAAAAGATATAGAAGACACTAGAATATGGAAAGACTTCTAATGTTCTTGGATAGGCAGAATTACTATTAATGAAATGGCCACATTACCAAAAACAATAAAGAGATTCAATCCAATCCCCATCAAAATACCAATGATGACATTCTTCACAGAACTAAAAAAAAAGTTCTAAAAAACATTTGAGAACAAAAGACCCCAAATAGCCAAAGAACTCCTGAGTAAAAGAGCAATTTTGGAAGAAAGAAAATACTGGATTTCCAGTTATACTATAGAACTATGATAAGAAAAATGACTTTATATGGCATTTTCCAGTAAATGAATGAATCTGGAGACTATCATGTTAAGTGAAATAAGTCAATCTCAAGAAATCAAAGGTTGAATGTTCTCTTAAATGTTCTCTCTGATACGTGGATGACAACCCACAACAAGATGAGGGATTAGACAAAGGGGAATAAACAGAAGGGAGGAGGTATAGAAATAGACAGTAAAATGAATCTGACATAACTTTCCTATGTACATATATGAATACACCAGTGAATATCAAAATCATGAACATTCATACAGAGCAATGGAATTGAAAAAACAGAGAAAACCCACATACGTACAGTTATCTCTTCTTTGACAAATTGTCAAAAACATTCACTGTAGAAAAGAGAGTCTTTGCAAAAAAAAAGACTGCTGCTGGGAAAACTGGATATCCATATGTAAATGAATCAAGATAGATACTATCTTTCATCCTACACAAAACGCAACTAAAAGAGGATCAATGACCTAGGAATTAGATCAAAGACTTCGCAACTGATACAAGAAAACAAAGGGGTGAAACTCAAACGTAGAAGTATAGGCAATGACTTTCTTAATAGGACTCCTAAAGCTCAGGAAATGATACCAATACTTAAAAAATGGCATGGCATCAAATAAAAAAGGTTCTGCACAGCAAAGGAAAGAAGAGAGTGAAGAGAGTCTACAGTACAATTCTGACAGAGGATTAGTATTGAGAATATATATAGAAAACAAACAATACCACAAAACCAAATACACTAATCAATGAATGGACAAATAGATACTATACAATAGAAGAAATTCAAATGATGAACAAATATTTTAAAAGTTCAGCATCCTTTGCAATCACACAAATGCAAATCAAAACTACATTGAATTTTTAAAACATACACTGAGACTTCATCTCACTCCAGTTAGAATGGCAATCATAAAGAGTACTTACAATAATAAATATGATGTGGGAAAAAAGGAACATATTTGCATTATTGGGGTAAATTTAAATTAGTACTGCAAAATTAGGTATTAGTGTTCCTCAAAAGATTAGGAATTAAACTACCATATGACTCAGCTACTCTACTTCTTGGTATTTTTTTCAAATGATTTAAAGTCAGCATATTGTAGTGACACATTCATACCCATGTTGGTAATAATGCCAAGTTATGGATATTGTCTTGATGTCCATGAGCATATGATGGGATAAACAAAAGGTAATAGATATGCACAATGGAGTTTTATTCAGACTTGAAGGAAAATGAAATTGTGTCATTCTCAGGAAAATGATTGGAACAATATATCATCATGTTAAGTGAAATAGGTCAGTCTTAGAAAATCAATAATCATATTTTTTCATGTGTGGAAACTGGAGAGAAAAATGAAAAAAAAGCATTTCATAAAAATATAGATCTTTCACCCATTACTGCCATGCTAGTGCAGTCAGCCAGGGCCTCTCCCTTTCTCATGGACATTTCTCCTGAAAGTACTTTAATAGAAGCATAGGGGACTGGCTGGAAGATTTCTGAAGTCTGCCACTAGCACACAGAGGCACTGACCCCTGCATAGACTTCATATTATTACTTCCACAGCAAGTATTGGTGAGCCACAAGCATATTTCTTAGACATTTGATTGGAGATCCAAGATGGTGGACTAGAGGGAGGCTGTGTTCCTCGTCGCTTTGTTACTCAGGTTTCAAGCAGAGGATATCTGTTTCTTGGTGAGGCAGTTTTTGCTGTTTATCGATCCCCTGCTGTTTAGTCCATTTGTCTACTGTGATCACCTGCAGTCTGCCAGCATATGGACACCTTTTTGAGTGCAGATTGATCACTGTCAGGCGCCTATCATCTGCCATTTGTCTGCCTCTTGCCTGTCCATCACCTGCCTTTCACATATGTATCATCCACCACCCGAGGTTCACCTCCTGATCGTCTGACAGCAGTCAGCAAACTGACCACAGACCACCAGTGGAGCACCAGCTGCCTGCTGTTGCCTGGAAGTTCACTGTCACAATACTTGCAGGTTTGGTTACACATGGTTGCTGCCATTTAGAGACAACAACCAGGCCCCGTAGGACCCCTGGCCGGACTGACTGAGCCCCGTCTCTAGGATTCCTCAGCATGAACGATCACTCCCTGCCTCCGGGGTCCTCACATCGACTGCTCCCCACCACCAGGACCAACAGACTGACTGCACCCTATCACTAGGACCCCCAGACCAACTGATTGCACCCAGACTCCAGGATCCCACAACCAGACTGACCACACCCCACCTCCAGGACCCCTGCCTGACCAACCACACCCCATCGCCAGGACCTCCAGCTGACCATGCCCACACCCTGAGCTGCAGCTCCCTATTTGCCAACACATTTGAAAGCCAGAGCAGCCATCTTGGATAATTCTGGAAGTCATAGCTCTGATCTTTAGGTGGGGAAAATCCCATCCTGAGATGCCTGCTGGAGACTTGAAGCTCATTGTCAGGTACCTCTCATGCATCAGACTACTGAGGACTGGGAGGTTTAAATACTATATGACTATTAGAGTGTAGATTTTCTTTTTTCTCCTTACTGAACACTTTTAAGTTTTATTTCTTTACTTTTCTTGTTCTCTTTTCCTTTTGTTTACCTGTTACCTCAGAGTCTCTTTCTCCCTTTTTGCATGCTAACAACCAACTACTTTTGGTTACACTCTCAATCTTTCTATTATCTAGAACTTCTATATGTTCTTTTCTTATCCCATTAACAGCTACATCCTACACCCCTCCACATCTGCTTTGTCCTCCATTAGAAACTGCAGACCTTATTGAAAATCTATTTGTTATACTGAAGATAATAAGTGAACTGAGTCTGTTTATTATGACAATATTGTTAATGCCCTCATAGGGGCTATTTGGTCTAGGGTTGCATACTGCCTGAACTGGGCACTGCTAATATTGATCTCCCCCTTAAAGAAAATGTTTTGGAAATCTATAGGGTCACTATAAGCCTATGGGGGGAAACTGCAATACCCCAGATCTGCACTGCTAGAGGGGAAGTCACATGAACATGAAAAAACAAGGGAAGAAAATGATCCAAGAAAATCTAGATTCTATATTAATAGAATCTAGTGACGGTATGGTAGAAGAAATGTCAGAAAAGGACTTCAGATTATACATGATTAAGATGATTTCTGAAGCAAAGAATTAGATAAGAGAGGAAATGCAGGGAATGAATGATCATACTAATAAGTAGTTGAAAGAGCAAATGCAGGAAGCAAAAGATCATTTCAACAAAGAGATAGAGATTCTCAAAAAAAAAAAAAACCAGAAATCCTTGAAATGAAGAAAACAATAAACCAAATAAAAAACTCAATGGAAAGCATCGCTAACAGATTATACCACTTGGAAGACAGAACCTCAATGAAGACAAAATATTTAATCTTGAAAATAAAGTTTCTCAAACAGAGAAGATGGTAAGAAATCATGAACAGAATCTCCAAGAACTATGGAACATCATGAAAAGACCAAATTTAAGAATTATGGGGATTGAGGAAGGCACAGAGATAAACCAAAGGAATGAACAACCTATTCAATGAAATAATATCAGAAAATTTCCAAAGCTGAAGAATGAAATGGAAAATCAAATACAAGAGGCTTACAGAACACCAAATACACAAAATCACAAAAGATCCACACCAAGGCCCATCATAATCAAAGTGCCTAACATACAAAGTAAAGATAGGATTTTGAAGGCCACAAGAGAAAAGCATCAGATTACATATAGGGAGAAACCAATACGTATATGAGCAGATTTTTTAGCCCAGACACTAAAAGCTACAAGGGCCTGGAACAACATATTTCAAGTTCTGAAAGAACATGCTTGCCAACCAAGAATCCTATATCCAGCAAAATTAACCTTCAGATTTGAAGATGAAATAAAATCCTTCCGTGAAAAACAAAAGTTAACAGAATTTACAAATACAAAGCTTGCACTACAGAATATTCTCAACAAAATATTCCATGAGGAGGAAATTAAAAACAACTATGTAGGTCAGCAAAGGGAGGACCTACCTTAAAGAAAAATCCATTAAAAGGAGAAACCAAGCCAAGTTAAAGAACAAAAATAAGCCCAAATGACTGGGAATACAAATCATATCTCGATAATAACCCTGAAGGTTAATGGCCTAAACTCATCACTTAAAAGACAGAGACTGGCAGAGTGGATTAAAAAGAAAGACCCAACAATATGCTGCCTTCAAGGGACTCATCTCATAGAAAAAGTCATCCACAGACTAAAGGTGAAAGGATGGGAAAAAACCTACCACATACACAAATTCAGTAAAAAAAAGTGGGGGTTTCCATCCTTATTTCAGATAAAGTGGACTTCAAGTCTAAGTTAGTCAGAAGGGATAAAGATGGACATTTCATACTGCTTAAGGGAACCATAAATCAGGAAGACATAATGATAGTAAATATTTATGCCCCAAACAATGGTGCATCCATGTACATCAAACAAAACCTTCTCAATTCCAGGAATCAAATAGACCACAACACAATAATTCTGGGTGACTTTAACACACCGCTGTCACCACTGGATAGATCTTCCAAGCAAAAACTAAACAGAGAAACCATAGAACTCAATAACATAATCAATAACCTATACTTAACAGACATATATAGAATATTCCATCCATCAATGAGTCAATTCACTTTCTTCTCAGCAGCATGTGGAAACCTTCTCAAAAATAGACCATATGTTATGCCACAAAGCAGCCCTTAGTAAAGGCAAAATGTAGAGATACTGCCTTGTTTTCTATCAGATCATAATGGAATGAAATTAGAAATCAATGACAAAATTAAAAACAGAAATTACTCCAACAACTGGAGACTAAACAATATGTTATTGAATGAAACATGGATAACAGAAATCATCAGGGAGGAGATAAAAAAATTCTTAGTGGTAAATGAGAATGATGATACAACATATCAAAATCTCTGGGACACTATGAAAGCAGTACTAAGGGGAAAATTCATTGCATGGAGCACATTCAGGAAAAGAATAAAAAGTCAACAACTAAATGACCTAACATTACAGCTCAAAACCCTAGAAAAAGAGGAACAGAATAACAGCAAAAGTAGTAGAAGACAGAAAATAATTAAAATCAGAGCTGAAATCAATGAAACTGAAACAAAATAAACAATTCAAAAAATTGACAAAACAAAAAGTTGATTCTTTGAAAACGTAAATAAAATAGACAAACCATTAGCCACACTAAAAAAAAGGAGAGCGAAAACTCAAATTACTAGAATTCATGATAAAAAAGGAAATATCATGACAGACGCCACTGAAATACATAACATAATGAGAAGCTACTTTGAAAATCTATTTTCCAACAAAATAGAAAATACTGAAGACATCGACAAATTTCTAGGGAAATATGCTCCTCCCAAACTGAACCAGGAGGACATATACAATTTAAACAGATCAATATCAAGCAATGAAACAGAAGAAGCCATCAAAAGCCTACCATCCAAGAAAAGCCCAAGACCAGATGGATTCTCTGGTAAGTTCTACAAGACCTTCAAAGAAGAACTCATTCCAATACTTCTCAAAGTATTCCAGGCAATAGAAAAGAAGGGCACCCTACCAAACTCATCCTATGAAGCTAATATCACCCTCATACCCAAACCAGGCAAAGGCACATCAAAGAAAGAAAATTTTAGCCTTTATCCTGAATATAGATGCAAAGATCCTTAACAAAGTACTGGCAAACCATATCCAAAAACATATTAAGAAAATTATGCACCACAATCAACTGGGGTTCATCCCTGGAATGCAAGAATGGTTTAACATCTGTAAATCAATAAACAATCCATCATGTCAATAGACTTAAGGATAATCATATGGTTATTTCAATTGACGCAGAAAAAGTTATCAACAAAATACAACACCCCTTCATGCTTAAAACACTAGAAAAAACAGGGATAGTAGGAACATACCTGAATATTGTAAAGGTTATTCATGCTAAGCCCACAGCCCACATCCTTCTTAATGGAGAAAAAGTGAAAGCATTCACTTTAAAAATGGGAACAAGACAAGGATGCCCTCTTTCTCCACTTCTATTCAACATTGTACTTGAAATACTAGCCACAGCAATTAGACAGACTAAAGAAATTAAAGGAATACGAATAGGAAAAGAGGAACTTAAGCTGTCACTATTTGCTAATGACATGATTCTTCTCATGAGGACATGATCCAAAAAACTCCTCCAGAAAACTTCTAGACCTCATAAATTTATTCAGCAAAATAGCAGGTTACAAAATCAAGACGCATAAATCAAAAGCATTTTTATACATAAGCGAAGAAACATCTGAAAGGGAAATAATGAAAACAAATCCATTTGCAATAGCCTCAAAAAAAAAAAAGAAATACTTGGGAATCAATCTAACCAAAGATGTAAATAGATCTCTACAGTGAAAACTACGAAACAATGAAGAAAGAAACTGAGGAAGACCTTAGAAGATGAAAAGATCTCCCATGTTCTTGGATAGGCAGAATTAATATTATCAAAATGGCCATACTTCCAAAGGTGCTATACAGATTTATTCAATTCCAATTAAATTCCCTGTGACATTTCTCATAGAAACAGATAAAGCAAACATGAAATTCATCTGGAAGAACAAAAGACCCATAATAGCCAAAGCAATCCTGGGAAGGAAGAGTGATGCAGCAGGTATCACTATACCAGACCTTAAACTCTACTATAGGACAATAGTAACATAAACAAAATGGTACTGCAACAAAATAGACAGGTAGATAAATGGTACAGGATAGAAGACACAGAGACATACCCACATAAGTACAATAACCTCATACTAGACAAGGGTTCCAAAAACTTACAATGGAGAAAAGATAGCCTCTTCAACAAATGGTGCTGGGAAAACTGGAAATCCATATGCAGTAAAATGAAACTAAAACCCTATCTCTCACCCTGTGCAAAACTCAACTCAAAATGGATCAAGGATCTAGGAATTAGACTTGAGATCCTTCACCAAATAGAAGAAAAAGTAGGCCCGAATCTCCATCATGTTGTTTTGGACCAGATTTCCTTAACAAGACCCCCATAGTGCAAGAAATAAAAGCAAGAATCAATAAATGGGATAGACTCAAACTAAAAAGTTTTTCTCAGCACAGGAAACAATCAACAATGTGAAAAGAGAGCCTACAGAGTGGGAGAAAATCTTTTCCACACACACTTCAGAAAGAGCACTAATCTCCAAAGTTTATAAAGAACTTAAAAAACTTTACACCCAAAATACAAAGAACCCAATGAATAAATGGGCTAAGGAAATGCACAGACACTTCACAGAAGAAAATATACAGGTGATCAACAAATATATGAAAAAGTGCTCATCATCCCTAGTAATTAGAGAAATGCAAATTTAAACCACCTAAGATTTAATCTAACTCCAATTAGAATGGCTACTATCAAGAACACAAGCAATAATAAGTGTTGGCGTGGATGTGGGGGAAAAGGAACACTCATACATTGCTGGTGGAGTTGCAAATTGGTGCAGCCACTCTGGAAAGCAGTATGGAGATTCCTCAGAAAACGTGGAATGGAACCAACATTTGACCCAGCTATCCCACTCCTTGGCCTATACCCAAAGGACTTAAAATCAGCATACTACAGTGATGCAGCCACATCAATGTTCATAGCAGCTCAATTCACAATAGCCAGACTGTGGAACCAACCTAGATGTCCTTCAATTGATGAATGGATAAAAAAACTGTGGTATATATACACAATAGAATATTACTCAGCCATAAAGTATAAAAAAATTATGGAATTTCCTGGTAAATGGATGAAGTTTGAAAATATCCTAAGTGAAATAGGCCAATCCCAAAAAAATCAAAGGCTGAATGTTTTCTCTGTTAAGTGCATGACAATATATAACAATGGGGGGTGTTGTGGGGAAGAGAAGAATGAAAGAACTTTGGGTGGTGTAGAGGAAAAAGGGGTGGGAGGGTTTGGAGATGGAAAAACAGTAGAATGAAACAGACAGTATTACCCTATATATATGTATGATTAAAGAATGACATGAATATACATTGTGTACAACCATAGAAATGAAAAAGTTGTATCCCATTCGTGTATAATGAATCAAAATGTGTCTGTAAAAGTAAAAAATATTTTAATAAAATAAAAAAAAGAAGGGATAGATTTCCTCAAGAGAGAATTGTCAGTTCATCACTCATACACTATAATATGAAAAGAGCTGGAACCTCCCAAATTCGCAAGGTATGATTGTCTGAAGTCAGATATTCATACAATCAAAAAATTCATTAATATCAAAGGAGAATAGCAACATAGTAAGTTCAGACCTCATGTGACCTGATCTTTTTTTTTTCTGATTTTCTCATAAAATATTTGGGAAGAATTTTTTTACTGTGAACTATTTTCCTGATATTATTGATTGTCTTCTTTAAAAGGTTACTTTGGTGTGAGGAACTTCCACCTATGGCTGGTCAGTGGTTTATATTTCTTGGGGGCGGAGAATCAGAATAGGTCCATCCTCACATCTTTATACCACTAGATGGGGTTCTTTTCATTTCATCTCACTTTTCACAGTCTCCATACAAGTCAGAGAAGATGTCACAGATGCTAATTGCCATGCACTCTTCTTTTCAGGAAGGTCTCACTAAAAGAATAGTCCCTCCATCCCTCCCTCTCTTCCTTCCTTCCTTTCCCTTCTTTCCTTCCTTGTAAATAATCAGCAGTGTAGTGTTAGGGGATTGATGGAGGGAGAAGGGAAGAAAGGGGGGATACAGGGAATGAAATTGACCACATTATGTTGTGTGCTTATTTCACTTAGCATGATAGTTTCCAATTCCATCCACTTACTGGCAAATGCCATAATTTCATTCTTCTTTATGGCTGAGTAAAATTCTGTTGTGCATATAAACAGCATTTTCTTTATGCATTCATCTGCTGAAGGGTGTCTAAGTTGGGTCCATAGCTTAGCTATTGTAAACTGAGCTGCTATAAACATTGATGTGGCTGCATCACTTTAATATGTTGACCTTAAGTCCTTTGGATATATATTGCAGAGTAGTATATATGACTGGGTCAAATGGTGGTTCCATTTCAAGTTTTCTGAAGAATTCCCATATTACATTCCAGAGTGCTTGCACCAATTTTCAGTCCCCCCAATAATGTATGAGTGTACCTTTTTCCCAACATCCTTGCCAATATTTCTTGTTACTTGTATTCTTGATAATTGCCATTCTGACTGGAATGAGATGGAATTTCAGTGTAGCTTTAATTTGCATTTCCCTAACTTCTAGAAATATTCACTTTTTTTATATATTTTTGAGCCATTTGTATTTCTTCTTCTGTAAAGTGTCTGTTCAGTTCCTTTGTGCATTTATTGATTGAGTTATTGGGTTCTTTTCTTGTTAAGTTTTTTCAGTTCTTTTTATACCTTGGAGATTAATGCTCTATCTGAGGTGAAGGTGGCAAAGATTTTCCCCCATTCTGTAGGCTCTTTCTACATAACTCTTGATTGTTTCCCTTGCTGTGAAGAAGCTATTTAATTTGATCCCATTTATTGATTCTTGATTTTATTTCTTCTGCTTTAGGGTCTTATTGAGGCAGTTGGTTCCTAAGCTGACATGGTGTAGATTTGGGCTTAGTTTTACTTCTAGTAGGCATAGGTGCTGTGACCTGCAAGGCTGAACCTGAGAAACCTGCAAGGGGTGATGGGGGATTGAAGAAATTACACACATGCAGATATTGAGAAGAGAGCTCGGATCAGGTGGAACACTGCACTCTGATGAGGAAGCAGTGATTAAAAAATTGTTCCAGCAAGTTTATTTATATAGCATCTCATCAAGAGGTTATATAGAGGCATTATTCTTTGTGCACAAGAAAGTTGCAGGACTAGAAACATTCATACGGCTTTTCCACTGTTGCAATGTGCAATGTTAGAAGCTTTTTGCAGGACTCAGGAAGCCCATTGTCTAAAGTTACTGTTAAGTGGAGAGGCTCAGGAGTAGAAGCACTGGTGAAATATTGTAGTTATCTTGCTATGTTCAGAATCCTCTGTCCCTGATTCTGTTCCTGGGAGCTGGCATTTGAATGCAATGTTATGAACTAAAGAATTCCACAGAAGGCACAGAATTCTCCCTATTAACAGAGGTCACCATCAACTGGGAAGATTTCAATTGGTAGATTCCACTGAGAAATTCCCAGGAGCAGTTTCAACTCTGACCAGGTATCAGTTCAAGCAATGATTCATTTTCCACTCTAGACACATAGGGTCTCTGGTCCAATGCCTAGGTCCTTGATCCACTTTGAGTTTCATGCAGGGTGAGAGATAGGGGTTCAATTTCATTCTACTATGTATGGATTTCCAGTTCTCCCAGCACCATTTGTTGAGAGGCTATCTCCTCTCCAATATATGTTTTTGGTGCCTTTGTCTAGTATGAGATAACTGTATCTATTTGGGTACGTCTCTGGGTCTTCTATTCTATTCCATTGGTTTTCATGTCTATTTTGGTGCCAATACCATGCTGTTTTATTACTGTATCTCTGTACTTTAATTCCAGGTCTGGTATTGTGATGCCTCCTGCTTCACTTTTCTCATAAAGGATTTCTTTGGTTATTCTGGGCCTCTTAATTTTCAAATGAATATCATTAATGCTTTTTCTATTTCTATGAAAAAAATCATTAGAATTTCAATAGGAATTGCATTAAGTCTGTATAGTGCTTTTGGTAGTATGGCCATTTTAACATTAATTCTGCCTATATCAACACTTTAATTCAACCTAGTAACATAGCTATCCTTTATTAGGTTAATGGTTAAATAAATAGGGATATATTCCTGCAATGGAATATTGTTTAGCAATAGAAAATGAGTTATCAAACTACAAAAAAACACATAGGGATATTAATTGAATATTAAATGTGAAAGAAGTCACTCTAAAAGGTTACATTATACATATTACAACCATATGATATTGTGAAAAAAGCAAAATTATGGAGATGCAAAAAACTTAGTGACTACTGGGGGAGGGGATTAATGAGAGAGTATGAATGAATGAACAGGTTATTAGAGTGGTGAAACTATTTGATATGATACTGCAATCGTGGACATATGCCATTATTCATTTGTCAAAAACTAAAGAAATGCACATTACAAAGAGTGAGCACTGTGAACTTCAGTTAATAATGTATCAATATTGATTCACCAGTTGCGACACATGTTCCACAATAATACAAGATAATAATAACAGGGGACTATTTGTACAAGGAAGAGGGGGTACTCTTGCATTCTGTACTATCAGCTCATTATTTTTTGTAAATGTGTAGAACTTTTAAAATAAAGTACCACTAACAAAAACATCCAACAACACACAAGGATCTGGTCTCCTTTTCTAAAAAACAGTCAAAAATAATATAGCTTGTTGAAAATGAAGAAATGATAAAAGATATGAATCATAAAATATCCCTAACAAAGTTAAATGCTCCAGTTTTATGTTGCTTCTGGCCTACAAATAGCTCATTAGCAACATAAGTTAGCAGTTATTGAGTTTCTTTTATAAAATCCAAAGAGATAAACATCTGTTATTGAACCTCATAGAGGTTAAAGTTCACATTGTTATATTTGTAGATATTTCTATTTTCCCCATTGCGGTAAGTGATTATTGTGGTTTAGGGGTTTTGATTACCATATTTTGATTTTGTTTTGTATTGTCTTTGCCATAACTATATCTCCCTTTTTTCCCTCTCTCATTTTTCTATTGCTGACAGTGAAATTCGATTCTCTCCTCCTTTATATTATTCTATTTTTCTTTCCCTTTCACATTAACAACATATCCTAACATATCCTACCACTACATCTGCCCTATTCACTATTTTAAATTGCAAAAACTTTTCTACCCTCTTATCTCTTCTTCTTCCCTCATACACAACTTTGTCCTTAAACCCTCTTAATACTAATACCAATTGTTGCATATAACATCTTCCCCTAGTACCAATGTCACAACAATAATTAATATGGTGGAAGACATAGACAATACCAATAGTTTGACTTTAAGCCAGATATAATACATGATTATTTACTGTTTTTACTGGTGGAAATTTCAGATCCTACTATTTCTATATGTTGTACCAATTAGCATTAGATATCTAAATAGGAACTAAGGACCTACCCCACTGCTAGATATTGTTTGCATAGATTATTGCTATCATTGGGCTCCCCTCTCCAATCTCGGAGGTATTAGTAACATAGAGGGACACTACAACCTCATAAGTTTGAAAGTCTACAGTATCAATTCCATCCAGATAGATGAGTAGACACAAACACAATGTGAAAAAGCAAGGGAATAAACCATCCCAAACAACACAGAATACCACAACAATAGATTCCATTGACACTGCAGTGGAGGAAATGTCAGAAATGGAATTCAGAAAGTTAATGGTTAAACTGATCTACAAGGTAAAAGATGATGAAGAAATGAAATCAGAGAGAAAATACAAGAAGTGAAAGATCATTTGAAAGGAAATAGAGAACCTGAAGAAGAATCAGTTGGAAATCCTCAAATGAAGGAATCAATAAACCAAATTAAAAATTTATTAGAAAATATCACCAGTAGACTATACCACTAGGAAGACAGAGTTTCAGGCAATGAAGACAAATTATATAATCTTGAAAAAAGTTGACCATGGAGAAAAGATGTTAAGAGACCATGAACAGAACTTGCATGTATGCAATAAAATGAAAAGACTGAAATTAGAATTTATCAGGATAGATAAAGGCTCAGTTAAACAAGCCAAGGAAATGCACAATTTTTCAATGAAATAAAATCTGGAAAATTTCCAAACCTTATGAATGAAATAAAAAACCAAATACAGGAGACTTAAAGAACCCCAAATTTACAAAATTACCACACACTCACACCAAAGCCCATTATTATGAAAATGCCTAACATACAGAATAAGGATAGAAGTTTAAAGGCTGCCAGAAAAAAATGACAGGTCATATCTAGAACAAAGCCAATCTGGGTCTCAGCTGATTTCTCAACTCAGACGCTGGAAGCTGAGAGGGCTTGGAATAATATACACCAACCTCTGAAAGAAAATGGATTTCAGCTAAGAATACTACACACAGTAAAATTAAGCTTGAGATTGGATAATGAAATAAAAACCTTCTATGCTAAAAAATTAAACAAATCCATAACTAGAAAGCCAATACTATAAAACAATAAAATATTTTAAAAAGAAGAAATGAAAAATAAAGCTGTAAACCAGCTAAGGGAGTAACTACACTCAATAACAGTCAATCAAAGGAGGAACTAATTCAAATTAAAAACCAAAAAAAAAATGAAAATTACTGGGAAAATTCATTTCTTAATAATAATATTGAATATAAATGGCCTAAACTCATCAATCAAAAGACATAGACTGGCAGATTGCATTATAAAACAAACAAAATCCCACAATATGCTATCTCCTAGAGCCTCACCTCATAAGCAAAGTCATTCACAGACTGAAGGTAAAAGGGTGAGACAAAACACATCATTCACATAAAGAAGCAGGGATTTCTATCCTCATATCAGATAAAGTGTATTTCAAACCAAAGTTAATCTGAAAGGACAAAGAAGGTCATTTCATAGTGCTTAAAGTAATTATACATCAACAAGACATCACAATCTTAAACATTTATGACCCAGTCGAGCACATACATGCAAACATCAAACAAATTCTTCACAATTTCAAGAATCAAATAGACCACAATAGAATAATACTGGGTGATTTTAACATACCTCTCTTATCACTGGATAGGTAATCTAAAAAATGAAACAAAGAAGCTATAGAACTAAAAATACAATTAATAATTTAGATTAGCAGACATATGTATGTGTATGTATATGTGTGTGTGTGTGTGTGTGTGTGTGTGTGTGTATATATATATATATATATATATATAAAATATTTCATCCATCAATGACTAAATACACTTTCTTCTCAGATGTACATGGACCTTTCTTTACACTAGACCATATCTTAGGCCACAAAGAAATAGAGATAATAGCTTGCATTGGATCAGATTATAATGAAATGAAATTAGAAATCAAGGACAAAATACAAAATAGAAGCTACTCAACACTTGGAGATGTAATACACTATTGAATGAAAAATGAATAGTAGAAGAAATTGGGAATAAAATATAACAACACTTAGAAGTAAATGACAACAGCAACACAACTTATCAAAATTTCTGGGACACTATGAAGGAAGTTCTAAGGAAAGTTCATTGTATTGAGCACATTCTTAAAAGAATATAAAGTCACCAAATTAATAACCTAATATTACATCTCAAAGCCTTAGAAAAAGAAGAAGAAATCAACATAAAAAGCAGTACAGGACAGAAAATTGAATTAAAAAAAATTCAAAAAATTGACAAAACAAAAAGTTGGTTCTTTGAAAAAATATATAAATGATAAACCCTTAGCCAAACTAACAAAGAAAAAGAAAAAACTCAAATGTAGACCTTTGTTAACCAACAAATGTCTAGAGACATATGACCTAACCAAATTGAAACAGGACATAAAAAATTTAACAAGATCAATTTCAAGCAATGAAATTCAAGATACCATTGAAAGCGTACCAACAAAGAATAACCCAGGACCAGAAGGATTCTCAGCCAAGTTCTACCAGATATTGAAAGAAGAAATTATACCAATGCTCCTTAAATTATTCCATGAAAGAGTAAAGGAAGGAACTCTTCAAAATTTATTCTATGAAGCTAGTATCGCCCTGATACCAAAACCAGACAAAAGACACATCAAGGAAAGAAAACTTCAGACCAATATCCCCAATGAACACAAATGCAAAAATTCTTTTTTTTTAAAGTTAACCCTTTTATTTTTTTTATTATTATTGTATATAAATGGGATACATGTTGTTTCTTAATGAAATACTAGCATGTTATTTACAAAAACTTTAAAAAATAGTGCACCATGACCAGTTGGAGTTCATTCCAGGGATACAATGTTGGTTCAACATATGAAAATCAATAAACATAATTCATCACATCCACAGACTTACAAACAAGAATCACATGATTATCTCATTAGTGGCAGAAAAGCACTTAACAAAATTCAGTATAAATTTATGCTCAAAACACTAGAAAAACTAGCTATACCTCAACATTGTAAAAGCTATATATACTAAACCCAAGGCCAACAACATTGTAAATGGAGAAAAATTGAAAGCATTCCCTCTAAAACCTGGAAAAACACAGAGATGCTATTTTACCTCTCCTATTCAACATAGACCTTGAAAACCTAGCCATAGCAATTAGAATGAAAGCAAAGAGAAATGAAAGAAATTAAAGGGATACAAATAGGAAAGGAAGAGCTCAAACTCTCCCTATTAGCTGATGACATAATTCAATATTTAGCAGACTCAAAACAATCCACCAGAAAGCTACTAAAAGTCATAAAAGAATTCAGGAAGGTAGCAGGATATAAAATTAACACCATAAATCAGTTTTCTTCCTATACACCAATGATGAATCACCTGAAAGAGAAATCAGGAAAACTATCCCATGCATAATAGCCTAAAATAAAATAAAATACATAGGAATCAATATAACAAGAGGTGAAAGACCTCTACAATGAAAACTACAGAACACTGAAGAAATAATTGAAGAAGACCTTAGAAAAATGGAAATATCTCCCATGTTCTTGGATAGGCAGAATTAATATTATCAAAATGACCATTCTACCAAAAGCACTATACACATTTAAAGCAATTTCTAATAAAATTCCAATGATGTTCCTCATAGAAATATAAAAAGCAGTCATGAAATTCATTTGGAAAAATAAAGAAGCCCAGAATAGCCAAAATAAACATTTGTGAGAATAGTGAAGCAAGAGGCATCACTATACCAGACCTTAAACTATACCACAGAACTATAGTAACAAAAGCCACATGGTATTGGCACCAAAGCAGAAATGAACACCAATGGAACAAAATAGAAGACACAGAGACAAACCCACATAAATAGAGTTATCGCACACTAGATAAAGGTAACATAAATATACAATGGAGAAAAGATAGCCTCTTCAACAAATGGTGCTGGGAAAACTGGAGATCCACATGTAGTAGAATGAAGTTGAAACCCCATCTCTCACCCTGCATGAAACTCAATTCAAAATGGATCAAGGAACTAGGCATTAAACCAGAAACCCTATGCCTAGTACAAGAAAAACTAGGCCCAACTCTCCATCATGTTTGCTTAGGAACCAAGTTTCTTAATAAGACTCCTAAAGTGCAATAAGTAAAATCAAGAATCAATTAATGGGATGGCATCAAACTAAAAAGCTTATTCATAGCAAAGAAAGCAATTAAGAACATGAAGGGAGAGCTTACAGAATAGAATAAAATCTTTGCCACCTGCACCTCACATAAAGCATTAGTCTCCATGATATACAAAGAACTCAAACTTAACACACACAAAAAAAACCCAAATAATCCAATCAATAAATGGTCAAAGGAACTCAATAGGCCCTTCACAGAAGATAAACAAATGGTTCAAAGCTATATGAAAAAAATGTTCACTATCTCTAGCAATTAGTGAAATGCAAATTAAAACTAAAATGAGATTTCATCTCACTCTAGTCAGAATGGCAATTATCAAGAATACAAGGAATAATAAATGTTGGTGAGGATGTGGGAGAAATGGTACACTCCTACATTGCTGGTGGTACTGAAAATCAGTGTATCCACTCTGGAAATCAATATGGAAATTCAACTGAAAACTTGGAATGGAATCATCATTTTACCCAGTTATCCCACTCCTCTGTTTATATCCAAAGGACTTAAAATCAGCATAAACTAATATAGCCACATCAATGTTTATAGCAGATCAATTCACAATAGCCAAGCTACAGCACCAACCTAGGTGTCCTTCAACCACTGAATGGATAAAGAAAATGTGGTATACACACACAGTGGAATATTAGCCATAAAGAAGAATGAAAATACGGCAGTTTATGGTAAATGGAAGAAACTGGAGAATATCATGCTAAGTAAAATAAGCCAGTCCCCCAAAAGCAAAGGCTGAATGTAATCTCTGATATGTAGATACAAACCCACAATAAGGGAGGGTAGGCAGGGGAAGAATAAATGTTCTTTGGATTAGACAATGGGGAATGAAGGGAAGGGAAGGGTGATGTGAATAGCAAAGACATGTCTGAATTAATCAGACATATAGTTCCTTTGCCCATATATGAATACACAACCAGTGTAACTCCACATTATGTACAACCAAAGAATGGTATACTAATTGCTTCCATGTATATATAATATTTCAAAATACACTCTACTCTCATGTATATCTAAAAACAACAAATGAAAAAATCTGGAAGCAATATCCATGCTACCACCTGAATGTTGGACTGCCTTCAGATTTCCTTCTTTAGACTAATTATTTCAGCACCTTTAAATTCAGTCTCACACAAAGTCTCTGGATATGAATTAAATACAGATATCTTCTTTGCCAGAATATAGCACTGTTAGGTAGTAGCTAGTAATAAGATGAAATGCATATCAAGGTTACAAGTGTTCTTTAAATTACTTTTAGATTCTTCTTTAAAGTAATTTCAACATGGATGAGAAAGCAAATGGTGGCAATTTGTAGAAAATAAACAAAAGCAAAATGAGCTAATTGGGGAAATATATCAAAGAAGATGGATTAATGGGGTTCTTGACAGGGTCCATGGAGGTCAATGTGAAGTTAGGAATTATGGTTATAGATGTCTCCATTTGTTTGGGGAAGGAATATTTCTTCAGTAATGCAGTCACACTTAGGTAACTTCTGACAGACTACTGATTCATATGCCTATATTAATATAGGATTGACTTGTACATGAAGACCCCTTAATAGGATGGCCAACATGCAGTTCTGAAAATGACCAATTGGGGTCCAAAACTCCTCCACCTGACATTGATACCAGTCAACTGGAGATCAGGAATGGGTCCTCACTCTCCTGTGTTGCAGATTAAACACCCAAGAAAGGTTGAGGCAAATGTAGAAAGCAAGTTTTATTTAAGAAAGGGACAGACAGACTTCTTCGAAGAGAATGGGCCCCAGAGTTGGGTGTCCATGGGAGGGAGTGTATCTTGCTCTTTTATAGACCCTGGAGCCCCCTCTTTATAATTATTGTCTTCTCTTTCTTCCCCTTTTATGTGACTGAGGGCAGGTAAATGGAGGTTAATTGCTAGCAACCCAGAGTGCCCAGGAGCAGGATCATGGAGGCTAACAATTTACTGTTCTCTCTTTGATAAACAGTTCTCATCCTCTCTCAATCCTCATCATTCATTACCTATACTGACTGCCAAATATTTGCCCCTGTCTCAGTTTGCTGAGGAACATGACATATCCTGTTCACTTAAGCCAGGTGTGGTCTGATTTTTGGCAAATAAAGCATGTGAGGAGACAATACAGTGGGCCTATTTTATGGAATTATTCTCTTAACCTCATGTTCCCATCATTCTCATCTACTGGTCCCCTTACTATATGAAAGAGGAGTTGAACACCTGATTGGACAAGAGTGCAAAAGGTGGTTCCCAGTTCTCAAGACAAACTCAAAAAGTAATAAACTTGGAAACAGCATTCTCTCCTTTGTTATTCTCTGCTCAGATATGACCCACTCTCTCTATTGAGAATGCTCTTTGCTTGAGCCTCACTTTACTTTCACTCTGCTGTCACTTATAATAAAGTTCTCTTGCAAGGCAAAAAAAAAAAAGAGTGGAAAAAAAAACACTTGGGAAAACATGCTTTTTGAAAGAGTGTATACAAATTTGGAGGCAATCTGCCTTGCCATTGGTATTCACCTACTACCCCAATCTTAATAATCTATGCAATCAAGGAACAGTATCTTAATTTTTCTAAATTTTTTCTTTAATTACATTTTTTGTTTTTTCTTAATGGTCCCAGGGATTGAAGCCAGGGTTACTTAACCACTGAGTCAAATGGCAATCTCATATTTTTTTCATTTTAAGACAGGGTTTTGCTAAGTTGTTTAGGACCCCACTAAGTTGTTGAGGCTGGCTTTGAACTTGTGATCCTCCTGCCTCAGCCTCCCAATCTAATGGGATTACAGGAGCGCACCACTACATCTGGCTTCTTTAGCTATTAAGGTCTAACCTCTTTCATGTTTTCTTAATTCACATGTCTTCTCTAATTTGCCTTTCTCTTTTTCCTATGGCTTTGGTGCTATATCTCTTCTTGTGAGTTATAGCTTATACAAGATTATTAACTATTGGACTGGGGCTGTAGCTCAGTGGCAGAGTGCTTGCCTACCACATGTGAGGCATTGGGTTTGATCCTTAGCACATAAAAATAAAAAATAAATAAATAAAATAAAGCTATTCTCTCCTTGACAACTATAAAAAATTTGTAAAGATTATTAACTATCTATTATTATATTTTTCTTTTTTATAGTGCTGGAGATTGAACTTAAAGCCTTGTTCACAATAGACAAGCACTCTACCACTGAGTTACACTCCCAAACTGAACCTTGTGTCATTATTGCCAACTTTATGTGATTTGTTCATTTTCAATGGTATTAATGCAGATTTGTGAAGGTATCTTAATATACATGAAAATTTAATCCAGGAAAAATGTCTATTTCTGGGTTTATATTATACAGATTTCAAATTTATTTTTACACATTGAATATTACAAAAATGCCTCTCAATTTTTATTAGAATTACATTATAGTTAGATAGGCGACTATAAATTTAAAGTAATATTTCCCTTCATAAAATGGTCTTCAAATCTAGCAACACAGTAATGAACCCACATATGCCATGATTTGAATATATCTCTTCCAAAATTCAGGTGTTGGCAATGTGCCAGTCTTAAGAGGTAGTATTGTAAGAGGTGATTAGGCCATTAGGTCTGCACCCTAATTACTGGGATTAGGGCCTTTTAAAATGGGAACTTCTGGTAAATGGATGGAACTGAAGAACATCTGATTCAGATAATCAAGGATCGAATATTTTCTCTTATATACAAAAGTCAAAGCAAGTAAGGGGGGAAAAGGAGAGGTCAGATATAACAAAGGCATAGAGAAGATAACACTGGAGATTGAGGGGGAGGAAGGAGGGATAGGAGAGGGGAAAAATGAGGAATGAATTTGACAAAATTGCACTATCTGCAAGTACAAATATGCTGCAATGAATTCCACCTTTAAGTATATCTATAAAAAGCACCAATTAAAATAAGTAAATGAGTAAAAGGTAGATGAGTATAGTAGAGGAAGGTGAATGGGAAGAGGGAGAGGGAGAGGTAATGATGGGGCATTGATGACTGAAATGGAGAAATTCAATTCCATGCATGTATGATTTGTCAAAATAAACCCAATTACTACATACAAGTATAATGCACTAAAAAGGCAAAATAATTAAAAGGGACACTCTGGAAAGTTAGCTATCTTGTTCTTCTGCTATTTATTATGTAAAGGTACAGCATTTGTCCCCTCTGGAGGGCAGAGTCAGAGAGTCCTTAGTAGGCATAAAACCCACCTATGATTTCATCTTGGATTTCCTCACCTCCAGAATTGTGAGAAATTTCTGTTCTTTATAAATTGCTCAGTCTCAGGTATTTTCATAGAAGCACAAAATGAACTAAGAGGAAGTATTAAGGCCGTTTTTATAGTATTAAAGCTTATAATTTTCTTAATTTAGCCTTCATTCATATTTCAGCAAATTTGGAAGTTTGGCAAAATCAGATTCTACTAGTTATTTCCAAGTATTCTAATTGTAGACAATTCGAATTTTGCTAACATTTACTGTATTATTGCATGAATTCTCTTCAGGATTGAAATACAAAATTATATTTTTTGAAATAATGATGTGTATTATTTTAAAATGATGACATGTTCATTTACTGTTTTTTTTAATAGTAAACAAATGGGATACATGTTGTTTCTCTATTTGTACATGGAGTCAAGGCATACCATTTGTGTAATCATAAATTTACATTGGGTAATGTTGTTTGATTCATTCTGTTATTTTTTCCCTTTCCCCCACCCCTCCCACCCCTCCAACCCCTCTTTTCCCTCTATACAGTCCTTCCTTCCTCCATTCATAACACCATCCTTATACCTAAACCTAAACCTAACCCTAACCCTAACACTAAACCCTCCCATCCCCCATTATATGTCCTCATCTGCTTATCAGCAAAATCATTCGTCCTTTAGTTTTTTGTGATTGGCTTATCTCACTTAGCATGATATTCTCCAATTTCATCCATTTGCCTGCAAATGCCACAATTTTATCATTCTTCATGGCGGAGTAATATTGCATTGTATATATATGCCACAGTTTCTTTAACCATTCATCAACTGAAGAGCATCTAGGTTGGTTCCACAATCTGGCTATGGTGAATTAGCAGCAATGTACATTGATGTGGCTGTATCTCTGTAGTATGCTGATTTTAAGTCCTTTGGGTATAGACCAAGGAGTGAGATAGCTGGGTCAAATGGTGGTTCCATTCCAAGTTTTCTGAGGAATCTCCATACTGCTTTCCAGAGTGGCTGCACTAATTTGCAGCCCCACCAGCAATGTATGAGTGTATCTTTTTCCCCACATCCTCGCCAATGCCTATTGTTGCTTGTGTTCTTCATAATCTCCATTCTAATTGGGATGAGATGGAATCTTAGGGTAGTTTTGATTTGCATTTCTCTTATTGCTAGAGATGTTGAACATTTTTTCATATATCTGTTGATTGCTTGTAGATCTTCTTCTGTGAAGTGTCTGTTCATTTCCTTAGCCCATTTGTTCAGTGGATTATTTGAATTCTTAGTGTAGAGTTTTTTGAGTTCTTTAGAGATTCTAGAAATTAGTGATCTATCTGAAGTATGATTGGCAAAGATTTTCTCCCACTCTGTAGGCTCTTTCTTCGCATTGCTGATAGTTTCCTTTGCTGAGAGAAAGCTTTTTAGTTTGAATCTATCCCAGTTGTTGATTCTTGCTTTTATTTCTTGTGCTATGGGAGTCCTGTTAAGGAAGTCTGATCCTAAGCCAACAGTTAAAGATTTGGACCTACTTTTTCATCTATAAAATGCAGGGTCTCTGGTCTGATTCCAAGGTCCTTGATCCAATTTGAGTTTAGTTTTGTGTAGGGTGAGAGATACGGGTTTAATTTCATTCTGTTGCATATGGTTTTCCAGTTTTCCCAGCACCATTTGTTGAAGAGGCTATCTTTTCTCCACTGCATATTTTTGGAAACTTTGTCTAGTATGAGAAAATTGTATTTATTTGGGTTGGTGTCTGTGTCCTCTATTCTGTACCATTGCTCTACCTGTCTATTTTGGTACCAATACCATGCTGTATTTTTTTTTTTTTTGTGGTGCTATGGATTGAACCCAGGGCCTTGTGCATGCAAGGTAAGCACTCTACCAACTGGGCTACATCTCCAGCCCACCATGCTGTTTTTGTTACTATTGCTTTGTAATACAATTGAAGATCTGGTATTGCGATACCCCCTGCTTCACTCTTGCTACTGAGGATTACTTTAGCTATTCTGGGTTTTTTATTCTACCAGATGAATTTCATAATTGCTTGCTCTATTTCTGGAAGGTACATCATTGGGATTTTAATTGGAATTGCATTGAATCTGTATAGCACTTTAGGTAGTATGGCCATTTTGACAATATTAATTCTGCCTATCCAAGAACATGGGAGATCTTTCCATTTTCTAAGGTTTTCTTTAATTTCTTTCTTTAGTGTTCTGTAGTTCTCATTGTAGAGATCTTTCACCTCTTTTTTGAGATTGATTCCCAAGTATTTTATTTGTTCAATGCTATTGTGAAAGGGGTAGTTTTCCTAATTTCTCTTTCTGAAGATTCATCGCTTATGTATAAAAATGCATTGGATTTATGAGCATTGATCTTGAAACCTGCTACTTTACTGAATTCACTTATGAGTTCTAAAAGTTTTCTGGTGGAATTTCCAGGTTCCTCTAAATATATAATCATGTCATCAGTGAACAGAGATAGTTTGAGTTCTTCTTTTCCTATTCGTATCCCTTTAATTTCTTTGGTCTGTCTAATTGCTCTGGCTAGAATCTCAAGGACAATGTTGAATAGAAGCGGTGAAAGAGGGCATCCCTGCCTTGTTCCAGTTTATAGGGGGAATGCATTCAATTTTTCACCATTTAGAATGATATTGGCCATGGGCTTAGCATAGATGGCCTTTAAATGTTAAGGAATATTCCCACTATCCCAATTTTTTCTAGTGTTTTGAGCATGAAGGGATGCTGTATTTTATCCAATGCTTTTTTTGCATCTATTGAAATAATCATGTGATTCTTGACTTTAAGTCTGTTGATATGGTGAATGACATTTATTGATTCCCAGATGTTGAACCAACCTTGCATCCCTGGGATAAAACCCACTTGATCGTGGTGCACTATCTTTTTAATATATTTTTTATGCGATTTGCTAAAATTTTGTTGAGAATTTTTGCGTTGATGTTCATTAAGGATATTGGTCTGAAATTTTCTTTCTTCGATGTGTCTCTCTCTGGTTTAGGTATCAGGGTGATATTGGCTTCATAGAATGAGTTTGGGAGGATTCCCTCCTCTTCTAATTCATGGAATAGTTTGAGGAGTATTGGAATGAGCTCTTCTTTAAAGGTTTTGTAGAACTCGGCTGAGAACCCATCTGTTCCTGGAAGTTTCTTTGTTGGTAGGCTTTTGTTGACTTCTTCTATTTCATTGCTTGAAATTGATTTATTTAAGTTGTGTATGTCCTGCTCGTTCAGTTTAGGTAATTCATATGTCTCTAGAAACTTGTTGATGTCTTCAAGGTTTTCTGTTTTGTTGGAGTATAGATTTTCAAAATAGCTTCTAATTATGTTTTGTATTTCACTCGTGTCTGTTGTGATATTTCCCTGTTCATTCTGAATTATAGTAATTTGAGTTTTCTCCCTCTTTCTCTTTGTTAGTGTGGCTAAGGGTTTATCAATTTTATTTATTTTTTCAAAGAACCAACTATTTATTTTGTTCATTTTTCCGATTGTTTCCTTTGTTTCTATTTCATTGATTTCGGCTCTGATTTTAACTATTTCCTGTCTTCTACTGCTTTTGGTGTTGGTCTGCTCTTCTTTTTCTAGGGCTTTGAGTTGTAGTGTTAAGTCATTTATTTGTTGATTTCTACTTTTGTTGAATGTGCCCCATGAAATAAATCTTCTTCTAAGTACTGCATTCATAGTGTCCCATAGATTTTGATATGATGTGTCTTTGTTCTCGTTTATTTCTAAGAATTTTTATTTCGTTCCTGATGTTCTGTTATCCATTCATCATATAATAGTGTATTATTTAATCTCAGGATTTGGAGAAGTTTGTTTTTTATTCTGTCATTTATATCTAATTTCAATCCATTATGATGTGATAGAGTACAAGGTAGTATCTCTATCATCTTGTATTTGCTAACAGTAGCTTTGTGGCGTAAAATATGGTGTATTTTAGAGAAGGATCCATGTGCTGCTGAGAAGAAAGTGTATTCGTTCTTTGTTGGATGGTATATTCTATATATGTCCATTAAGTCTAAATTGTTGATTGTGTTATTGAAATCTATGGTTTCTTTATTCAATTTTTGTTTGGAAGATCTATCCAGTGTTGAAAGAGGTGTGTTGAAATCGCCTAGTATTATTGTGTGTGGTCTATTTGATTTCTGGAATTGAGAAGGACTTGATTGACGTACGTGGATGAGCCAATGTTCGGGGCATAGATATTTATGATTGTTATGTCTTGCTGATTTATGCTTCCCTTAAGGAGTATGTATGTCCTTCTTTATCCCTTCTGACTAGTTTTGGCTTGAAGTCCACATTATCTGAAATGAGGATGGATACTCCAGCTTTTTTGCTGTGTCTGTGTGCATGGTAATTTTTTTTTCCCATCCTTTCACCTTTAGTCTGTGGGTATCTCTTTCTATGAGATGAGTCTCTTGCAGGCAGCATACTGTTGGATTTTTCTTTTTAATCCAATCTGTCAGTCTATGTCTTTTGATTGATGAATTCAGGCCATTAACATTCAGGGTTATTATTGTGATATGATTTGTATTCCCAGTTTTTTTACTCATTTTTGTTTTTTGACACGATTTGGTTTTTCCTTTATTTGGCTATTCCTTTAGGCTAGGTCCTCCCGTTGCTGATTTGCGTTGTTGTTTTTCATCTCTTCCTCATGGAATATTTTGCTGAGAATGTTCTGTAATGCTGGCTTTCTTTTTGCAAATTCCTTTAGCTTTTGTTTATCATGGAATGATCTTATTTCGTCATCAAATCTGAAAGTAAGTTGTGCTGGGTATAAGATTCTTGGTTGGCATCCATTTTCTTTCAGGACTTGGTAAATGTTGTTCCAGGCATTTCTAGTTTTTAGGGTGTGGATTGAAAAATCTGCTGATATTTTTATTGGTTTCTCCCTGAACGTAATTTGATTCTTTTCTCTCACGGCCTTTAAAGTTCTGTTTTTATTTTGCATGTTAGGTACTTTCATAATAATGTGCCTTGTTGTGGGTCTGTTGTAATTTTGTATATTTGGAGTCCTATAAGCCTCTTGTACTTGTTTCCCATTTCATTCTTACATTTGGGAAATTTTCTGATATTATTTCATTGAATAGATTGTTCATTCCTTTGGTTTGTTTCTCTTAGCCTTCCTCAATCCCAATAATTTTTAAATTTGGCCTTTTCAAGTTATCCCATAAATCTTGTAGATTCTGTTCATGATTTCTTACCATCTTCTCTGTTTGGTCAACTTTGTTTTCAAGATTAAATATTTTGTCCTCAGTGTCTGAGGTTCTGTCTTCCAGGTGTTTTATCCTATTGGTTATGCTTTCTATGGAGTTTTTAACTTGTTTTATTGCTTCCTTCATTTGAAGGATTTGCGTTTTTTTTTTCAGTATCTCTAACTTTGTATTGAAATGATCTTTTGCTTCCTGTAGTTTCTCTTTAACTGTCGACTGGTGCGATCATTCAATGCCTGCATTTGTTCTTTCATCTCCTCCTTCAATGCCTGCATTTTTTCTTTCATCTCCTCGTTTGCTTCCCTATTGTTTTAATTATGTACATTCTGAACTCCCTTTCTGACATTTCTTCTGCTGTGCTGTCATTGGGTTTTATTGATAAAGTATCTAGGTTTGTTTGGGACATTTTCTTCCCTTGTTTTCTCATATTGCTCAGATATCTGTGGGACTGTAAGATATTGCAGATTTCCTCTATTGGCTTATAGTGTCCCTGTAGATTTCCAGTGTATCATCTCCCAGCCTTCAGTAGCCTGAAGTCTTGGAGGAACTTAATAATGCAGTGCTTCCGAAGAAGGCTGCCCCTAGCCCGCTAGTGGTTCCAGGGCTTGGAGCTGGCTCTGTGCGGAAAGGCTGTCACTGGGGGGCCTGCAACAAGAAGCTGGCCGTGTGGGAGGAGCCCACCACCAGAGTGAGCAGGACTACCTGGGGAAGACTCTAGCTGCCCTGCCCTGGTCCCAGAGGCTGACTGCGGGTCGGAGCTCTCTGATAAGCCACCCCTATCTGGGCCTGCCGCCCAGGCCGAGTTTCATCTGGTGGGGGAGACTCACCCCATGGCTCTATTTTAGTCCGAGTCTCTCAATGCCTCCCCTTCTTGAATCCTGGGTTCTGGAGTGACAGGAGATGCAGTCACCCTCTAGTGTGCCATCTTGGATCGTCCCGTGGATAGAGCCTGCAGCCGGAGGGGCCAGGGCCGCCTGGAGAAGTCTCTGACTGCCCTGCCCTGGTACCAGGGGCTACCTGCAGGTCAGAGCTCTCCGCTGGCATGGGGACTTGTGGCTGGCTTTGTGTATAACGGCTCTCACTGGGCAGTCTGCTCCGAGAAGCTAGCCTTGAAAGGCACCTTCCACCGGAGGGAGCCGGGCTGCTTGGGGAAGACTACTGTTTTTTTTTAGTGTTTTTAAAATTTGATAGATCTCTTCCTCTTTTTATTCTTTTTTGGAATAAGGTTTGCTTTTAGAAAGACAAATTTGTTTCATTTCATCTGATTATGAAAGTATTTTTTAAAAAACTAAAATCAGAAAATATTAAAAAGAAACATTGCTACTTCAATCATGTAAAATTTACATGTACACATAGACATAGAAGAACCACTTAGCAATAGGCTGAGCAATTAAAATTGTTTATCTCTACACAATTTATTTCTTTGCTTTATCTTACTTTACTTTAAAAATAACTTTCTTTGATATTAAAAACAAATATCTTAGATAAGTATAAAAATCACACCCCAAATTACTTAGTAGTATTCTGATCACCTTAATTCTATATGTTGATACAAATGTTCAACAATTAAGTCAATTGTTATAATGTCATCTTTTTGATTGAATATAAATTCTATTAAATTAATTGTATTAAAAATTACCTTTCTCTGAGCAAGAATGAGATCTTGTTCTACTTTGGACATTAAAAGTGAGCCTCCATCATGTTCCATCCAGTAAAATTTCAAGTGCCGTAAATGTACTTTTGCATCTAGTTTTAACCTGTGGATAATTAAAAATATACTAATGTCAATAAATTATTTATATGTGCTTACTAGTTTAATCCTAACAACTGAACTTCAGTTATAATGGAAATTTTCCTCTTAAAATTGTGTGACAAAAGCAGTGATATGCCTTTAGAATTCAGATTTACACTTAAGAATATCATTCCAGTTTAGAATGGGTCAAGACTAGAGTTGGAGTGACATATCAGAAGCTTGCGGTAGTAGTCCAGTTAAGAAACAGCTGTACCTAAACTAGAACTGTATCCATTGTGATGGGAAGAAGTGTCAAGATGTAAAACAGAATAAGAAGGTAGTTTTAATAGGATGGTACTACTTAGATGTAAGGAGTGAGAGAGATAGGGAATTAGTCTTTAGCAACTAGGTTTATTGTGATCTAATCACTGAAATTTTGTAAAATATAGGTAGCAGATTAGTTTCTTAAGATTTAGAAGCATGAGACCAATTTTAGACATATTGAGTTTCAGTTATCTGAGATGACCATTACACTAGTGAATACAGTCATGAAGAATAGGTAAGAAAAGTGAGCTAGACATGCTCATTTGGGAGGCATCTATATATGGGAAATAGGTGAAGTTACAAGGTTACAAGTGTAGATGTAATCATTCTGGGAAGATGAGTAGAGAAATAAGGTATCCCTAGAGTATATAAGATTAGCAGAAGGAGAAAAGCCAGCAAGGGAGATGGAAAGGGAAAATCATAGATATAGGATCTATATCCTATAGATATAGGATCTATATCAGAAGAGTGTGAATCACAAAATCCAAGGGTACATATTATTTCAAGATGGAGAAAGTAATTAACACTGTCAACAGTTATGAGGTCACATATGGTAAGCATTAAGTTGACACTGTTTTTAGCCAAAAGGAAAAATCTGAAACTTTGGGTTTGAAGACAAATTTCAGTGGTGAAATCAGTATGTAGAGGATTGAGAAATAAGTGGTCAATGTGAGGTTTCAGATTTAATGAATATAAATAATTAATCAAGTTTGTCCATGAAGGCAAAATATGACATCAGGTAGTAGCAAGGAGTATGTGAGACTGAGAAAGTGTCATCTGTTTTTAAGATGAGAGACATTTGGTCAGTACAATGATAATTAGGAAGATATATGTGTGTATATATGTATATATGCATATGTATGTATATGTATATGGTACGTGTGTGTGTGTGTGTGTGTGTGTGTGTGTGTATGTGTGCAACAGAGATTGAAGTCATAGTAGGGTGAGGTAGTAATTGAACAGAGACGTGAGAGTAAGAAAACATGAAATCCAGAATTTAAGTGAAGGTACCTATATAGCTAAGCAAAAGGAAAGACATTTTTACTATTTTAAGAGAAGAAACAAGGAATGAATGGCTGGAGACCTAGGAAAATATGATGGTAAGAAACTGAAACGAATTTCACACTGGCATTTTCTTAGTGAGATAGGATGTGGGGTTATTTATTTGAGTATAATGGGATAAGAAGATCACATGCTTGCTGGAAATTAACAAACTTTTAAGTCGCTGCAATAGAGAATATAATTAAGAGTTGTCTAGGGAAACATATTTCTAGGCAGCATTGACAGTCCAGGTGAGACTGGAAAATATGTGTGTGTTGACAAATGGCAGAACCAGAAAACACCAATTTAAATTAAGTCATTATATTCAAATTGCCAAGTGAACAAAATGATTCACAATCTCTATCCCAGAATAAAGTCTTTCTTGTGTTTTCTCATTAAAATATTTTACACAGTACCTTCCCAATTTGTGAAACATGATATCAACTTATATAAAGTCTCTCTCATTTAAAATATGAAAATTTTTGAGGACTGGGAGTGTAACTCCATGCCACTAATAAGCAAAGGAAGAAAGAATGTCAGAACAGGACACAGGAAATATGTGAACATACTTTTTAATCCCAGGTCCTGCCATGACTCTCAGCATGGGGATCAGATCTTCGGCATAGCGACACATTGGACCAGTGCACTGAAAAATCTCCTGGGCTTCCCCAGGCATGGGAAACTGACCCTGGTTGGGAACCACACCTAAAATGTGAAATACTCAGGTTACATTCCATAAATAAGAAATAATCTCTGCCTGGTGTATTTCACCATAATATCTAATATATCTAAAACATCATTCTCCCGCTGAACTTCAAAGCCCATTTATATTTTCAAGTTAGTATAAATTGTTTATTATGGATAGATAAATAAATCAAATAATTATATATACTTATGGGGCACAATTTGGTGTGGAGTGACATGCATGTATTGTTTAATATTTAAATAATATTAAACATATCCATGTTCTCAAACTTTTATCATTTCTTTTTGGAGAAAACATTCAGAGTGAAGATGGCAGAGTGGAAGTAGGCCAAAAATCTCAACTCCTCCACAATCTGGAATTGAAGCTGATCAGAGAGATGAGTGACAGGTGAAATGCACTAAGACACAATATTGAACAGTTAGAGACTTGCAGGGTCTTGGTAATTCTGGTTACTAGAGAGATCACTGCTGGATGGAGGTTGCTAAAAACCCATTCCCCAACAAGGGAACTGTGGTGGAACAGAAGAGAGAGCAAGTCACTCTCAGGGAGTATGGCACCCGGGATGCAGCCAGTGTTCCAGTGGCTTGCCATAGCACTATAATCTCAAACAACCAACTGAAGCACTCTGGTATCTTAGCAGTTTACCATTGCCCACAGAGGTGGAATGCAGGTTCATATGCTACAAACACTCGTTCAGTACCAGTTAACACAGACAAAGGCACATCAAAACTGTTCCCTGAGGGCAAGCAGAAGCCACATGATCTGTAGAAACCAGCGGAGGACCCCTGCCTATGTCCCAGCAGCACCATGCAACGATGGAGGCAAGCAGAAGCTTCCAGATCTGTAGCAGTTTACAGAGGACCACGTACTCCAGCAGTGAAATGCAACCCACAAAGGCTGATTATAGATGTGTGTCCCACAGATGCCAGCTGCTGTCAAGCAAACAGAAGCATGGGTTAGTTGTCATGCATGCATTTACTATTGGCAGAAGCCACAGACCAGAAGCCACAGAGGCAGAGGTGGCCCACAGGTGCACGCCCCACAGACACGGGACAGTGCTGATAATGCTCAGACACTGTCAATGACATGTATGCCCCAGCTATGGGCAGGTACTCTGTGTCTCCCTCAGGCCCCCCAGTACCACTACATCTGGTCCATTTCATTTCTGCCATAGGCTGCAACACCCTGCACACTGCAAAATCTTCACAAGTGAGTTCCTACCTGTTCTGACTGCTCCAGGTACATGAAGTATTTCTACAAGTGGCCACACAAGACTGAATCCCCAAACAGGGATAGACCTGTCTGCAAGGGCACAGACAACTAGGGGTTGTCTCCTATGTCCCTCCAGAAAGCTACTAGATGCCAGGAAATACCAAAGGACAAATAAATCCTCCTAAATTTATGTGAGAGTAGAGCTGGAGATATTGCTAAATTCACACCCAGAGAGACTTAGAGGTAAAGCCAAGAAGGTAATGGCATTCACTAATCCTCACAAAACTTGATGAAATCCAAATCAGGAAGATACAATAAGAAATCTCCCTATCTCAAATAACTGTTCATGAGACATAAAACTCTCTAATGTCAGTTTTTGATTTCACAGCTATTACCTCTTGTATTGATTTTATAGGTTATCTCTTATTACCTGATATTGAATGCTTCAATCCTATTTTACTCATTTCCTTTAATTGTAAATCATTAATCAGGATTAATCTTTTGTTTTTCACCTTGCTCATCTCCATACTCTTTCCTCTTTTGTCTACTAATATCTACTCCTGACTTTATCTCACAATTTTTATTTACCACTTTATTTCCTATTTTTCCTTTTCATGACCCATGAAGGTCATGAATTTTACACTGTGTAGTAACTTTGTAGTAATTTTACATTTTGTGGTACTTAATTTCTCAGCCCATTCCAGAGTATTACTGCTATTTTCCACTAGATTAGTGAAGTTCTAGAAAACATTTTCAATAAGTTTCTTGGGGTTTATTAGTATATGGTATATTCTGAAATGGTTGCAGTTGCTGGTGATTGTTGTCTCCTCTTAAAATGGTGTTAGAGACTGAACATAGCAGAATGATCACATTGAGTGGAAGAAATGACATTTATATATCCAAATGGGATGACACATTAAGAGAAAGCATTTCACAAAAAGTCCATTGTGTACGAGTAGAACAGATAATATCCCAGCAGATGTGTTAAAATAAAAATATAAATATGGGTAATATAAGAAAATGAGAGAATAAGATGCCCCCAAAATTTAAAACACTCCAATAACTGATCCCAAAGAAATCAAAGTGTGGGAAACATCAGATAAAGAATTCAGAAAGTTCTTCAGTGTTTTATTGATTTCATTACAGATGTCTTTTCACCTTCTTGGTTAGATTTATTTGCAAATATTTTATTTTTTGAGGTTATTGTGAATGGGACAGTTTCCTGATTTCTTTCTCAGAAGACTCATTATTGGAATATAGAAAAGCAATTGATTTATGTATGTTGATCTTGTATACTGCTACTTTGCTGAATTTGTTTACCGAGTTCTACGAGTCTTCTGATGGAATTTATTGGGTGTTCTAGATATAAGTTCATGACTTAAATAAACAGAGATTATTTGACTTTTTCTTTTCCTATTTATTTCCATTTAATTTCCTCTTCCTACCTGATTGTTCTGGCCAGAGTTGCACGAATGATATTGAATAGGAGTGTGAAAGTGGACATCCTTCTCTTATTACTGATAGTAGAGGAAATGTTTTAATTTTTTTCTCCATTCAGTATGAATGGCTTTGTCATATTTAGCCTTTACAATATGAAGGGAACTTTCTTCTAGCCCTAGTTTCTACAGCATTTTTAAAATGAATTTGTGATAGATTTTGTCAAATGCTTTTTTCTGCTTCTGTTGTGATGATCATGTGATTGTTGTCCTTAATTCTCTATATATGGTAAATTATATTCATTGATTTGTGTACATTGAAACTAACTCACATCCCTGGAATGAAACATACTAGAGGATGCTATACAATTTTCTTGATGTACTATAAATGTGGTTTGTCAATATTTTATTTTGGAATTTGAAAAATAGTCTTTAACACATGCACCTCAGAGCATTAATCTCCAGAATACATAAAGAACCCCCAAAACACCAAAAAAAAAAACCCAATCAATAAATGGGCTAAGGAACTGAATAGATATTTCATAGAAAAAGAAATACAATTGATCAACAAATATATGAAAAATTGTTCAACATCTCTATCAATTAGAGAAATGCAAATCAAAACTAAGATTTCATCTCACTTCAGTCAGAATGGCAACTATCAAGAATACAAGCAACAATAAATACTGGTGAAAATGTAGGGGAAAATGTACACTCATACACTGCTGGTGGGACTGCAAATTGGTGAAACCACCATGGAAAGCAGTATGGAGATTCCTCAGAAAGCTTGGAATGGAACCACCATTTGACCCAGTTATCCCACTCCTCAGTATATACCCAAAGGACTTAAAATCAGCATATTATAGTGATGCAGCTACATCAATGTTTATATCAACTCAACTGAGCTTCATCTCCCTGCTCCTTTTATATTTTTTATTTTGAGACAGGATCTCACTGAGTTGCTGAGGCTGTACTGGAATTTGCCATCCTCCTGCATAAAACCATCCAATTGCTAGAATTATAGGTGTTTGTCACCACTCTCAGCTTACTTCCACTTTTTGACGTAGAAGTCCCTTGACTATATTCTGTAATGCATATGTGATGGTGATTATTTATTTCAGTTTATGTTTATCTTAGAAAGTCTATTTTTGTTTCTATTTTTCCAGGATATCTTAGCTGAGTATAATTTTCTTAGCAGGCTTTTTTTTTTCCTTTTAGGGCTTTGACTATATCATTCCATTTTTTACTAGTCTATAAGGTTTCTGATAAGAAGTCTGCTATTAGTCTGATTGTGGTTCCCTTACCTGTGGCTTGATGCTGTTCTATTGCCATTTTTAGAATTATCTCCTTATCATTGACATTTGAAACTTTAACTAGAATATGCCTTGTTGAGGACCTTCTCTGTTTAAATCCAAGTGGAGTCCTCAAATCTCCCCAGACCTGCAAGTATATATCTTTTCCAAGATTTGGAATCTTTCTAGCTACTATATTGTTTAATAGATTTTCTGTGCAGTTTGCCTTCTATTCTCCTTCTTAAACAGTAATAATGCAAACTTTTGCTTAATGGTACTTCATAATTTTTGTAAACATGGTGCACATTTAATGCACTGCAATATGTAAAGTATGCAGCAGTCAGTCTCAGACTGCTTTAATTACTAGGGGTGTTGAACATTTTTACATATATTTGTTGACTATTTCTTTTCTTGAGACATGTCTGTTTAGCTTTTTTTGTTTTTTTTTGTTTTTGTTTTTGTTTTTGGTGTGAAGTTTCTTGAGTTCTTTGTATCTTCTGGATATTAATTCCTTGTCCGAGAGGCAGGTGACAAATATCTTCACCCATTCCGTAGGATCTCTCTTCACACTCTAGCTTCCTTTGATGTGCAGAATATTTTTAATATGATGCCATTCCACTTATTGATTCTTGGTTATATTTCTTGTGTTTTAGGCATCTTTTTAAGGAAGGAGGTGCCTGTAACAATATGTTTAAGTGTTGAGACTCTCAGTTATAGTATTTGCAAAGTTTCTAATCTAGGTATTTGTTCCTAGGTATTTGTTCCACTTTGAGCTGACATTTCGGCAGGGTAGAGATAGGGATTTAGTTTCCTCTACAAATGGATCTACAGGTTTCCTAGCACCATTGGTTTAAAAGGCTATCTTTTCTCCAGAGTATGTTTTGGGCACCTTCTTCAAGTATCAGATGACTCCATCCATTAAGGTTTTTCTCTGTGCCTTCTATTCTATTCCATTGATCTTCAGGTTCGTTTTGACCCCAATAACATGCTATTTTGTTACTATAGCTCTGTAGTGAAATTTGAAGTCTGGTATTGTGATACCTCCAGCATTGCTCTTCTTGCTCAGGATTTGACTATTCTGGTCTCTTATTTTATTCAAATGAATTTTGGAACCTTCTTTTTCTATTTATGTGAAGAATGTCATTTGTGTTTGATGGGGATTGTATTGAATCTGTATAATGCTTTTGGTACTGTGGCCATTTTGATAGTAATACTGCCTATCCATAAACATGGGAGATCTTTCCATCTTCTAAGGTCTTCTTCAATTACTTTCTTCAGTGTTCTATATTTTTCATCATACAGACCTTTCACCTCCTTGGTTAGATTTCCAAGTATATTTTTAGGGTATTGTGAATGGGATAGTTTTCCTGATTTCTTTCTCAGCAATAGTAAAGGAAAGATACTGACTTGCAAATGTTGATCTTGTACCCTACTACGTTGTTGAATTTATTTACCAGCTCTAGAAGTCTTCTGGTTGCCTGTTTTTGATTTTATAGATACAGGATTATGTCATCAGCAAATAGATAATTTGACTTCTTCTTTTGTTATTGGTATCCCTTTATTTTCCTGCTCTGACATGTTTGCACTGGCTACTGCTTTAAGAACTATAATCGATAGTAGGGATGAGGGTAGATATCCCTGTTTTCTCCCTGATTTTAGAGAAAATGCTTCCAGTTTTTGTCTATTCAGTATGATGTTGGCTTTGGGTTTTTCATATATGATGTTGAGGTGTTTACTATCAATAGTTTTTCCAGTGTTTTTTACATCATTGAGTGATGTATTTTGTCAAACTTTTTAATCTATCTATTAAGATTATCATGTTTTTCCCTTGATTCTACTTATGTTATGAATCAAGTTTACTGATTTGTGTATGTTGAACCAACCTTGCATTCCTATAATGAAAAAAAAATGGACAAGGTATAAAATCTTCTTAATGTTTCTTTGAATGTGGGTTACTAATATTTTATTAATAATTTTCATGTTTATATTCTTTAGGGATACTGGTGTGTACTTTTCTTTCCATGATGTGTCTTTTTCTGGTTTTGGTATCAGGGTGATTCTGGCTTCATGAAATGAATCAGGGAGTGTTCCCTCCCAATAAGACTCCTAAAGCGAGGCGGCTCTGCCCACTCCGGCCACAGACACATTTCACGGGGCAATCCAAGATGGCGGCCTAGAGGGTGACTGCAACCCCAGTCGCTCCAGAACCCAGGAGTTAAGAAGGGGAGGGATTGAGAGACTCGGACTGAAATAGAGCCACAGGTGAGTCTGCCCACTGGGTAAAGCTCGGCCCGGGCGGCAGGCCTGGATAGAGGTGGCTTATCGGAGCCGGCAGGGCAGCTAGAGTCTTCCACAGGCAGCCCTGCACACTCCGGCGGTGGGCCCCGCCCACACAGCCAGCTTCTCCAGGTTCTCGGAGCAGGCCCCCTAGTGAGAGCCTTTCTGACCAGAACAAGCTCCAAGTCCCGGAGCCAGCGCAGCGCAGTGTACTCCGGCACGCAAGCAGCTTCAGGGACCAGAATAGGACAGCCAGAGACTTCCCCAAGTAGCCTGGACCCCTGCGGTGGGAGGTGCCTTTCAAGGCTAGATTCTCGGACCAGACCGCCCAGTGAGAGGCTTTCTACATAGAACCAGCCCACAAGTCCCCGAACCAACGGAGAGCTTCAATCTGCAAGCAGACTCTGGGATCAGGGCAGGGCAGCCAGAGACCTCTTCAGGCGGCTCTGCCCACTCCGGCCGCAGGCTCTTTTCACGGGGTGATCCAAGATGGCAGCCTAGAGGGTGACTGCACCCCCAGTCACTCCAGAAACCAGGAGTTAAGAAGGGGAGGCACTGAGAGACTCAGACTGAAATAGAGCCACAGGGGAGTCTGCCCACTGGGTAAAGCTCGGCCCGGGTGGCAGGAACAGATAGGGGTGGCTTATCAGACCAGGGCAGGGCAGCCAGAGTATTCCCCAGGTAGACTTCCACACTCCGGCGGTGGGCTCCTTCCACATGGCCAGCTGCATGGTGCAGGCCCCCAGTGAGAGCCTTTACGCACAGAGCCAGCTCCAAACCCTAGAACCACTAGGGGGCTAGGGGCAGCTTTCTTTGGATGCACTGCATTATCAAATTCCTCCAAGACTTCAGGCTACTGAAGGCTGGGTGGTGATACACTGGAAATCTACCGGGACACTATAAGCCAATAGCAGGAATCTGCAATATCTCAGGGTCCCACTGACAGCTGAACAATATGAGAAAACAAGGGAAGAAAATGTCCCAAACAAACCTAGATACTACATCAATAAAACCCAATGACAGCACAGCAGAAGAAATGTCAGAAAGGGAGTTCAGAATGTATGTAATTAAAACGATCAGGGAAGCAAATGAGGAGATGAAAGAGCAAATGCAGGCATTGAAGGAGGAGATGAAAGAGCAAATGCAGGCATTAAATGATTGCACCAATCAACAGTTAAAAGACCAAATACGGGAAGCAAGAGATCATTTCAATAAAGAGTTAGAGATACTGAAAAAAAAGCAAACTGAAATACTTGAAATGAAGGAAGCAATAAACCAAGTTAAAAACTCCATAGAAAGCATAACCAATAGGATAGAACACCTGGAAGACAGAACCTCAGACATTGAAGACAAATTATTTAATCTTGAAAGCAAAGTTGGCCAAACAGAAAAGATGGTAAGAAATCATGAACAGAATGTACAAGAATTATGGGATATCATGAAAAGGCCAAATTTGAGAATTACTGGGATTGAGGAAGGCTTAGAGAAATAAAACAAAGGAATGAACAATCTATTCAATGAAATAATATCAGAAAATTTCCCAATCTGAAGAATGAAATGGAAAACCAAGTACAAGAGGCTTATAGAACTCCAAACATACAAAATTACAACAGACCCACACCAAGGCACATTATTATGAAAATACCTAACATACAACATAAAGACAGAATTTTAAAGGTCACAAGAGAAAAGAATCAAATTACATTCAGAGGGAAACCAATAAGAATATCAGCAGATTTTTCAATCCAGACCTAAAAGCTAGAAGGGCCTGGAACAACATATACCAAGCCCTGAAAGAAAACGGATGCCAACCAAGAATCTTATACCCGGCAAAACTTACCTTCAAATTTGACGATGAAATAAGATCCTTCCATGATAAACAAAAGCTAAAGGAATTTACAAAAAGAAAGCCAGCATTACAGAACATTCTCAGCAAAATATTCCATGAGGAAGAGATGAAAAACAACAATGCAAATCAGCAACAGGAGGCGGTAGTCTAAAGGAATAGCCAAATAAAGGAGAAACCAAATCATATCAAAAACAAATATGAGTCAATTGACTGGGAATACAAATCATATCACAATAATAACCCTGAATGTTAATGGCCTGAACTCATCAATCAAAAGACATAGACTGGCAGATTGGATTAAAAAGAAAAATCCAACAATATGCTGCCTGCAAGAGACTCATCTCATAGAAAGAGATACCCATAGACTAAAGGCGAAAGGATGGGGAAAAACATACCATGCACACGGACACAGCAAAAAAGCTGGAGTATCCATCCTCATTTCAGATAATGTGGACTTCAAGCCAAAACTAGTCAGAAGGGATAAAGAAGGATATTACATGCTGCTTAAGGGAAGCATAAATCAGCAAGACATAACAATCATAAATATCTATGCCCCGAACATTGGCTCATCCACGTACGTCAATCAAGTCCTTCTCAATTCCAGAAATCAAATAGACCACACACAATAATACTAGGCAATTTTAACACACCTCTCTCACCACTGGATAGATCGTCCAAACAAAAATTGAATAAAGAAACTATAGATCTCAACAACACAATCAACAATTTAGACTTAACGGACATATATAGAATATACCATCCAACAAAGAACGAATACACTTTCTTCTCAGCCGCACATGGATCCTTCTCTAAAATAGACCATATTTTATGCCACAAAGCTACTGTTAGCAAATACAAGAAGATAGAGATACTACCTTGTACTCTATCATATCATAATGGATTGAAATTAGAAATAAATGACAGAATAAAAAACAGAAACTTCTCCAATACCTGGAGAGTAAATAATACACTATTATATGATGAATGGATAACAGAAGACATCAGGAGGAAAATAAAAAAATTCTTAGAAGCAAAGGAGAACAAAGACACATCATATCAAAATCTCTGGGACACTATGAAAGCAGTACTTAGAGGAAAATTTATTTCATGGGGCGCATTCAAAAAAAGAAGTAGAAATCAACAAATAAACGACTTAACACTACAGCTCAAAGCCCTAGAAAAAGAAGAGCAGACCAATACCAAAAGTAGTAGAAGCAGAAATAGTTAAAATCAGAGCCGAAATCAATGAAATCGAAACAAAAGAAACAATTGGAAAAATTAACAAAATAAATAGTTGGTTCTTTGAAAAAATAAATAAAATTGATAAACCCTTAGCCACACTAACAAAGAGAAAGAGGGAGAAAACTCAAATTACTAAAATTCGGAATGAACAAGGAAACATCACAACAGACACGAGTGAAATACAAAACATAATTAGAAGTTATTTCGAAAATCTATAGTCCAACAAAACAAAAAACCTCGAAGACATCAACAAATTTCTAGAGACATATGAATTACCTAAACTGAACGAGGAGGACATACACAACTTAAATAAACCAATTTCAAGCAATGAAATAGAAGAGGTCATCAAAAGCCTACCAACAAAGAAAAGTCCAGGACCAGATGGGTTCTCAGCCGAGTTCTACAAAACCTTTAAAGAAGAGCTCATTCCAATACTCCTCAAACTATTCCATGAAATAGAAGAGGAGGGAACCCTCCCAAACTCGTTCTATGAAGCCAATATCACCCTGATACCTAAACCAGACAGAGACACATCGAGGAAAGAAAGTTTGAGACCAATATCCTTAATGAACATCGACGCAAAAATTCTCAACAAAATTTTAGCAAATCGCTTACAAATATATATTAAAAAGATAGTGCACCACGATCAAGTGGGTTTTACCCAGGGATGCAAGGTTGGTTCAACATTCGGAAATCAATAAATGTCATTCACCATATCAACAGACTTAAAGTCAAGAATCACATGATTATTTCAATAGATGCAGAAAAAGCATTCGATAAAATACAGCATCCCTTCATGCTCAAAACACTAGAAAAAATTGGGGTAGTGGGAACATTCCTTAACATTATAAAGGCCATCTATGCTAAGCCCATGGCTAATATCATTCTAAATGGTGAAAAACTGAAAGCGTTCCCCCTAAAAACTGGAACAAGGCAGGGATGCCCTCTTTCACCACTTCTATTCAACATCGTCCTTGAGACTGTAGCCAGAGCAATTAGACAAACCAAAGAAATTAAAGGGATATGAATAGGAAAAGAAGAACTCAAACTATCCCTGTTCACTGATGACATGATTATATATTTAGAGGAACCTGGAAATTCCACCAGAATACTTTTAGAACTCATAAGTTAATTCAGTAAAGTAGCAGGTTACAAGATCAATGCTCATAAATCCAATGCATTTTTATACATAAGTGATGAATCTTCAGAAAGAGAAATTAGGAAAACTACCCCATTCACAATAGCATCGAAAAAAATAAAATACTTGAGAATCAATCTCACATAAGAGGTGAAAGACCTCTACGATGAGAACTACAGAACACTAAAGAAAGAAATTCAAGAAAACCTTAGAAGATGGAAAGATCTCCCATGTTCCTGGATGGGCAGAATTAATATTGTCAAAATGGCCATACTACCTAAAGTGCTATACAGATTCAATGCAATTCCAATTAAAATCCCAATGATGTACCTTGCAGAAATAGAGCAAGCAATTATGAAATTTATCTGGAAGAATAAAAAGCCTAGAATAGCTAAAGCAATCCTCAGTAGCAAGAGCAAAGCAGGGGGTATTGCAATACCAGATCTTCAACTGTACTACAAAGCAATAGTAACAAAAACGGCATGGTATTGGTACCAAAATAGACAGGTAGATCAATGGTACAGAATAGAGGACATGGACACAAACTCAAATAAATACAATTTTCTCATACTAGACAAAGGTTCCAAAAATATGCAATGGAGTAAAGATAGCCTCTTCAACAAATGGTGCTGGGAAAACTGGAAAACCATATGCAATAGAATGAAATTAAACCCCTATCTCTCACCCTACACAAAACTCAACTCATAATGGATCAAGGACCTCGGAATCAGACCAGAGACCCTGCACCTTACAGAAGAAAAAGTAGGTCCAAATCTTCAACTGTTGGCTTAGGATCAGACTTCCTTAACAGGACTCCCATAGCACAAGAAATAAAAGCAAGAATCAACAACTGGGATAGATTCAAACTAAAAAGCTTTCTCTCAGCAAAGGAAACTATCAGCAATGTGAAGAGAGAGCCTACAGAGTGGGAGAAAATCTTTGCCAACCATACTTCAGATAGAGCGCTAATTTCCAGAATCTATATAGAACTCAAAAAACTCTACACGAAGAATACAAATAATCCAATCAACAAATGGGCTAAGGAAATGAACAGACTTCACAGAAGAAGATGTACAAGCAATCAACAGATATATGAAAAAATGTTCAACATCCCTAGTAATAAGGGAAATGCAAATCAAAACTGCCCTAAGATTTCATCTCACCCCAATTAGAATGGCGATTATCAAGAACACAAGCAACAACAGGTGTTGGCGAGGATGTGGTGAAAAAGGAACACTCATACATTGCTGGTGGGGTTGCAAATTAGTGCAGCCACTCTGGAAAGCAGTGTGGAGATTCCTCAGAAAGCTTGGAATGGAACCACCATTTGACCCAGCTATCCCACTCCTTGGCCTATACCCAAAGGACTTAAAATCAGCATACTACAGAGATACAGCCTCATCAATGTGCATTGCTGCTCAATTTACCATAGCCAGATTGTGGAACCAACTTAGATGCCCTTCAGTTTATGAATGGAGAAAGAAACTGTGGCATATATATACAATGGAATATTACTCCACAATGAAGAATGATAAAATTGTGGCATTTACAGGCAAATGGATGAAATTGGAGAATATCATGCTAAGTGAGATAAGCCAATCTCCAAAAACTAAAGGACGAATGATCTCGCTGATAAGCGGATGAGGACATATAATGGGGGGTGGGAGGGGTTAGCATTAGGTTTAGGGTTAGGTTTAGGGTTAGGAATAAGGAGAGCGGTAAGAATGAAGGAAAGAAGGACTGTATAGAGGGGAAAGAGGGGTGGGAGGCGTGGGGGGGAAGGAAAAAAAATAATCAAACATCATTGTCCTATGTAAACGTATGATTGCACAAATGGTATGCCTTGACTCTATGTACAAATAGAGAAACAACATGTATCCCATTTGTATACAATAATAAAAAAAAAAGACTCCTAAAGCTCAGGAGAAACCAAGAATCAATAAGTGTGATGACTTCAAATTAAAAAGCTTCTTCCCAGCAAAGGAAATAAGACCCTGAAGAGAGAGCCTACAGAATAGGAGAGAAATCTTTGCTAGCTACTCTTCTGACAGGAGATTAATAATCAAATTTTGCATAGAAGTCAAAAAACACCTAACACCAAAAAGGGAAATAACCTGATCAATAAATAGGCAAATGAACTAAGCAGGCATTTTCCCAAAGAAGAAATTCAAATGGTCAACAAATATTATATATGAAAAATGTTTATTCCCTAGTAATCAGATAAAATAAAAACTATACTGAGATGTCATCTCACTCTAGTTAGAATGGCAATCATCAAAAATATAAGTAACAAGGAATGCTAGTGAGGATGTGGGGGGAAAGGCACATGTATACATTGTTGGTGGAACAGTAAATTGACCTAACCACTTTGGAAAGCAGTACAGAAAAAGGACTCTAGAGACACAAGCTTGTTCTGCCTTTCAGAGACTGACTGAAATACTTATTGCTTTTGTATTAATGGTTCACAGAAAAGTAATGTTTTGCTGTCTTCTTCATTGTTGTTCTAGCATAAACCTTACCCTGTGTATACCTTATCCAGTCACCTGCCAACTGCCACCATGGACCTCTGAACTGTCCTGATGTTGAATACCCCTAACTGCCCATACCCCACCTGGCAGAAAACATGGACTTTGGGTCACTTCCCTCCAACTTTGCCCTCTCTCAGCAGGAAGCAGCTTGGAGATGTAGAAACAGAATGTAGAAACTGACAGTGGGGAAATATAACAGTGGTCCACTTTACCTTTTAAAAACAGCCCTTGCTGCTTATTTTATTTACTTATTTATTTTATTTTTATAGAATGCATTTTTATTCATTGTACACAAATGTGGTACAACTTTTAATTTCTCTGGTTGTACATGATGTAGAGTCACACCATTCGTGTAATCATACATGTACATAGAGTAATGATGTTTGTCTCATTCCACCATCTTTTCTTCCTCCGCACCCTCCCCTTCCCCCATTTCCCTCTACACAATCCAACATTCCTTCATTCTTCCCTTGCCCCCCACTTTATGTATCAGCATCCACTTATCAGAGAAAACATTCGGTCTTTGTTTCTTTGGGATTGGCTTATTTCACTTCTAGCTGCTTATTTTAAAAGGTACATACTTTACTTTTCCCCTTCTTCCTCTCCCCCTCCCTAACCTGAGGGCAGGGAACAAGATTACCTTGAGTTATCTGTTCTCCTCAGAAAGGAGATGTCACCAGAAGAACTAGGAAGTGACTATCTCCCAAATTAACAAGTGAATTTCAACACACCATCAGGGTGCAATGGGACCCCCCCTGCTAGGGCATACCTGAAATGTATCCTTTGAATAGCTCCTGTTTTCCCTGATGGGAAGAATTACAGCCTCTGGGACAGGAGTATCCTGTTTCTCCTTTGCTAGCAAAGCAATAATTCTTTTACCTTTTTCTCAAAATCATATCCTCACTATTGGATTGGCATTGGACCAAGATTTTGGTAACAAAATATGAAATGAAATCACCATATGACTCAGCTATCCCATTCCTTTGTATTTATCCAAAAGAACTAAAATCAACATACTATAATGATATATTCATACCATTATTTGTTCCAGAACAATTCATAATAGTCAAGTTATAGAAACATCTCATATAACTGCATAAAGATTATCTCAGTGTATACTACACTGTATACACAGTGAAGTTTTACTCAGCCATAATGAATAATAACATTACAGCATTTTCTGATGAATGGATGAAACTGGAGAACATCATGCTGAGTGAAATAAACCAGTCTTAGAAAAACCCAGGGTCGAATGTTTTCTCTTACATGCAGAAGCTAGAGAGATAAGGAATTTAAAAAGGTGGGAATCTCATGAAGACAGAAGAGCAATGGAGTACATAAAGGGAAATGGGAAGAACAGCACAATGAGACTAAACTATGTTATGCTCAAATATAAACATATCAGAGTGAATTCCATTTTTATGTTCAAAGCAATCTTGAACAAAAAGAACAAAACCGGAAGTATTATACTATGTGACTTCAAAATACACTCCAAAGTCACAGTAATCAACATAGCATAGCATTAACATAAACCAAACACAGAGAATGATGGAAAAGAATGAAGGAATGGGAAAAGATTGATTAAGTAATGCTGACTTACAGTTAGATAAGAGTATGAAATTCTGTTCTGCTATTACAAAGTAGGGTGAAATTAGATAATGGTAATGTAGTATATATTTCATGAAGCTAGAAGAAAGGATTTTAAAAGCTTTCTCCACAAAGAAAGGTTTAATATTTGAGGAGACTGATATGTTTAAGCAGATATAAATGTTACTCAATATGAACATGTATTGAAATAGTATACTACCCCACTAATATACATAATTATGTATATATATTTTATACATCTGTGTATATATTTGCAAACATATAAATTTTGTTTGTATATATAATCTTCATTTATATATTTATAAAAATAAATTTAAAAATAGAAATAAAATTTTAGTGCCAAAAACTCCACTAATTTCTTCTCTGATCCATAAAAGTAGTACTACTCTTCCCACCATATTAAATTACCTGGGGAAGGCTTGTGTCCAAAAATGCCATTGAAGAAAGCAGGCATCCGAATGCTGCCACCAATATCAGAACCCACACCAATTACTGAACAGGCAGCTGCCAGGGTGCATCCTTCTCCACCTATAAGGAAATGAAAAAAGAAAAAAAAAGAAAATGGAATTCATCTTTTCAATTAAAGAAATTAGCTAGGTTACCATTTTCACAGGATATATTTTTAACCTCTCTGTGTCTTCAGATTAAAAGTGTCTCCTGTAGAGAGCATATATTTTGGATCATGACTTAAATCCATTCTGCCAATCTATATTTTTTAAGAGAGTAATACACTTAAATTTATAATACTCATAAGAAAATACTAACATTTGACATTTTGTTACTTTTTTAGTCTTATAGTTTTCTGTCCTTCAATTACTCCATTACTATCTTCCATTGTGTTTAGTTGATATTTTGTAATATGATATATTTCTCCTTATTTTCCTTTATGTATATTATACAGATATTTTCTTTGTAGGTTCATGAGGACTACATAAACATTTAAAGTCGTAAGAATTTATTTTAAATTTATACCAATTTATATCAATTGTTTATAAAACTCTACTCATTTACAGCTCCCTCCCATTACTTTATGCAAATTATTTTCATTTATTGTGCAATCCACTAAATGAATTTATAATTTTTATTCATTTTCCTTTAAAGTCTGTAAAAAGTAAAAAAAAAAAAAAAACTCATTGCCAACCAAATTTATACTGAGATTTTATATTTGTCCATGTATTCACATTTACCAGAAAATTTATATTTTCATATAGCTTTGCTGTAACTCTCTAGCATCCTTTCATTTCAAATTAAAGGACTCCTTTGAGCATTTCTTTAAAGGACATCTAATGATAACAATATCCCTCAGGTTTTGTTTGCCTGTGAATGTCTTAATTTTCTCCTTAGTTTTGAAGGACAATTTCCCCAGATATAGAATTCTCAGTTTACAATTTCTTTTTTCCTTTCAACATATTTATAATATCATCACACTGCCTTCTTGTCTCCATATTTCTGCTTAGAAATCTCAGAGTAATTTTATTGAGGAGCCCCTTGAACAAAGTAAGTCACTTTTCTCATTTACTTTTCAAGATACTTTCTTTGTCATTGTTTTCCAATATTATGTGTCTTAGGGTGGCTCTATCTGGACTTATCCCACTTTTAGTTAATAGAGATTCTTGAATTTGCACATCCATGTTTTACTCCATTGTAGGAAACTTTTGGCCACTATTTGTACAAGTAATTTCTGGACTTTTCTCTCTCTTCCAATTCATGGCTCCTCTAATGCGCATATTGGTCTATTTCATGGTTTTCTATGATTCACCTAGTCTATGCTTAATTTTTTTCATTCTTTTTGCTTCTTAGACTCAATAATTTCAAATGAGCTGTCCTCAAGCTAACAGATATTATTCTGCCTGTTTGATTGTTCTATTCAACTTGTGTTAATCAACTTTCCGTTGTGACAAAATGCCTGAGATAACAAATGTTTAAGGAAGAAAAGTTTGTTTTGGTTCAGTTTCAGAGACTTCAGTTCATGGTTGGGTGGCTCTGTTATGTTGGGGCCCAAGATGAGGCAGTACATAATGGTGGGAATATGTGGCACAGGAGGCTGCTCACTTCATGGAAGCCAATAAGCAAAAATAGAGAAAAGGGCCAGAATCCCAATATCCCTTTCAAAGACATGTTCCCAATAACCTAACTTTCTCCAACTAGGTCCCAATTCTTAAAGGTTGCAATATCTCTCAACAGAGCCATAGGCCACAGATCAAGTCTTTAACATGAGTTTTAGGGGAACATTTTAGATCAAACCTACAGAATCTCCTGTTGTAAAATTTTCAGTTAAGTTATTGTATTTTTGAGTTCTAGAATTTCAGTCCAGTTCCTTTTAAGAATCTTGTTTTTCTTCATATACTGAATTGATTCATACTGTTTCTGGTTTCCTTTAGTTCCTTGCTAATGTCTTCCTTTTGTTTTTTTGGAACATATGTTTTGTATCATGTAAGTACAATGCCTGTGTTCATAAATGGTTTATATCACTTCATATTCTTCCTTTGAATGGACCACCTTTTCCCTTTGTATGCTTGTGTTTTGTTGTAACAACAGATTTCTGTTGAAATCTGGACATTTGGAAAAAGAGCAATATCTCACAGTCTTTGTAAACAGGTTCTATATCAGAGAAACCCTTATTTATTAGAAGCACAGGTTCTGAGCCTTGAAATCAGCCTAAGATGAAAACATAAAGTCCTTTAAGATCTTTTCTGAGAATATGTCTTGTCTAGGTATCAGTGTTTGTGGGTTTTTTTCAATTCCCTATATAAAGGAGTGCTTTTAAGTATCTTAATATCCTAAAGAGTCTTATCTCAATTCAGTTTTTTCTTGGGTCCTTATATCTTCAATTGTATTCTTGTATACATAAAGTCTTTCCCCAGGTGTCTGTGGGTCTGTAGTACATCTACAACACTGAAGAGTAGTGCCCATCTTTGCAGTCACTGACATGAAGTCCAAGCTATCCTGATATTCTCCACATGAGCTCCAATTTAAGGAAAACAGAAACAAGTCTTTCACACAGCCCCCAGGCAACTTAAAATACTGGAAGTAAGTTCTGTTCTGTTTCCTCTATTTCCAGGGAGTGAATTGGGAATTAAGCTGTTGCTTCCTGACTATCACACTATATCAGAGATGGGGTGGATTACTGTTAAGCAAATATTTTGTGAAATTTCCTACCACTTTTAATGTGGATTTTTCTTGATTATGTGTTTTCTTGGTGGCTGTGGATTTTTTGCTATTTTCCAGGATACTTTTGTATTAATTAGCTATCACTACATGTTCCTTTTAATGATTTCATAAGGGGAGTGAAGGCCCTACAGCTTTCCAATCTGATATACTGCTGAAAAAAATGCCTCCACAATTTTTGATAAGTTGCATTTTTATTCTTATTTAGTTTGAAATATTTTTAAATGTCTCTTGGGACTTCTTTAATAGATTTATTATTTCAAAGTATGCTATTCAATTTCCATGTATTTTGAGTATTTTCTAGCTATCTTCCTGTAACTGATTTCTAATTTAATTTCATTGTGGTTTGAGGCTACGTATATTTTCATTCTTTAAAATTTGTCTAAGAATGCCTCATAGCCCAGAACATGGCCTATCTTGATGAATTATTCCCTATGTACTTCAGAATGAGTTTTCTGCAGTTCTAGAATGAAGTGTTCTATAAATGTCAATCAGGTTCAGTTGTTGATGTTTTTAAAATATGTCCTTACTAATTTTCTGTCAATAAGACGTATCAATTAACTGATAAAGAGCTATTGTCATCTATGATGTGTTTGTTTAGGTCTCCCCTGTTATCTTTGGGTTTCATAAAAACCTTTTAAATAATACCTACGATGCACAGTTATTCCAGTTTATTTCTCTGCTAAACAGGACCCCTTTTTATATGGCAGTGAGGTATTTGAGGGAAGGAAGGAGAAATATTGTATGGTCCTGTGATTAGATCTTAGTTATTTATTTAGGTTCTTCCACTGTCCTGTGACCCTTACAACATGTGCTTCTCAGATTTGTTTTGTTTTTTCTACTTAGATGGGAGAAGAAATATAGAAGGGAATGGACATGAGTCTCTCCTTTCCCCAATTTATGTCAATTAGTCTCTGGCAAAACCATAGTCAGTTAGATTCTGATAAAATAGTTTCTCAGAGGACATTCCTTGTTAGAAGAATAGAAATATTCTTTGGAAATATTGCAAAGTAGATACTTCCCCCTACTCCTACCACAGTGTGAAGGAACTTTTTTCCAATCTTCATTGTAAGAACCTGGTAAAGTCCCTAGAGTTGAAACACATGAAACATTGGAGCCACTTGGAAATTTTAACCCTCCAACTTCACACTGAACTTCAGCAAGCCATTAATGTAGCTTTAGTGTTCCCTTTTCTGTGTATCCTTTTCTTTACACCTTCTAGGCTTCTGCTTTAGTAAGTTTTGATCATCTGTATATGCTTGTCTTTCTCCTCAATTTTGGGGCAGCACTTTGCCCTAAGATTTCGATATTCTTGCCAATTTAAGAATGGTTGTCAATTTTCCATCTGTTCCAGTTTTTCTCACTATGTGGATGGAAGTAGTAACTCTCAAGTTCTTCATATGCCAGAAGAGAAACCTGAAATCACACTTAATGTTTTAGTCATCACAATAAATTTACAAGGCAGTTTTTATTATTATTGTAAATTCACAGCTGAGGATACTGATCCCCAAGCCTCTACTCTATGTGATCTTCTTTCAGTTCACTGAACACACTAAGAATACCACTTCAAGGCATTTGTGCTTTCTGTTCCCTCTACTTACATTGCTTCCTGGCTTACCTGCTCCTTCTCCTAATGAGTCACCAAATTTCTCTGATCAGATGAGTTTCAACATAAATATTAAGTCCTCAGAGAGGTTTTCTATGACCACATCTGCTATATTCAGTTTCTGTTACAAAGTTATCAGTGCTCAATATTCTTATTTTATCACCTTTGTCTCCAGAAGGAATAGATAATGAGCTAAAGCATCTTCATTAACTCACATTCTCTCCTTTTTTCTCATCACACATAAATACACACATACACACATGGGCACACTTACAAGAAATAAGAATATGAGTGATCATTGTCACAATGCTCTTCAATGATCTGTCTCACATTGTCACATTTCACAACTTCCTTTACCATTATTATTGCCCATTGCTTTCTCAAAGTTTTGTGCAATATTATATCTACTCCTCACTGGGATTCCTTAACTAATATGTCTAACTCACCAGAACTTCCACCTACAATATGCTGTAAATCATATGGGTTGTTGGATCGGCCATAGATCTTGTTACTGGATTCATACCACATGCACAATTCACTACAGTTGGTTATGCCAATGGGGATGGCACCTGCTTCCTTCAATAAAGCTACCACAGTGGCATCTGATTTTGAAATAGCATCACGACGGTTCACAAGGCCAGAAGAATTGGGCATTCCTATAACAGTCATAGAAAAGAAAGTTTAAATGTTATTAAATAAAAAGAGTGACTGCTTGTTGAGAATCTACAAAAAAATAACCTGGCAGTTATACAAGATAATCTTCTTGGTACTGAAAGGTGGTATGACATATTGAAAAGTGCACAGGTTTTGGAGTCAGAACAGTTCAAATTTGAACTCTATACCAAACCAACTTTTCAAACTTTGGACAAGTCACTCAACTTTTATAAATCTCAGTTTATATGATGATTAAATGAGAGAATAAATGCAAAGCATCCAAATATTTAATAAATAAAAGCTTTATAAATTTCACCATCCAACAACCCAAACTCTTACATCCATTTATTACTCCTGAATATGTCTAGAAAAATGGAAAGATTGCATCAAGATCTTGCCAAAACATAGAGAGATGTCAACAAAGGACCAAGGCATATAGGAAATTTGGTATAAAATAGAAGTGGAGTCAGGTTAGTGGCTTTAATCCCATTGGCCTGGGACGCTGAGACAGGAGGATTCCAAGTTCAAGGTCAGCCTCAGCAACTTAGCAAGGCCCTAAGCAAGTTAGTTAGAACCCATCTCAAAATAAAAAATAATGGGCTGAGAATTTGCTCAGTAGTAAAGTAACTGGGTTAACTCTCTAGTATCAAGTAAAATAAAATAAAATAAAATAAAAATAAATAGAAGTGGCACTGAGGTCAATAAGGAAAGAATAACATTAATGGTTACACTAGCTTTTAATATGAAAACATATGCCTATATCATACCGTAAACAAAACAATATAGAAATACTAACCACTTAAATGTGGAAAAATAAAGCTTACAGGTTTATACTATGTAAGTCAAAGACCAAAAATAATTGATTTCTCTCACCTATATAAAAAAGTATAACCTAAATTTAATGATAGGGAAAAACAGAAAACCTGAAACTAGGAACATTCTATAAGAAAACTGCCTGGTACTCATCAAAAGTGTCCTGAAATACAGAAAGAAAATGAAAAACTGTTTCAAATTAAAGAACACTAAAGATACCTAGCATGTGGATTCAATGTGTGATAGTATCACAGAGAAAAAAAAGAAAACTATGACAGACATTATTGCAACAATTAGTGAATTTGCAATATTGGCTGAAGGTATATAACAGTATTATTTCACTGTTAAAAGTCCTGAATTTGACAACTATATGGTAACTACGCATGAGTACCCATTTTATTAAGAAATATAGTGATATGTTTAAAAGTAAAGAGACTTAATATGTGCAACCTATTCTCAAATGGTTCATAAAATAGGGAGCAAAGGAGAAGGAATGGAAGGATTGTGAGAGCAAAAGAGAGAGATGGGAGAGGAAGAGGAAAAGAAAGGAAAATAAAATGAGACAGAAAAAAAGGAGATTGAGAGAAATTAAACAAATTATGCAAAAAGTATTAGTAATCAGTGAATATAAATAAAGGGCATATTTGAGTTGTTTGTACTATTCTTATAAAATGTTACATGTTTGCAATTATTTACATACAAAAACTTTAAAACAAATTGGTTCAAGTTCACACAACAAGGAAAAGAGAAAGCTAAGATTAAGTTACAGATCCATAGACATTTACCTCTGTATTTCTACCATACTCCCATTCAATTGTCATTGAAGTAAAGATTATAGGTATAGGATAATATACTTCAACTTATTTATTTACTTTAATTTTAAAAAATCTATTTGAACATGCCTGTACTTTGTGTCCTGTTGTAATTGTCAATTAGTTCAGCATTTCTATTATAATTTAACAAACCTTGATTTTATTGGATATATTCAACCTTGTCAAAATATATAATCCCTTTTAGATAGTGCTAGCTTCACTTCTTTTACTTTTTTTTGCTGAGGAATTTTTACAGCAATATTCAGGGGGATAATTGGTCTATAATTTCTTTTATTGTGATATCTTCACTTAGGTTTGCTATTAGGGTGACACTGGCCTCAAATAATTAGTTATTATTATTAGTTCTGTTTTACAGAAGAGTTTTTGGTATTATTTCTTAACTAAATATTTGATAGAATTCATTAGTGAAGTCATCACAGCCTGGGTTATTCTTTATGTAGAGATTTTTATTTACTATGGATTTCTTTACTTGCTATAGCCTACTCATATTTTCCCTTTGCTTTGGACTCATTTTTTCTTTATTTGTGTCTTTCTGGAAATCTATTCCATTTAAATTGTCTAATTTGTTGGAATGAAGTTTTTCATTATATTATCTTATAATTATTTTAAAGCTTTAGAAACTATAGTCATGCCACCTGTTTCCTTTCTATTTGATTAATATATTTTTTCTTCTCTTTTATTATCACATTAGTAAAAGTTTGACAGAATTGTTGATCTTTCCAAAGAATCAAAATATTAGTTCATTGATCTTAACAATTTTTTAGTGTTTTTATCTTGTTGATTACACTCTAAACTTTATCATTTCCTTCCTTCTTTCTTTAGGTTGTTTGTTTTTCATTTAATAGTTTGCTAAGTCGGAAACTTAAGTTATTGATTTGAAATCTTTTTTCTTCTCAAATATACTCAAAGGCCATAAATTTACCTCTATATACTCTTTTAGCTCATACAATAAGTTTTGTTACATTCTTATTTTATTTTCATTTAGTTCAAAGGTCCCCTGATAATTTATTTGGCCCATGTATTTTTTAAAAGCATGATGGTACATCCACAAGACACTAATTTATTTGAAAAAAAAAACCCTGTAAGTAAATAGCAAAAAGAACAGTGGAGTAGAAGGAAGGGACCAAGGTGTGAGAGGGGAAGGATGGGGATATACTGGGAACTGAAGTAGAACTATTTATAATCCCTGCTTTTATAATTATGTCATAGTATATTCTATTGTCACATATAACTAAAAATAACCAATAAAAATGTTATGTTAAAAATAAATAAAAATAGGATCAAAATTCTAAAAAAGATAGTATTCCCTTTAATATTTATATTACACTAAGTAAATTTTAAAATTAATTAGTCTTATATTTAAGAGCATACATGATCACTTTAAAACCAGATTTTAATAATCCTTTGTAATATATATGAAATAATACAAAACTTTATAATATAGTATTATAGTTAAAATTTAAAAATAAAATCACTCTAAGAATCCCTAAAAAAAAGTATATTGATTAATTTCCAAATATTGGGAATTTTCCTTTGCATTTGAGTTAATCAGGAAGTTACACAATGAGTGTTACACTATAAATAGAGCACAAGCTTGTATAGAATCTGAGCATGGCTTTAGGCAAACCATCTGAAGTTTCATATGAGCCTCAACTCATCTATTTGAAAAATGAGATAATACTAATCAATACAATAATAGTGGGGAACTTTACTCTGCTGTGAGTCCTAATGAGTTCTGAACACAGTGGTCTCATATGCCATATAGGTGTAACATAGGATGACCTTTGGTGAATATTTTCTCTCATTTCAAAAGACTTCCACTTTGATAGTGACCTTTTCATTTTATATGTTCAGAAAATGTATGCCACTTCTGAGTTCAACTCATGTAGTAAAAAAGAGGGGTGGGAGAGATGGGGGAAGGAAAAATAACAGAATGAGACAAATATCATTACCCTACGTACATGTATGATTACACAAATGGTGCGACTCTACTTCATGTACAACCAGAGAAACAACAGTTGTACAACATTTGTTTACAATGAATCAATAAATTATTAAAAAAAAAAAAAGAAAAAACAGAAAACAAACGATTCATAAGTATAAAACAACAAATAAATAAACAGGATAATACCTTGTAATTGGAAAGCTTCCTTTACTGTCAAAGGAACCCCAAGGAAGGGCCATTTCTTTTCCAGAGTGGCTTCATCTTCCAGTTTCTCTGCAAGCCTTTCATCAACAGCATGAGCCTCTTTTCTGGCTTCCTCAAACCTAGGAAGAAATTAAACAGCATAAATATAAACTACATAAAGTAACCATCTACCCAACTTTATTAAAAGGACAGATATGATCAGAATATAACTAATATACTTGCCAAATGTCTTATAAAGTGAACATTTAAGTCAGTGATTCTCCTTTTAAGAATCCATCATAAAATAGTGATCTAACATACTAACAAGGATCACTGTGGAAAGCTGATTGGTATATCATTATTTGTATTAAAAATGAAGCAACCTGTCATCAAATAAATCATGAGATGTCTACTATAGACAACTGTACAGTTGCTTTAAAGTTTCTTTGCTCTTTGGAAATTCTTATTATGCAACATGACTGTATTTAAATGAAGAGATCACAGTATGATATTTATAACATAATCACAAACATATGAAAATGTACATATATGTGTAAGCAAACTAAAACATTAAGAGTGAATAACAACTCCTTTGGTGCAAAGATGAGTCCTTGCACTTTACAAATTTTCTAGAATATGTACTAGAAAATATATATAGCAATACTCAGAAGGAAATCCAATAAATCACTATGTATGAATGTATGTACTAATATAAACACCCAAGTATACAAATACAATGGAATTTCTCAGTATTTCAACTAATAACTCTTCAAAACAGGAATTCAAAATTGTCTAAATAGCATGTCATATGATTGTAAAATCTTTAAAGGAAATTAAGGAATCCAAGTAAGAAAATAAGTCAAATATTCTCTGTCTGCTTATGCCAGAAGTGCGGGGGCATCTGGAATTCCATCCAGTGCTTGACAAAGATCCTCTGGAGGATGATTGCAAAGGCTCATCCTAAAAGGAATTGCCAGATGTTTTGCTCCAAAGCATGGTGTTTTCTCTGCTGTGTTTCTCTGATAATATATTACTCATTTCAGTCTGAACGGATTGCTTAAGGGGATGAAGGGAATACAACAAAAATTCCAGAAAATATTACCTACAATCTGAAAAACAATGGGTCTTTACCACTAACAAAATTAAAAATAATTTTGCAACCGTGCAATGAGTCCCTGAAAGCCTCTGGAGAAAATAGTTGTAGATCTGCCTTTGTCTCCAACAGGCTGGTTAAATTTTAACAATGGTTTTGTTTATGTGTGGTGGTGAGGTAAGAGAATAAGGTTCCACAACATTCCTTCCTTCCTACAAAGAATATGTCACCCCTATAATATATGTTGGCACACAATAACCATTGGGACCGCTGCCCTCCTGTAACCCTTAACTCAGCAATTTAGATATTAACCAGAGGGACCTAATAGAAATGATCACATGAGATTACTTGTCTATCACTTTAACCGCGAGAATAATAAGAATAGTCTTAGGTCACATAGAGTTTAGATATTAAAGAAATAAACATTGTATTAGATCATTGACGTAGTTACATATTCTTAAAACAATTGTGATTAGGTAAGGATGATCTGTAAGTTTGTTTTCTGCCTATGCTTTGGAAACTTCTTTAATATTAACCACAAGACTGCCATTATAGCCTGAAAAAAAAATGTATATAAACCTAGCCTTCTCCAGAATAAAGTGGAATTGATTGCACCAGAACTAGAGTCTGTGTCTTTCATTCTCCATCCATCGCCGACGCTGTCTCCCCGCGCCCTGTTTACCGGTGTGGAACCCATGGACTCCTGCTAGGGCTGGACCCCGGCACAGAAGACTTCGCCAGAAGACTTCTAGAGCTGATAAATTCAGAAAATCAGCAGGATACAATAGCAATATACATAAATCAACAGTTTCTCCATACTTCAATAATGAATATGCTGAGAAAGAAATCAGGGAAACTATCCCACAATTCCCTCAAAAAATACTTAGTAATAAATCTAACCAAGGAGATGAAAAATTTATACAATTAAAACTTCAGAACACTGAAGGAAGAAACTGAAGACCTTAGAAGATGGGAAGAGCTCCTGTGTTCTTGCATAGGCAGAATTAATGTTAAAATGACTGTTCTGGTTTGGATGTGAGGTGTCCCCCAAAAGTTCATGTGTGAGACAATGCAAGAAGTTTCAGAGGAGAAATGATTGGGTTATAAGAGTCCTAACCCAATCAGTTAATTAATCCCCTGGTAGAGATTAACTGAATGGTAATTGAAGTGATAGGGTGTGGCTGGAGGAGGTGGAAATTGGGGGTATGACTTTGGGGTATGTATTATTAACTGACAAGTAAAAACTCTCTCTCTCTCTCTGTTTCCTGACCACCATGTGAGCTGCTTCCCTCTTCCACACTCTTCTGCCATGATGTTCTACCTCACCTTGAGCCCTGAGTAATAGAGCCTGCTGTCTGTGGTTTGAGACCTCTGAAACTGTGAGTCTGCAAAGAAACTTTTCCTCCCCTAAAATTGTTCTGGTCAGATCTTTTAATCACAACAGAGAAATAGCTAACTAAAACAATGACCATAGTATGCAAAGCAATACACAGATTCAATGCAGTCTCCATCAAAACACCAAAGAAATTCTTCTTAGAACTAGAAAAAAGTCCTAAACTTCATTTGGAAGAATAAAAGACACAGAATGGTCAAAGTAATCCTGAGCAAGAAAAGTGATGCTGGAGGTGTCACAATACCTGATCTAAAATTACAATACAAAACTAGAGTAACAAAAATGCATGGGATTTGATATCAAAATAGACACAGAGTACAGTAAGAGACACAGAGATAAACCCACATAAATATAAGCATCTGATACTAAACAAAGGTGTCAAAAACATGTTGGAGAAAAGACAGCCTTTTAAACAAACTGTGCTAGAAAAATGGATATCCATATGAAGACAAATTAAACTATATCCCTATATTTCACCCTGCACAATAGTCAAATCAAAGTAGATCAAAAACCTAGGAATTAGGCCAGACACTGCAACTGCTAAGAAAATATTGAATCAAAACCTCATGTGTGTACAATGAATCAAAATTTTTAAAAAAACATCATGTTGCTAAAGGCACTGACTTCCTTATAAACATTCCTAAAACTCAAAAAATAAAATCAAGAATCAATAATTGGGACATAAGATTATATAGCAAGAAAATGATTAAGAGAATGAAGGGAGAGAGCCTATAGAATGGGAGAAAATCTTTACCAGCTGCTCCTCTGACAGGGGATTAATATTTGGAATATAAAAAGAACACAAAAAGCTTAACACTAAAAAAACTCAATTAATAAATGGGCAAAAGAACTAAATGAACATTTCTCAAAACAAGAAACACAAATGGTCAACAAATATATCAAATATATAAAAAAAAGGTTCTACATCTCTAGCAATTGGGAAATGCAAATCAAAACTACACTGACATTTCATCTCACTCCATTCAGAATGGCCATTATCAAGAATACTGCTAATAATAAATGCCAGCAAGAATGTGGGGAAAAGGTACACTCAAATATTGTTGCTGGGACTGCAAATTAGCACAACCCCACTCAGGAAAGTAATATGGAAATTCATCAAAAAACTAGAATTAGAACCATCACATGACCCAGGTATCCCACTCCTTGGTACTTATGGAAAAACACTAAAATTGGCATATATATTGATATGGCCACATCAATGTTTATAACAGCACAATTCATAATAGCCAAATTATGGAATCAGTTCTGATGTCCATCATAAATGAATGGATTAATAAAATGTGACTGTAGTTTTACTCAGCCATAAAAATAAATGAAATTATGGCATTTGCTGGTAAATTAATAGAACTGGTGGAGAACATTGTGCTAAGGGAAATAAGCCATATTCAGAAAATCAAGGGTAGAATGTTTTCTCTCACATGTGGAAGTTATAGAAAACTAAGGAGAAAGAGGGCATATCAAATACCATAAAGATAGTGAAGTAGAAGAAAATTGAGAGGGAGGAAGGAGGGACAGAAAAGGGGAGGAAACGTGGAATCAATTTAACAAAATCACACTGTGTGTATTTATATATAAATATACCACAGTGAATTTCATCTTCATGTATATGTATAAAGCACTAATCAAGAATAAATGAATAAATGAGTAAAAGGAGGACCAGTAGAGTAGAGTAAGGAGAATAGAAGGAGGGATTTAGGGAGGGAAAGCGAGGGGCAACTGGGACTGAAATAGAGTAAATCAAATTTCATGCATGTATGATTTTGTCAAAATGAACTCAACTATTATGTATAACTATAATGCACTAATAAAAAACATTTTTAAAAAACCCAGGTGGGTTTGGACAATTTCCATCTTCACATAACTAAAGGACTGTCATGCAGAAAAGTGAACAGAATTATTTCACATGGTAACTGAATCCAATGGGTTAAAGCCATAGCAAAAGAGATTGTAGCTACACTCAAACTCCACCAAAGTGAAATGGTCAATGAGTTCTCCATCACAGAAAGAGTTTAAGCCAATTTTGAACTTGGGTGTGGTAGGAATAGGTAGAAGCAACGGGAGAATTGGCAGACTAGATACCTCCTAGGCATGCAATTTGGTGATTTTTATGATAATCTCTCAGTCTTACCTTTTAAATACAGTATTAGTGTTTGATCTCCAACTTCATTTATAATTCCCATCAATAAAATCCTTATGGAATACATCTCCCAATAAGGCAGCAAAGATTAGAATGTGTAAAAAGGGATGTATATACCCATCCTTTGTTTAATAATACAATATTTCTCTTGGAAAAAAAAAGTTCACACAAAACTTTTCTCTTGCAAAAAAAAGTTCTCTTGCAAGTTCCCTAAAATGGAGGATTTATCACTGTAAGGTGTAAATGCTAATGTTAGTCATTGCTCCATCAAGGTCACCAAAATGCCTGATAAGAACAACTTCTAGGAGAAAAGATTTATGTTGGCCCATGGTTTCAAATGATTCAGTCTATAGTTGGCTGTCTACAAGGTAAAAACATATTGTGGCAGGGCAAGGCAAATTATGCTATGTCCATATATTAATATATCACAATGAATACCATTTTTATATATAACTATTATACACAAATTTAAAAATTAGAAAAGAGATCATTAGAGTAAAGGAATGGGAGGTACTGGGGAAGGAAATTGAACAAATGTTATGTACATTTACAAATACATCACCATCAGTCCCACTCTTATGGATAATTATAATGCACACACACACAAAGCTAAACACAAAGGAAAAGCAAAGTAATAATGTCAAGTATTGCAGACATTGTTGGTTGCCTACCTCAAGATCCACTTTTATCCTGTATTAACAAAACCTCAATTTTTTCAGGCACTTATCTTTCTTTTACTGCCATGTGCTTTAGAGAAAATGCTCTAATTGCTAGCTTTAAGAATATGATTTCAGGAACTGGGATGATAGTACAGTGGTAGAGTGCTTGCCTAGCACATGTGAGGCCCTGGATTCAGTTCTCAGCACTGCATAAAAATAAATAAAATAAAATGAAATAAAATAAAGGTATTGTGTCCATATACAACTTAAAAATATTTTACAAGAAGAGTATGATTTCTTATTTAACACAATCACAGTGATGCTATTCATCTTGCCAGAAATTTGTTTACCTATTGACATCTGACCACAGTTTTGGTTCTTGAGACATGAGGCCTGGCAGTCATCTTACATTATGAAATGATCTATTTTGAGAATAAGGTTGACAAATGAGGATGTCCAAAACAAGACTAAATACTTAGGCTATTGATGACATTTTTCATCCGATGAATCAATCAATCCTTGAGCTAACCTATCAAAAGATTTTCTGTTTTATGGAATAATACATTTTGTTTATTGTTGTCAGTGATTTCGAGCTGTTATTTTTGTTGTTGTTGTTACTGTTTACTATTAAAAGCATTCGAAGTGTTAAAGTTAGTAGGGCATTTTTAAATTTAGTTGTAGAGATGGAAGCTGATTTAGTGAATGTAGGTATAAAAAGGAAGTGAGGGTTCAGAAAAAGTAAGTGTTAAGTAAAATTTTTAGCAGCTTGTATATGTCAGAAAAATGAGAGTGCTATGATAGCCTGTTAGGTATGACAAGCTATTAATATGAAAATATTATATTCTACCCCCTCAAATAATCTAGCCATTCAAAAGACAATATAGGCAGATGGTCATAGCCCAGGATTTGGAGAAAGACTGATCTGGGATTGTTACATGGCTTTGCAACTGAGAAATTCCTAAACCTCAGTTTATCCAACTATAACATTTTTGTATCAAAACATGGATGCACTGTCATTAAAATGAAATAAAGTTGAAAATATAGCATTTAACACATAAGAGATATTCAATAAATAGTGGCTATTACATCATCATTACTAGTATCATCAGGTTCTTCTGACAATAAAAATATCCCTGTTGGGAAAATCAAAGAATTGGTGTTATAAAAAATTAAGCCAAAGCTAAATTACCTGAATTACAGAGCTCAGAGAACTGGCAACATAAAATTTAGGATGTAGGCTATAAACCTCTGTATCAGAAAAAACAATGAGAGGAACTGCAGCAGCTACTTCTTTAACATGATCTATTAGTATTGATGATATCAGTACCATTTACTGACAGCTTCCTTGTTGACAGAAAGACAGGTTCCTAGAACACTCTGCCACCAAGAGTTTCCTAACCAAGTGAGAACAGAGCAGCCAGGCTCCCCAACTGTATCTTCCCAAGGCTGGCAAAGACACAATAGCTTAATTAAATGCACTTTACTAAGGTCTTGAATGTACCTGCATTAACACTGCTCGAACTTGAGCCACATATAATCAACAAAATCAAAGACTGCTAAGAGAAGTTTGATTTAAACAGAAAGGGAACTGGATACCTTTATGGGCTCAATGCCAAAAAGGCAGTTCTTAACTCCTGATACCAAGGACACACCCATAGTTTTAGACAAGCTATTACCATACATCCCAATCATGAATTCTTTCCCATGCCTCTATGGATACAGAAGATGGGGCCTAGTGGTTGTGACACTAGAATGATATAAGGGTTAAAAAATGTGAGACAAGTATAAGAGTTTACTGATGTCTGAGGGTCTTAAAATCTATATATTCTTAAATCCTACCTTCAACTAGTAACTAAATAGAGCAGAAGGTAAGGGAGAAAAATACAAGTAGGATTCTAGCCCCAGGATTTGCTGACAGCTATATAGTACCCTCAACTGTGTAGTACTGCCTTCTGGTTACTCCTGTTCACTCCTCGGGATTCTGTTTTTATATTATTTCCTGCAGAAACCCTTCCCTGATAGCTGTACAGAACCAGATAGGTACACCTTCTCTATGCTTCCACACTGCTCTCTTCTTTCCTATTATAGCCCTAATTACACAGTGCTTTATGTTTCAACCACTGAACTGGGATATGAAAGAACTCAGGGACTATCTTTTGTTCATCTTTGCATCTTCCAACACCTAGCACAGTGCCTCTTATATTTTATATTTATTTATATATTCAGTAAATATTTTTGGAATAAAGGAATAAAAGTATTAGGGTTTTATAAACTGTTTTGTAAAATTATAAGCCTGAGAATCCATATTAATTTTCTAATTTAGAAAGAATGAAACTTAAATTCAGAGAGGTTCAGAAACATACTTAAGGTCACAGGATAACTAACTAAACAGAGGAAGAATTCCATCCTATATATATAGTACTCTATAAGTGTGTATTCCTATATCTTGCCATCTCTGAACTACAGGACTGACAGAAATCTTGCATTGGCTCTTTCTCATTTCATTAGCACAGATGAAAGGGTACAAGCCTAAAACTGGTAGCAAATCTATAACTTTCCAGATAAGGAAGAGAAATAATTAACTATAAGTCATAACTGAGAAAGTCTTTGAAAGCCAATGGGTTGGCAGAGCATAAGAGGAAGTTGCACTTTGAATTCAAAAGAAAACACAGTCTAAGAACAGATACATTAATTCATTCTTATGGAATACTGAAGATACCAAGATGAATAAGAGACGATCCCTATCATTGAGGAACTCAGAGTCTGGTGGTAAGACAAACAAGAACCCAATGACAATGCAGCATTGAAATGGTCTCTCTACCCCAAACCAAGTATTCTATACCTTACTATAAGATGGAACTCTAAAAGTTAAATTTTCCTTTGCATATTGGTGCCCTGTTAGATCCTTCAAATACAGGGTGTTACAGAGAAACTGAAAGAAAGGGGTGAAGGGATTTTCTTCTTCCAGCTTGCTTGCTGTACCTCATAACACTGTATTTTTTTCCAGGCAACAATAGTTGATTCCAGCTTCCTAGCTCTTTAAGCACTCTAGAACCAGTCTTATGCACCCCCTCAGAAGTACCAGCAACTGGCAATTGCTCCTGAAAAGTATTAAAAACAGTTAGGCAAAGTCTATTTTCTAAGTTTCTGATATATCAGCAGCAGCCAGGCAGTACCCTCTTCACAGATATCCCGGCTCTGAAGTAACCTCCTCTGAGCTTCTAGATTCCATTTTTCCCAATCTCCTTACAATTCTATCAGACCAAGGGATGTAGCTGTTTCCTATAGTTATTGTCTCTGTGTTACACCACTGTTCCATTTGTTAATTTTTCAAACCTTTAACCAACTATTTCTTCAATTCCTTGTATTAATTTCTTTGTTAAAATAGTAAAATTTCTGGATTCTAAAAGATATAAGAATCACAATAGCCCAATGTGTTCTGGGAACTTAGAGGTATACATCATGCACCAGCTGAGATTATTAAATAAAGTGAATCTGAGACTTAAGCTGAGTCCTAAAAACTTAAGATCAGGAAAAAAAGGGTGTTACAAGCAGAAGGAACTGCATATGCAAAGTTATGGGGATAAGAGAGAGAGCAAAATGGGTCAGGGGAAGTAAAGGAGTTCTGTACAGCTAGAAGATTAGGACATGAAGGAACAGAGAAGGTTAGAATGATATGAAGTAATAAAGAAGAGCCAGAAAATTTTGAGTAATTAGAGTTAGAAGATAAATTTGATAAAGAAAGAAGGTGGAGTCTAGGGTTACACCCTGGTTTCTTATTTGTGTGCCTGGATGGAAGAACAGGTTTAGCAAGATGGCAAGGAAGTAATAAATATTTTCTCATTAGTCAACTAAAAGTAGAGGGACTAGAGGTGTAGCTCAGTGTTAGAGTACCTGCCTAGCATTGAGGTTTGGGGTTCAATCCCCATCAGAAAAAGAAAGCTAGAAGCTAGTAGAAACAGAGTCCATATTTCCTTCTACTATTTCTTAGATGTGTGATTTTAATCACTGAACTTCCCTGAAAGTCAGTTTTAGTGCCACATAAAGAGGTATAACAATACAACAGAAAATATTATCTACTATATTAAAATGACATTGAAAAGTTTGTGTGTATGTGAGGTGATGGGTTGAATTTCTCCTAGTAGAGCCACTACCAGATGTTAATTCAACAAGCATGTAATCATGCCTACCTAGTTTCAGGTCTTGTTCTGGATGCTAGATATGCAAAAACTAATGAAATGTAGTCCTTGCCATCAAGGATCTTATAGTCTATGAGCTATAGGGAAGTGGGCAGAGTGGCAGACATAAACAAAAGCTCAATAAAGGGCTGAAAGTGCTGAATCAGAAGCAGGTTTAGTGAGAAATCAAAGGAAAGACACAGAGGAAGAGGAGTTCAAGAAACATGTTAAGATAGCGTGGCCACAGAAGTAGAACAAAATCCATCAGATGACTCCTGATTGAGTGAAAATGCTCACCTGTACTTTACGATTCCATTAATCATTGGGTTCACATCCTTAATTCTGTTGATATAAGCCTGAACAACATCTACACACTTCACCTGAAAAATACAATAATTTATTTATTGAACAATTCATCCATTCAACAAGTGAAAGTTCACTACATGAACTAATCTTTTTTTTTAAGACACCTACAATACAATTCCCTGTGAGGTAATACATGAGGCTGAGGGGGTACAAGATGTTGATTTTGAAACAAAGGATTTAGGAATATGTCAGCATATTAAGGTTTCAAACAATGAATAGGAAAAAAAGGTAAAATCTCCCCTCTAAGTAAATAGGAGGTGGAATTCAGAGATATTATGGATATATACTCAACTAGCAAGTATTCTGTTCTAGTAAATAACCAGTAAGTAACTATATACTTTAGATGGGCACAGTGGCACGTGAAAGTAATCTCAGCAACTTGGGAGGCTGAATCAGGAGTATCCCAAGTTCGAGGCAAGTGTCAGCTGCTTAGCAAAGCCCTAAACACCTTGATGAGAGCCTGTCTCAAAATTAAAAAATAAATAAACAAAATAAAAAGGGCTGGGGATCTAGCTCAATGGTAAAGGACCCCTGGATTTAGTCCCTAGTAGAAAGAAAGAAAAAAATAAAAAAGGAAGGAAAGAAAGAAAAGAAAGAAATAGTTATTTTATAGTAATGTCCTGAAACTTAACATTACACATCTCTACAAAGTTCAGGAGTTAAGAGTAGACATTACAGCACATTAAGGTAGAGTATCCAGATAAAACACAGAATACTTAGTTGAATTTGAAGGTTAGAGGAACAGCAAATAATGTTTAGCATAAGTAAACCTTAATTATTGCATGGGAATAATTATACTAAAATCTACATGTTCTTTATCTTAAATTTAATTGACTAAATTGTATTTTTATTTGCTAAATTTGGCCAACACTGCATTGAGGGTTTTAAGTTAGGCACATGAGTAGGGAAGAGGCAAGTAACACATCCTATTATTATTTACTTAAATGTGTAATTGTGGTTTTAATAATACTTCTTATACATGAAGCAATATGTATTAGGAAATTACAAAGAAAAGTATAAACCCCAAATTCAAAGTAAATGAAAATAAATTTGTTTAAGACAGAAAAAGTAAGGAAAGGGAAAGTATAATAAACAGTATCAAATGGAATTAAATCCATTACATCATAGTAAGTGTGAATGAATTGACCTGTTAGAGGGCAAAAATCATTAAAAAATTAAATTTTGTTTAAAAACCAAAGCTAGGTTATACATTATTTATAAAAGGTCTACTTGGAGCAAAGAGACAATGAAAGTTTTAAAACAACAGAAAGCTATGCAAATACATACTAGGTAAATACAAGCAGAAAAAAACACCAGGGATGGGCACCATTAAAATCATATTAAGCAAATTTCAAAATCTATACAAGAAACAAAAAATTCATGATGGTGCTACAACACTCATATTCTTTTCTGGATTAAAAAAGCTGGAAAATATATAAAGCATAAACTCAAAAGGGAATTCAAAGAGAACTTGGCCAGAAATATAAGAATAATAATAGATAATACAGCTTTCTCAGAAATTGACAGTCATTATACATAAGGATATAAACAGGAAATTAATAGTACAGCCAACATGCTCAAAAATATACAGAGAAAGAATTTTTATTCCATCAAAAGTGAATATCTTTGTATCCCCAGATCATTAACATGAAATGCTCATGCACTTGTTCATAAAGAAAACTTTATATCTCCAAAGGTTTCAGAAACAGTTTAGGTGAACTGGGTAAATTATCATAATCCACTAATACTAGGAACCCAAAAGAGAAAGATTATTTTTAAACTTAACTATTTTGAAAACATTCATCTATATAACAGATGGATCTAAGAGGTAAACAAAATTAAAATTGCAAATTTTCCAGAGACAATAAAGAATGACATTTCTTATCAAGATCTATGAGATATAGCTAAAGTTATCCTAATATGCATTTTTAGTGCTTTGAAATTATACATAATAGTGTGGTTCATTTTGACATATTCTTAAATGTACTTTACATAGTTTTCACCATTTCAAACCCCAGTCCTATCCCCTTCCCACCCTCCCTCTTTTCTCCCCCTGATTCTCTTCCTCCATCCTATTGGTCTTCCTTCTATTCATTTATTATTTATTTTTAATTGATTCATTATATATATTATATCTCTGTATAATTATATATAATTATATATATATAATTATTATATATCTCTGTATAATAATATATAATTATATATATTATATCTCTGTATATTATATCTCTGTATATAATATATATATGAAATTGGAATATATTGTGATATAGTCATACATTTACAAATAACATGCTTTTATTTTAAAAAATATAAAATTAATACAATATATAAAATAGTCAACTTAAAATAATGCAAAAACAAAGTAAATGGAAAAAGTATAGGGGAATAAAGAAAAGTTTAAAGACACAGAAATAACAGCAATAGTAACAAAACCAGGGTGAAAACAAGAGTAAAGTCAACTTATAAATACCCATAAAACAGATAATTTACAACAAGTATGATGGAGAATGAGGAGAGTGCATGCATAATAATGGGTTAATACTGAGAATGAAAAAGAAAATATAATCATAGATACAGGGAAGATTGAAAGAATTATAAGAAAATGTTATATATACCTTTTCTCTAGGCAAATTCCTACCTATCCTTTAGAAATGTGATTGGGTTCTCAGTAAATGTTTGTTTAAAAGCATGCATAAATGATGATTTCATTCACCATAAAATGATCCTCTACTCTGGCAGCTCTGGAGTTAAGGGCCTGAGTTTTCACACTGAGGTCTAGAACCTGGTCACCTCACCAATGAATGCCATCCAACAGAGCTTCAAAATCTGACACAACTTTCCTATGTACACATATGAATTCACCACAATGAATCTCCACTTCCTGTACAACCACAAGACTTGGATCCTAATTAGAATAAGATATACTCCATGAATGTATATATAAGTCAAAATATACTCTACTGTTATGTATATCTAAAAAGAACAAGTAAAATTTAAAAGAATACAAACAATAATAAATGCTGGAGAAGATGTGGGGAAAAACGTTCCAACTACTGCCCTAATTGGGTCTGTAGCAAGTAGAAAAAAATAAATAAACCAAGCATATATTAAAGGGGGTAACACAATAATAATTGTCATTTAAATACTTCAGGGGTTTCAAGATGGCGGACTAGAGGGTGGCTGCATTTCATGTTGCTCCAGGACTCAGGATTCAAGAAGAAGAGATATTGAGAGAGTTGGGACAAACTCAAAGCTGCCGGGTGAGTCTCTCCTGTTGGGGAGGCGTCCCAGATGGGGCGGTGGTCCCAGAACACAGGGAACATTGTGAAGTAGAGATGCCCAACGAGACACATCTCTCCCCACTGGAGCAGTGAACTCAAACAACTGGGAGCATTGTAAAGGAGGCCACTCAGCACAACACTTAGACTCAGAGAAACCCACTGGAGCTCCAGGAGGCTGCCCAGAGGAGCAGGCATGTGGCGGGTCGCTTGGACTCAGAGCCACCGCACTGGAACTCCGGGCGGCTGCCTGGAGGAGGAGGTGCGCAGCAAGTTGCTTGGACTTGAAGTGACTGTACCAGAAATCCGGGCGCTGCCCGGAGGAAGAGGCGCATGGCGGGTCACTTGGACTTGGAGTGACCACACTAGAGCTCGGGTGGCTGCCCAGAGGAGGAGGCATGTGGCGAGTCACTTCCAGGCAATTAGGTGCACAGCATGGTCCCAGGACCTAGGCGTCTTCTTAGTGGAAGAGCTGCACAGAGACAAGCTGAGGGGAGGAGTGAAGGTTCCAGGACTGCGGGCAGCCTCTCTGAAGAGGGACAGCCTAAGGAGACTCTTCAGCGCAGGGTGAGGCTCCCAGGCCCAGGAGGTAGGTCTGGGTCCCTGGGAAGGTTGAAGAGGAAGGCTGCCCAGTCCAGGCGGTAGTTGTGGATTGAGAGGAACCTCTAGGAGGGGAACTGACCAGCGAGAACTCCCCACTGGGTGAGTCTTCCCTGCCGGGTGAGGTTTTCCCATAAGGATGGTAAAACCAGAGACACAGGGCCAAACAGGCTTTACCTCAGCCCACAACCTAGTTCCCCATTGGATGACCATTGCTCAACAAGTGGAGGCACCTCTGCCCACTAGCAGGGAATATACGCCACCTGAAGGCAACCACCCCTAGAGAGGCAGCTTCCCTGTGGAGCACTGCATTATCAACTTCCTCCAAGACATCAGGCTACTGAAGGGTAAGAGGGGATATACTAGCAATCTTCAGGGACATTAAAGTCAATAGAGGAAATCTGCAATATCTTAGTGGTCCACTGATACCTGAACAATACGAGAAAACAAGGGAAGAAAATGCCCCTAACAAATCTAGATGTTACATCAATAAAATCCAATAACAGCATGGCGGAAGAAATAACAGAAAGGGAGTTCAGAATGTACATAATTAAAATGATCAGGGAAGCAAACGATGAGATGAAAGAGCAAATGCAGGCATTGAATGATCACACCAATCGACAGTTAAAAGAGCAACTACAGGAAGCAAAAGATCATTTCAATACAAAGTTAGAGATACTGAAAAAAAAAAAACAGAAATCCTTGAAATGAAGGAAACAATAAACCAAATTAATAACTCCATAGAAAGCATAACCAATAGGATAGAACACCTGGAAGTCAGAACCTCAGACATTGAAGACAAAATATTTAATCTTCAAACCAAAGTTGACCAAACAGAGAAGATGGTAAGAAATCATGAACAGAATCTACAAAAATTATGGGATATCATGAAAAGGACAAATTTAAGAATTATTGGAATTGAGGAAGGCTTAGAGAAACAAACCAAAGGAATGAACAATCTATTCAAAGAAATAATATCAGAAAATTTCCCAAATCTGAAGAATGAAATGGAAAACCAAGTACAAGAGGCTTATAGGACTCCAAATATACAAAATTACAACAGACCCACACCAAGGCACATTATTATGAAAATACCTAACATACAAAATAAAGACAGAATTTTAAAGGACACAAGAGAAAAGAATCAAATTACATTCAGGGGGAAACCAATATGGATATCAGCAGATTTTTCAATCCAGACCCTAGGAGCTAGAAGGGCCTGGAACAACATTTTTCAAGCCCTGAAAGAATATGGATGCCAACCAAGAATCTTATACCCAGCAAAACTTACCTTCAGATTTGACGATAAAAAAAATCCTTCCATGATAAAAAAAAAGCTAAAGGAATTTACAAAAAGAAAGCCAGCATTACAGAACATTCTCAGCAAATATTCCATGAGGAAGAGATGAAAATCAGCAAATCAGCAAAGGGAGAAACTATCATAAAGGAATTGCCAAATAAATGAGAAACCAAGTCGTGACAAAAAAAAAATGAGCCAAATGACTGGGAATACAAATCATATCACAATAATAACCCTGAATATTAATGGCCTCAATTCATCAATCAAAAGACATAGATTGGCAGATTGGATTAAAAAGAAAGATCCAACAATATGTTGCCTGTAAGAGACTCATCTCATAGAAAAAGATACACATAGACTAAAGGTGAAAGGATGGGGAAAAACATACCATGCACATGGACTCAGCAAAAAAACTGGAGTATCCATCCTCATTTCAGATAATATGGACTTCAAGCCAATGTTACTCAGAAGGGATAAAGAAGGACATTTCATACTGCTTAAGGGAAGCATAAATCAGCAACACATAACAATCATAAATATCTATGCCATAAACAGTGGCTCATCCATGTATGTCAAACAAACCCTTCTCAATTTCAGAAACCAAATAGACCATAACACAATAATACGAGGTGATTTTAACACGCCTCTCTCACCACTGGACAGATCGTCCAAACAAAAATTGAACAAAGAAACCATAGATCTGAATAACACATAAATAATTTAGATTTAGCGGACATTTATAGAATATACCATCCAAGAAAGAATGAATACACTTTCTTCTAAGCAGCATATAGATCCTTCTCTAAAATAGACCATATTTTAAGCCACAAAGTTAACGTTAGCAAATACAAGAAGATAGATATACTACCTTGTATTCTATCAGATTATAATAGATTGAAATTAGAAATAAATGAAAGAGTAAAAAACAGAAACTACTCCAACGCTTAGAGATTAAACAATATGCTATTATATGATGAATGGATAACAGAAGATATTAGGAAGGAAATTAAAAAATTCTTAGAGGTAAACAAGAACAAAGAAACATCATATCAAAATCTCTGGGACACTATGAAAGCAGTACCTGGGAGGAAAATTTATTTCATGGAGCGCATTCAATAAAAGAAAAAAAATCAGCAAATAAATGACCTAACACTACAGCTCAAAGCCCTAGAAAAAGAAGAACAGACCAAAACCAAAAGCAGTAAAAGACAAGACATAGTTAAAATCAGAGCTGAAATCAACGAAATTGAAACAAAAGAAACAATCGAAAAAATTAACAAAATAAAGAGTTGGTTCTTTGAAAAAATAAATAAAATTGATAAACCCTTAGCCACACAAACAAAGAGAAGAAGAGAGAACACCCAAATTACTAAAATTTGGAATGAACAAGGAAATATCACTACAGACACGACTGAAATACAAAACATAATTAGAAGCTATTTTGAAAATCTATACTCCAACAAAACAGAAAATTTCAAAGACATCAACAAGTTTCTAGAGACATATGAATTGCCTAAACTGAACGAGGAGGACATACACAATTTAAATAGACCAATTTCCAGTAATGAAATAGAAGAGGTCATCAAAAGCCTACCAACAAAGAAAAGTTCGGGACCAGATGGGTTCTCAGCCGAGTTCTACAAAACCTTTAAAAAAGAGCTCATTCCAATATTTCTCAAAGTATTCCATGAAATAGAAGAGGAGGGAACCCTCCCAAATGCATTTTATGAAGCCAATATTACCCTGATACCTACACTAGACAGAGACACATCGAGGAAAGAAAATTTCAGACCAATATCCTTAATGATCATAGATGCAAAAATTCTCAACCAAATTTTAGCAAATCGTATACAAAAATATATTAAAAAGATAGTGCAGCATTATCAAGTGGGTTTCATCCCAGGGATGCAAGGTTGGTTCAACATCACGAAATCAATAAATGTAATTCACCATATCAACAGACTTAAAGTCAAGAATCACATGATTATTTCAATAGATGCAGAAAAAGCATTCGATAAAACACAGTACCCCTTCATGCTCAAAACGCTAGAAAAAATAGGGATAGTGGGAACATTCCTTAACATTGTAAAGGCCACCTATTATAACCCCATGGCTAATATCATTCTAAATGGTGAAAAACTGAAAGCATTCCCCCTAAAACCTGGAACAAGGCAGGGATGCCCTCTTTCACCACTTCTATTCAACACTGTCCTTGAAACTCTAGCCAGAGCAATTAGACAGACCAAAGAAATTAAAGGAATACTAGGAAAAGAAGAACTCAAACTATCCCTATTTGCTGATGATATGATTATATACTTAGAGGAACCAGGAAATTCCACCAGAAAACTTTTAGAACTCACAAGTGAATTCAGTAAAGTAGCAAGATATAGATTGATGCTCATAAATCTGATGCATTTTTATACATAAGTGATGAATCTTTGGAAAGAAAAATTAGGAAAACTACCCCTTTCACAATAGCTTCTAAAAAAATAAAATACTTGAGAATCAATATCACAAAACAGATGAAAGACCTCTACAATGAGAACTACAGAACACTAAAGAAAGAAATCAATGAAAACCTTAGAAAATGAAAAGATCTCCCATGTTCTTCGATAGGCACAATTAATATTGTCAAAATGGCCATAGTACCAAAAGTGCTATACAGATTCAATGCAATTCCAATTAAAATCCCAATGACGTACCTTACAGAAATAGAACAAGCAATTTTGAAATTCATCTGGAAGAATAAGAAACCCAAAATAGCTAAAGCAATCCTTCACAGGAAAAATGAAGCTGTGGGTATCGCTATACCAGACCTTCAACTCTACTACAAAGCAATAGTAACAAAAATGGCATGTTACTGGTACCAAATAGACAGGTAGATCAATGGTACAGAATAGAGGACACAGAAACAATCCCAAATAAATACGATTTTCTCATACTAGACAAAGTGGCCAAAAATATGCAATGGAGAAAAGATAGCCTCTTCAACCAATGGTGCTGGAAAATTGGAAATCCACATGCAACAGAATGAAACTAAACCCATATCTCTCACCATGCACGAAACTCAACTCAAAATGGATTAAGGACCTCGGAATCAAACCAGAGACCCTGCAGATTACAGAAGAAAAAGTAGGTCCAGATCTTCAACGTGTTAACTTAGGACCAGACTTCCTCAACAGGACTCCCATAGCACAAGAAATAAAAGCAAGAATCAACAACTGGGATAGATTCAAACTAAAAAGCTTTTTCTCAGCAAAGGAAACTATGAGCAATGCAAAGAAAGCCTACAGAGTGGGAGAATATCTTTGCCAATCATGCTTCAGATAGAGCACTAATCTCCAGAATCTATAAAGAACTCAAAAAACTCTAAACCAAGAATACAAATAACCCAATCAACAAATGGGCTAAGGAAATGAACAGACACTTCACAGAAGAAGATGTAGAAGCAATCAAGAGATATATGAAAAAATGTTCAACATCTCTAGTAATAACAGAAATGCAAATCAAAACTACCCTAAGATTCCATCTCACCCCAATGAGAATGGTGATTATCAAGAATACAAGCAACAATAGGTGTTGGCGAGGATGTGGGGAAAAAGGTACACTCATACATTGCTGGTGGGGCTGCAAACTAGTGCAGTCACTCTGGAAAGCAGTGTGGAGACTCCTTAGAAAACTTGGAATGGAACCACCATTTGACCCAGCTATCCCACTCCTTGGCCTATACCCAAAGGACTTAAAATCAGCATACTACAGAGATACAGCCACATCAATGTTCATAGCTGCTCAATTCACAATAGCCAGATTGTGGAACCAACCTAGATGCCTTTCAATTGATGAATAGATAAAGAAACTGTGGTATATATATACAATGGCATATTACTCAGCCATAAAGAATGATAAAATTATGGCATTTGCAGGCAAATGGATGAAAATGGAGAATATCATGCTAAGTGAGATAAGCCAATCGCAAAAAAAAAAAAAAAAACTAAGGTCGAATGATCTCTCTGATAAGCGGATGATGACACATAATGGGGTGTGGGAGGGGTTAGTGTTAGGGTTAGGCTTAGGGTTAGGGAGGGTGGCATGAATGAAGGTAGGAAGGACTGTATAGAGGGAAAAGAGGGGTGGGATGGGTTGGGGGGAGGGAAACATAACAGAATGAATCAAACAACATTGCCCTATGTAAATTTATGATTACACAAATGGTATGCCTTTACTCCATGTACAGAGAAACAACATGTATCCCATTTGTTTACAATAAAGAAAAAAGAAAAATAAATATTTCAAATATCAAAAACTTTACATTTATAATGTAATTAAATCCTCCTTTCAATACATGTAATGTTATACCCATTTATAGATAAAGCTACTGAAGCTCAATGAGCTTAAGTGCTTTAAGTACTATATTGAATGAAGTGGTGAGAGTAGACATCCTTGTCTTATTCCTGATGTTTGAGAAAATGTTTTTTTCCCTTGGTTATGATGTTGTCTTTGTGTTTCTCATATCCTTTATGATATTAAGGTAAGTCCTTCTTTTCCTAGTCCCTTCAGTGTTTCTAACATGAATAGGTTAAGTGACTTCACAGAGATCACATGGGTGAGCCAGGATATATATGTTTTCAAGATTCAAAATACCATGCTGTCATTGAAAAATGAAGAATACATACATGATTAGAAAATTCATTACCTAAAATACAAATTAAAAGTAAAAAAAAAAACTCTCCTCTTTCCTTCTGTCTCTTCCTCCCTCCCTTCCTTCCTATAGCTTTCTTCTCCTCCCTCACACAAAATGAATTATATTATACTAATTGTTCTATTCCTTATTTTTACCAGTTAACATATTTCAATAACTATTTATATATCAGCTCCTTTAGATCTACTACATACTAATTAATAAGTACATCATATTCCCTTGTATGGTCAGACTAAAGGAGACACTACTAATATTTTTATGAATTACATAAAAAGTGAAAAATAATTTTCAAATTTTCTTCATTAGCTACTAATTATATGTAATATAAGTTGGTAGCATGAGCACACATGGTCCAAAAATCTAAAAATAAAATTTCAAGGGATATGTTATTAGTTATAGTTACCTTATGTAATTGAACACCAGCAATACTTCTTCCTAACCTTTGTACCTATGGTCATATTATTCCCATTTCCCTCTGCTCTCACACTGTGTCCCATCAATGAGTACAATTGTTATGCATTGCCCATAAATAAAATTTTTAAACTATACAATGAAAAAGTTCCTTTATACTTCTGAATCCTGACACTCTACATTATCACCCACTGCTATCAGTTTTTGTGCATCTTTTCAGAGGCATAGGTATATAGATGAACAATAGATACTAAATAGAGATAGACAAAAAGTTATTTTCATAAAATAACAGCATATTATAAATTATTTGGCTCTATTTTTTTCATTCAAAAACATCCATGAATTCATTCCATATCCTGTACACAAAGGGCTATCTTATTTATTATTTGTTGTAGACATAATGTACCATATTAAGTTGGGATCCTGATTTGCCTTTATGAGCAAAATTCGGTGATCTGAAAATCTTCAAAACCTTGTCAACTGTGAAAGCACTAACAAAATCAAGCTTCCAAATAAGCAGAAACAATAGTGAGGCTATGGATGGTGGTGAACATAGTTGATATTCTTTTGTAAGGCCCACTCTTTGAAGTCAACTGAGGCTACAGATGAAATAGTGGTAGGCTGAATTCTGAGTAGTGAAAGAATGCTCATATAGGTATCCAAAAGCAAGCATAAAGACAATAGTGACTTAGAAGGAACTGATTGATTGTTCAGAGAGCTGGTGATTAGGAAGCATTACTCTTTCACGAAGAGCCATAAAAAATGAAATCAGATTGACCTGGCTCTATCACTTCCTAACTCTATGGCACAAGACAAGTTACTGGACAGTTTTAAACCTTTTCTTTCCTCATCTATAAGATGATGATAATGACACCTACCTCAAAAGGTGGTTATGAGGATTCGGTTCACAAAAGTCTAAGTTAAACATTGCCTTATCAAGTGGCAGGTGATAGCTGTTTAATAAAATTTAGTTGTTTTCTGATAAGAACATTTCTATGTATTAAGGAAGGCAGGGATTAAGGGAGAGCTAGGACAAATAAGACTTTGTATGTTCTTCATTTCTCCCCTTCAGAACATTTTTATATATCTTGATAAATTATATATAGGCACATAATCTTCTTTCATGAGCAAGCATGAACATATTGATATCACACCTGATAATAAAAACAATAATAATAATAAAATAATAGTTAATGCTTATATAGCGCTATTATGCCAGGTGTTTTTTTAAAAGTTTTACATTTTTTAATTCATTTGATTCATACAGCAATCCTAGAAAATAAATAATGTCATCAGTACACGTACTTATCTCTTCATTGGGAGAATTAAGAGCTACTTACTTACTGTCCATGACTCCTAAGAACACATTTTATAGTCCTAGTTTGTGAAGAAAATAATAAAATTTCAAAAAGAAATAAGAAATATATCAGTTTTTTTTTCATTTTACAGAGGTTTCTGTGATACTTGTAAACTATGGAATTGATTGGGTTCACTGCATCAAAATTACATTATAAGTGTGAATATGTATATATATATATGTGTGTGTGTGTGTGTGTGTGTGTGTACTTGTAGTTATTTGTGTAGATGTAGATCATGACTGTGTTTGAGTAAACCAAGAGTAAGTAGTAGGGACCAAAATATTCAACAAAAATTCCCCAATAAATTCTTCTGTCATCCATGATTGTATTTTCTGTTTTCTCCTGAAAAATAAGATTACAATCTATAATATTAACTTTCATTGAGAATGAGCTAAGTATTTTAGAACTGTTATCTCATTCAAGTAGCCCAATAAGTTTATGAAATAAGTATGATTATTTTGTCCCATTTTACATTTAAGGAAATTATCACTTACTCAAGTACTGATATTTAAGAGAAAGATAAAAGGCAAATCTTTTACCTTTGGAAGGATAAGGAAAACAGACTAAATGGCCTTGTCAATCCTGTAATAGATACAGACTCAAATATGCAGGTACCATTATGATAACACCGGAAAGAGGAAAATACTTGACTTTGCTGTAAACGATCTTAAGGCAAACTGAATACAGCAGTATTTTAGAATTTTCTGGCATCTGGTATATAGAATTCATCCATCCATGTATTCAGGCACCAAAAGATAGCATTCAAATGCATGTGGGTAACAGAATCTGAGTCAGTATATACAATCTGCTGGAGTGAATACTCTAGGTATTATCATGAATTCCTTCTCCATCGTGATCTTAAATAATTTCTTGGCATTTAATATGCAAAATGGAGATAAAATTCACAAAGTTCCTAGTATGCAATAAGCACTCTATAAATGATAGCTGTCATTATTACACCTAGAGTCCTAGATTTGACCAAAAATTTAACTGGTATCAACCCAGTCTTACATCAAGAATAGGTCAAGTCACCTATTTATTTTATGATTTCTTTCTCTCAGGCCTTAGCAATTAATACTGGAAATAAACCAGCTTTCTCAAATAATACTCAAGTAGAATTTCTCAATTTTGGCACTACTGAAAATTAGAGCCAAATAACTCTGTTATGGAGAGGGCTGTCTTGTGCACTGGAGTATGTTTAGTAGCATCCCTGGTCCTCATTCAGTTGTGAAACCAAAAATGTCCCCATACATTGTCACAAGTCCCAGGATGGTCGAAATCCTCCCCCTCAGAAAAATTTCTCTAGAGAAAGGAAGAAAGTTTTAAAAAATGTACAACAAAAGTTAAGGTCTAATGGTGTATATATCAACATCAGTAGAGGCACAACCTTGGAGGGACTGAAGGAAAACTCATACAAATAAGATTTTATATCCACTTCACTTCTCTTCAGAACACTTTTATACAAAATATATCTAGATAATCTCTTATCATAGGCAAGCATGAACATATAAATAAAAGTTATCAAAAACTTGATGATAGTAATTTTAGCTAGGACTATTACGCTAGGAAGTGTTTTAAAAGCTTTATGTATATGAACTCATTTAATCTTCACAATAACTCCATACAGTAGATTCTATTATCTAGTTCATTTTTCTCAGGGGATATTTAGAGGCACAAAAGTTTAAAGGATGTTTCCAAGATCACACAACTAGATAGTAAGAGAACTAGGATTTCTGAACCCCAACAGTCTGGATCCAGAGTTCATTGTTGTAATCTCTATGCTACACAACTTACTGTGTGCCAGAGGCTTGACATGTATTAACTGCAATTGCCATGGCAACCTTTGCCCAGGGTCACACAGCTATGAAAACACAGACCAAAATTTTAATATACTATCTTTCAGCTACCGCCCACTGCCTCCCTGTTAGCAAAACCATGCATACTTACTACATACCTACTCTTTACCAATAGGATCCTAGATTCTGGGAATAAAGCAAAGAGGAAATAAATAAAACAACAGTTAAAATGAGAAATGAAAACTAATACTAGACAATAACCGATATCTCTACCATTCGTATGACAAAGAGATTACTAGTTTCGCCAGCACAACTGTAGAGAAAAATGATTTCTTAAGTTGCTTAAAATTTTAAATTAATCATCTGCAAATTTTTGTGCATTTGTATAAATCATTTTACTCCAATTAATTTACATGGATATTACCTATTTAACTGCATCAGTGAGACAGAATATGTTTACCTACTACTGGTAGCCACAGTAGTTACTATTTTAGACAAGGTACTACTACTGTACTTTTAAATTAAAAAAAAATCCCTTGCACAAAAAACAAAAATTCCTCCCTCGGACAGGCAGATCTAGGGAGGAAGAGGGAAAGGAAGAAGGAGAGGAACACCATAGTTGAAAATCAGTTTGAAAAATCACTCCTGATTTATCCTCTGCACAATTATTTTTCACAAACAGGAAAAATGGACAGAATGACTAAAGAGTAATAATCCAACTAGTTAGTGCTCACAGCAAATGTATAAACATGCATACTATGACTCCCAGAAGTCTCCTTTTAATCCCCATTTGAACGCCTCTCCCAAGTCGCATAGAAGAGGGTGGAAAGGAAATTGATTTCCCCAACTCAGTCATGTACCACAACCACTACCACCACTAAACTTCCAGGAGTTTCAGACAAAAATATGTCCCCTGCACCCTCTTCTGAATCTGCTCGCGTTGTGTGCTCACCTTCCTCTGTCTAATCAGTTTAGCCAGCTGTATCCCAGAAAGCAGAAGCAAGGGTTCGCTAACTGGCCCAGTGGTTCTTGAGTGAAATTTGGGGCCGCCAAAGGCTCGGGCCACTTGGCCTATTAGGCCAATGAGAAAACCTGCAGCTCGCAGGAGCAGCAACTGGACGCGGGCGGTCAATGGAGGTGCCATAGAGGCCTGGATTCCGCTGGGTCCTAGCGCTGGAGGGTTTCGTACACCCTGAGCAAAACAGGAGAAAAGACTAAGCAAAGAGGTAAACAAAGGATTCCTTTAGTTTACAAGTTCAGTATCTACCCACAATTCCACAGGAGCTTGTTTGTCATCACCTGCTGGGCTCCTGGCCAGAGATGGGGGTGGAGATGAACCCTTTCCAGTAGCAGTATGACTGCAACCTATGGTTAGGGCTGGCATGAATCCAACACGGAAAGCGAGATGTAGGAAAGACCACTGCCTTTGGAGTTCTCCAGTTCTGCTACTGTGTTGCCTTGGCCAATTTACACTTATCTCAAATTCAATTTGTTCATATGAAAAGTGGAAATAATTACTTTGACATGAAAGAGTTATGATAAACACTAGAAAATAAATCACAACACAGTACAACTCATAGCAAGTGGTATAAGTAGTAGTTATGATTTATTTCAGCTGTATTTGTGAAAAAAGTGTTAGAAGTTTACATTATTATGTAAATGGTATGCTCAGAAAGAACTAACTTACATTTTATCCACATGCATATTACCTAATCCTTATAAGACCATTGTCAGGTAGTACTGATGAACATCAAATCTCCAGCCAATATCACTCTTCTAAACTCCAGATACTTGAAATTTAATGTCTATTTGACATCTCCATGTGAATGTCTCACCAATTCTTCAAACTAAACATGTCCAAAACTCATCATTTTCTCCCCAAACTTGCTGTTCCTCCAAGTTCACCAACGGCATTTTCATCTACCCAGTGAGTTGTGCAAAACTCTGAGAATCAGCTCAGTTTTTTCCTTTTCTCATATCCTCATTAACAATAACCAAATTCAGACAATGCCCTTCCCTCCCAACTCAGCCTCATTCTGATGTTATTGATATTTTAATATACAAATCTGACCATGTTACTCCCTTGCCAATAACTCTGCAATAATTCTACAATGTGGTTCAAGCCACATCTACTTTGGCGTTCAAAGGTTTCATGATTGATGTCTTAAAAACTCTGTACTCTTGATCTCTCATGTCTATTCTATGCTCCTGCCCACTGGAACTGAAAGGTCTCTTTCTCCTTCCTATCTGGTTGAGGACAAATACTTCAACTTTTCCCGGAACTCCCAACTGGGTTCAATGTCACTCTTTAGTTACCCTACACTCCACAGATCAACAATATCATAGTATTCCTCTCTTTAAATGTAAAGATTCTATAGCTACTTGCCATCCGGAAATGAACTCTTTGAAGAATAAGGTCATTTTAAACCTTTGTATTGTCAGAACTCTCAGAACTCAACATAGAACTTAGCATGCAGTTAACACTACTTTGTAAGTTAAAGGTATGAGCTTATGAAAGAATGAATGTTGACTCTATCTTGACATTTAGGGCCTTGGGAAGGTGTAGCCTTTTCACCTGCAAAAGTCAGGTGGATACTAAAGGTGTCATCACAACATTTCTAGCTTAATTGGAAGAACCTGTTAGAATACAGGTTCATCAAGATAAGCACATCAGGCAGATTCAATGAGCATAGAATTTAAAGTAGGTTGTCATAATCTAGACTCCATTATAATTTCAAACAAAATCTGTAGCTCAGTGAACCATCTTTGCCTGAAAGAATCTTTGTCAAAATGAAAGTCTATCCTTTTTCTGAATCCTGTTATTTTCCCTAAATTGTAAATGACCAATATATGAGTCTGTAGTATGAAGAATGTTCACTGATTGACTACTGAACAGACAGACTTGGATTTAAATGCTAGTCTCATCACACATGGTTTTGACCTGGTACAAATCACATAATATCTCTGAATGTGTTTCCTCATCTGTAAAGGAGGATAACAGGTAACTTATGGTGTTAAGAAAATTAAATGAGATATGCATGTAAAGCTTCTTATGATGACTTCCTGGTACATAATGCTTTATATTCTCTTGTAGTGGGCAAAGAAATGCACAGTCTTGAGCATAAGGGAAATGTGTGAGAGAAATTACATTTTGTCTCAAAAGAAAAATTCTATGTGCTACTGTGTGTGTGTGTGTGTGTGTGTGTGTGTGTGTGTGAGAGAGAGAGAGAGAGAGAGAGAGAGAGAGAGAGAGAGAGAGAGAGAGAGAAATCTTCCCATCAAAGTTAAGGTGGATTTATGTAATTTATGTAATTTCATCATCCATTTAGCAATCAAAGATGAGACTTGGGAGGTATTCTTAATTCCTTCCTAAACCTAATTTTCAGACCTTAAGTCTAGTATATCTGCTACCTATTTTCTACTCCCACTTCCAGTACTACTACCTGAATTATGTACTGGCTTACTTACTGATCTTACATTCCTTTCAATCTGTCCTGTCTCAAAACCATTCACTATGCTTAAAATTTATTTTTTCAGGTAATTTAGGTTTCTATTTATACTATATGTATTTGGTCTTTTTCATATCTGCATGAAACTGAGTATTATTGCCCTTACCAAATTCATAGGTAAAAATTATTTTTATATCATTTAAATTTATATTTATTTGCTTTAAAGTGATAATGAACACATTTTTAAATGAGTATGGATCACATATCTTTTCTGTGTGCATGAGATTTTCTTACTTATAATTTATTTAAATGAAAATCAGATTCTAAAAAATCCTGAGAAGTAAATTATCCTTAGAAAGTGTTGTGCAGAAATAATATTAAGCATAGTTGTCTTTTTGGTCTCTTCAGTCTTGGAATAAACTTACTTCCATTTTTCTTACTGCTTTCCTTCATTCTCAGTCATGTGGTTAGTATATTTTTTATCACGAATTGCCTTTTCATATTCACTGCCCAATTTACTGGGTTTCTATCATTATTAGAACTAATTTGTAAAAGTGATTACTATAGTAATAATATTAATCTTATCTGTATATACTTTATAGGTTAATATTGTCTCTGTTTGCCTTTTAATATCATTAAAAGTTGTGTTTCAAAAAACATTTTACATGTATGAACAAGTTTATTAAAATTTTTCTTTGTGATTAGATTCACTGATATCTTTCATGTCCTTTCTCAACTGTTTGTCAGTTAATAATTTACTGATATTATCCCTCTTCTAATGAATTCTTTCTTTTTTTACAGAACTTTTTTTTTCTACTGTAAGATAAATTTCAGTATAAAGTCAGGGCCAGAAAAGGCATAGTGATTTGTGACTTTTTTATATGTAACTAACTCCTGACACCACTTCAGATAACCATACTTTGCTCCAAATATACTAAACATCTTGCAACTCCATAAAACAATTGTCTTCCAAATGCAACTGTTATTTAAATAATTAGCATGCTTACTGGTATATTTTAATTTCTTTATAGACTGTATTATACTATGATAATCCCAATATTAAGATTATATGTGCTATGGTTTAGGCATAATTTGAGCAAAAGTTTGTACGGAAAGGTTTGGTCTCCAGGGTGGCAGTACTGGAAAATGCTGTAGACCTATAGAATTTGGGATCTTGTACAAAGTCCTCAGGTGATTTGGAGCATGCCCTTGAAGGCCTCTGGTTCAAGATGTGGCCAGTTTGCTCCCACACGCATTCCCACTATGATGTGCCATACAAACCAAAGGTCAAACAAATGGAGCTTCCCATTTTGGACAGGAACCTCTAAAACAGTGACTAAATAAATCTTTTGTCATTATAATTCATCACCGCAGGTATTTTGTTATAATTACATAAAGCTAACTGATATAATATGCTACTATACTAATTAACATTTAAATTGTAAAACAAAAATAAAATTGAATGACAAGGTTTTTTCTTCTTTTTCTAGCAACTTGAGAAGTAATGTTAGATTATTTATTTGGTATCTTTCTATTCTTTTAATGAATGAACTCAATACTATGAATTTTTCTCTTAGAACTGTCTTCATAGTGTCCCAGAGATTTTGCTATGTAGTATCACTATTCGCATTTACCACTAAGTATTTTTTTTATTTCACCCCTGATTTCTTCTGCTATCCGTTCATCAATCAATAGCATATTATTTAGTCTCCAGGTGTTAGAGTAGTTTCTATTTTTTATCTTATCATTGAGTTCTAATTTCATTCCATTTTGTTCTGATAGAATGCAAGATATGAATCAAACGTAGGTATTAAACCAGAAACCCTTCATCTACTAGAGGAAAATGTAGACCCAACACTCCAACATTTTGACTTAGGAATTGCTGTCCTCAACAAGACTTTTTTTTTTACTACCTTTATTTTATTTATTTAATTTTATGTGGTGCTGAGGATCAAACCCAGTGCCTCACATGTGCTAGACAAGCACTGTGCCACTGAGCTACAACCCCAGTCCCTCAACAAGACTTCTAAAGCATAAGAAATAAAATAAAAAATCAACAACTGGGATGGTATCAAACTAAAAAACCTCTTCACAGCAAAAGATATAATCGAGAGCATGAAGAGAGCCTACAAAATGGGAGAAATTCTTTGCCACCCACACCTTAAATAAGGCATTAATTTCCAGAATATATAAAGAACTCAAAAAGCTCAGAACAAAAGAAAAGTAACCCCAAAAATAAATGGAAAAATAAACTAAACAGACACTTCTGAGAAGAAGAAACATGATCAACAAAGAATGAAAAAAGTGTTCAACATATCTAGCAATTAGAGGAATGCAAATTAAAACTACACTGAGATTTCATCTCAATCCACTCAGAATGGCAATTATCAAGAAGGAAGTTACAATAAATGTTGTCAAAGATGTGGGGGAAAGGGTACAATCATACGTTTTTGTTGAGACTGCAAATTGGTGCAACCACTCTGGAAAGCAATATGAATATTCCTCAAAAAACAAGGAATGAAACCACCATTTGACTCAGTCATTCTACTCTCATGCATATATCCAAAGGAGTTAAAACCAGCATACTACAGTGACACAGTCACATTAATGTTTATAGCAGCAGAATCCACAATAGCTAAGCTATGGAACCAACGTAGATGCCTGTGAACAGATGAATGGATAATGAAATTGTGGTTTATAATCACAATGGAATATTACTCAGCCATAAAGAAGGGTGATTTTACAACTTTTGCTAGTAAATGGATAGATACAGGGACTCTCATGCTAAGTGAAATAAGCTAATCCCAAAAAACAAAGGTCAAATGCTCTTTCTGATATATGGGTACTGACACACAACAAGGTGGGTAGGTAGAATAGAAGTTCAGTGAATTAAACAAACACAAATAAAGGGAAAAAAGGATGATAGGAATAGAAAAGACAGTGGAATGAATTAGACATAACTTTCCTATATACATATATGAATACACCACAGTGAATCTCAACATTGTATACATAAAAGACTTGAATCCTAATTAAATAAGATATACTTCATGTTTTTATAAATGTCAAAATAGACCCTGCTGCATGTTTAACTTAAAAGAGCAAATATAAATTTTTTAAAGAGAAAAATAAGGGAAAGATAAGGTTTTGGTTTCAGTAAAATCCTCACCTAGTATTCTCTAAGATAAATTTGCTTGTTCTCTGCACTTGGAAAACCCAACCCTAAACTGTGTATATTATATAATAATCTCATAGCTGGCATACACTTAGAGCTCCCTTCTTGCTGCACTTCTGATACATACTCAGTTATTCAAACCAGATTCAACCCAGACACTGTACATTTCAGGCAGCTTTTTCTAATCACTACCATTCCCAATCTGATTAGATATGCCTCCTTGTGTTTCCACAGCACAATATAGTTTTTCCTTGATGACTTATTTCACTTAGGATGACTGTCTCCATTTCCATTCATTCACTGGCAAATGACCTAATCTTATTCTTCCATAAGGCTAATACATTTTCTTTATCTGTTCATCTGTCAACAAGCACCTAGTTTGGTTCCATAGCTTGGCTATTGTGAACTCCACTACTGTAAACAGTGGTGTGGTTGCATTCCTATGGTATGTTGATTTTATATCATGGGGATATATACTGAGAAGTGGGAAAGTTGGGTTATTTGGTGGTTGCATTCCATGTTTTCTGAGGAATCACCATACTGCTTTGCAGAATGGTTGCACTAATTAGCAGTACAACCAACAATGTAAGGGTATATTCTCCCATATCCTGGCCAACACAATTCTTTGCATTCTTGATAATCACCTTTCTGAATGAAGTGAGATGAAATCTCAAGGTAGTTTTTATTTTCATATACATGATTGTTAGATATGTTGAACATTATACATATACATATTGTATACCCTCTCCTGAAAAGCGTCTGATAAATTATTTTGACCATTCATTAGTTGACTTTTTGGTGTTAAGTTTTTTAAGTTCTTCATATATTCTTGATATTAATTAGCTATTGTAGGAGCAGGTAGCAAAGAACTTCCATTCTGTATTCTTGATTATCATACTCTTGTCTTCTTTGCTGTGCAGAAACTTCTAATTTGATGCTCTCCTACTTACTGATTCTTGGTGTTATTTCTTATGCTATATGAGTAGAGTTAAGGAAGTGGGAGACTGTGGCAATACGTTGGAGTGTTGGACCTACCTAGTCTTCTAGTAATCACAGAGATTCTGATCTAGTTTCTAGGTCTTTGATCCATATTGAGATGACTTTTATACAGGGTGAGACATAGAGATGAAGTTTCATCATTCTACATATGGATATTCAGTTTTCCCAGCACTTTTTATTTTAGATCACAAAGCAAATATTGGCAAATACAAAAAAATAGAGAAAATTTCTTGCATCCTAATGAATCATAATGGAGTGAAATTAGAGATCAATTACAAGATAAAAAAACAGAAATCATTCTAATAATAATACACTTCTGATGATGAAAGGATAGCAGAGAAAATTGGGAGAAATAAAGGAAATTCTTACAAACAAATGATATTAGTGATACAGCATACCCAAATTCTGGGACAATTTGAAGGCAGTTTGAAGAGGAAAATGTATAGCACTGAGTTCATACATTAAAAATTTGGAAAGATTCCAAATAAATAATCTAACATTGCACTTCAAGGCATTAGGAAAAGAACAAACCAACACCAAAGTTAGTAGAAGAAAGGAAATAATTAAAAATAGGAGCCAAAATCAAAGCAATAGAGAATTAAACAACAACAACAACAGCAAAGGATAAATGAAACAAATAGTTGGTTTTTTGAAAGGATAAACAATACTGATCATACCCTAGCAAAATTAACCAGAATAAAGAGAAAAATATTCAAATAAGTAAAATCAGAGATGGAAAAGGAAATATCATCAAGACACCACTGAAATACAGAAGACCATCAGAAACTATTTTGAAAATTCATATTTCAATAAGCTAGAAAATGTCAAAGATATTGACAAATTCCTAGAAACATATGACCTACCAAAATTGAACCATGAGGATGCAGAAAACTTAACCAATCCAACGTCAAGTAATGATTCCATTTTTTTTTTATTAAATAATGGCAAACCACATGCAAAAACACATTTAAAAGTTAGTGCACCACAATCAAGTGTGTTTCATTCCAGGGATACAAGTTTAGTTCAACATATAAAAATCTATAAGTATAACTTACCACATAAAAGACTAAAGGAAAGAATCATATGATTATCCCTATAGTTCAGAAAAAAGCCTTTGATAAAATACAATACCCATTCATGTTTAAGACACTAGAGAAACAAGGGAAAATAGAAACTGACCTCAACATTGTAAAGCTATATATGACAAACCTTAAGCCAACATCATACTGAGTGGAAAAAAACTGAAGGCATTTACTCTAAAAACAGGAACAAGGCAAGGATGCCTACTCTTACCACTCCTATTTAATATAGTCCTTGAAACTCCAGTCAGAGGAATCAGGTAAGAGAAGGAAATTAAAGGAGTACGAAAAGGTAAAGAAGAGCACAAATTAACTCTGTATGCTGATGATATGATACTCTATTTAGAAGATCCAAAAGACTCCACACACCAAAACACTTTAGAACTAATAAACAAATTTAGTAAATGATCAGGATACAATATAAACATACATAAATCAATTGCTTTCCTATACCCCAAGAACAAATTTGCTGAAGAAGAAATTAGGAAAACTATTCCATTCACAATAACCTCAAACAAAATACTTGGGAATAAATCTCAGGAAGGATGCCAAGGACCTCTAAGAGAAAACTATAGAACACTAAAGAAATTGAAGAAGACCTTAGAAGTTGGAAAGATCTTCCATGTTCCTGGATAGTCAGAATTAATATTAAAATGGCCATGCTACCAAAAGCATCATACAGATTCAATGTAATTCCCATCAAAATAACAAGGACATTTTGCACAGAACTAGAAAAAATAGTTCTAAAATTCATTTGGAAAAATAAGAGACTCAGAATAGCCAAAGCAATCCTGATCAACAAAGGGAGTTCAGTAGAAAAGAGGAAAGGGACCAGAGGTGGGGGAAGGAATGGAGGAAGGGAGAAAATTCTGGGGAGTTATATTGGTCAAATTATATTGTTATATTCTGTGCACATACAAATATGTAAGAACAAATCCCAACATTATATACCAGTATAATGCACCAATAAAAGATGTGGACCAAAAAAAGAGTGATGCTTGAGAATTACAATACCAGACATAAAAATATATTACAGAGCTAGAGTAAAAAAAACAAACAAAAAAAGAAAGAAAAGAAAGAAAAAAAAAAACACAGTACTGGTACCAGAACAGACAGGAAGACCAATGGAATAGAAGAGAAGATACAGAGATAAACCTACATAAATACAATTTTCTAATACTAGAAAAACGTACCAAAAACATTCCTTTGAGAAAAGATAGCCTTTTTAACAAATGGTGCTGGGCAAACTGAATTCCACATGCAGAAGAATAAAATATGATCTCTACCTCTCACTCTGCACAAAAATCAACTCAAAGTGGACTAAATACCTAGAAATTATACCAAAAACTCTGCAAATGCTAAAAGAAAATGTAGGCCTAACCCTCCAATGTGTTGCCAGAGGAACTAACTTCCTTAATAAGACCCCTAAAATGCAAGAAATAAAACAAAAAGTAAATAAATGGGATGTCATCAAATTTAAAAATTTCTGTGGAGCAAAGGGAACAATTAAAAGCACGAAGAGAGAGCATAGAGAATGAGAGAAGATCATTGCTACTTCCTTCTTAGATAGGGTATTAATAACCTGAATATGTAAATAACTCAAAAAACTTGACTATTTTTGAATGGAAAACTATTCCATTCACAATAGCCTCAAACAAAATACTTGGGAATAAATCTCAGGAAGGATGCCAAGGACCTCTAAGAGAAAACTATACAACAAATAAACAAATAAACTATAGAGCAAGTAAACAAATATCCCAATTAATAATTGGGAAAAAGCACTAAACCAACACTTCTCAAAGAAGAAATACAATTGACCAACAAATGTATGAAAAAATGTTCAAAGTCTCAGCAATCAGGGAAATGCAAAAAAAAAAAGAAAACTACATTGAGATTTCATCTCACTCCAGTCAAAATGGCAATTATCAAGAATACAAATAAAAATAAGTGTTGACCAGGATGTGTGGGAAAAGTGTGCATTCATACATTGTTGGTAAGACTGAAAATTTGTACAACTTGTCTGGAAAGTAGTATGGAGATTTCTCAAAAAAACTAGAAATGGAATCAACATCTTATCCAGCTGTCCCACAGTATGGTATATATCCAAAAGATCTAAAATCAGCATACTATACAGATACAGCCACATCAATATTTACAGCAACACAATTCTCAATAGCCAAGCTATGGAATCAACCTAGGTGCCCTTCAACAATGAATGGATAAATAAAATGTGGTATATATACATTATTATTCAGCCATAAATAAGAATTAAATTGTGGCACTTTCTGGTAAATTAATGGAACTGGAGAATATCATGCTAGGTGAAATAAGCCAGATTCAGAAATCTAAAGGTCAATTTTTTTTTCTGTTTTGAGGAAGGTAGTCCAAAATAAGGGGAGTGGGAGAGAAAAGACGGAGAAATAGAAAGAAGAAAAGGAAGAGGGGGATTCCATCTAAATAGAAGAAAGATTGGTAGACCAGATGAAGGAGACTGAAGGGAATAAAGAAGGGACAGAATAAGGGAAGAACAACAGAATGAATCATACCTAACTTTCCTATATACATATATGAACACACCACAGTGAATCTCACCATATGTAAGTTCATAAGACACTAACTATAAATAAAAACCTAAAATTAAATAGCAAAAAGATCAGTAGAGTAGTAGGAAGAGAATGGAGGAGGGAGGAAGGGGGAGAAAGGGGGAATACCAGAGACTGAAATAGAGCAAATTGTATTTCATGCATTTATGATTATTTCAAAATGAATCAATACTATGTATAACTAAAAAGAACCAACTGAAAAAAAATCATACAATGTTGCAAGCAATTGGGATTGGCTTCTTTCGTTCTTTATAATTAACATATTTATCTAGCTTGTTGTGGGTATCAACAGTTCATTCTTTTTCAATGTTGAGTATAATATTTCCATGATATTAAATGTGCCAGAATTTTTTTAACCATTTTCCATTGAAGGTTTTTGGGTTCTATACAGTCTTTGGATATTATAAATAAAACCACGTTAAACATTAATGTAAAGTTTTTGTGTGAACACAAGTCTAAATTTTTAAAAATGCATCTGCATTTTGATGAAACTTCCAAACGGTTTTACAGAGTGATTATGCCCTTTTATATTTCCATCAGCAATGTATAAATGATTCAATTTCTCCACATGCTCAGAATTTGTTATTTTTCCTAATTTGAAAAAAAATGAGCCATTATGACAGGTTAGGAGTAATATTTAAATTTCTTATTTAAATATGCTTTTCTCTAATGTCTATTATTTAATAGACATAAATCCAAAGTGTATATTTTTGTGAAAGTCTCCTCATGTCTTTTATGCACTTTTCAGTTGGAATTTACTTCTACTGTTGAGTTTTGAGAGTTCTATATATAACAAAATTTCTATTCCTTGGTTGTATATGTTGAAACTGTAGCTTAATTAGAAAGATTAAAAACCTAAACAAATAGTTGAAAAAGAACAATTGAATACATAGCAAAAAGAAAATCTACAACTTTGACTCCATTCCTCCTAACATTTTGAATTTTTGATATTCCTTCTTATTTTTTTATTTATTGGTTCTTTTTAGTTTTATATGATAGTAGAAACCTTTTTGACATAATTATAAAAGCATGGAATATGTATCTTGTTCTAATTCAGTCCC